>NW_005054474.1:338163-473045 GCF_000277835.1 Geospiza fortis | reverse complement strand
GTGCCAAGGGAAATACAGGCTGGATTTCAGGGAAAAGATTTTACAGAAATGTGATAAAGTTCTGGAATGTTCTGCCCAGGGAGGTGGTGGAGTCCCCATCCCTGGGTGTGTTTAACAAAGCCTGGATGTGGCACTGGGTGCCAGGGTTGAGTTGAGCTGTTGGGGCTGGGTTGGACTGCATGATCTTGAAGGTCTCTTCCAACCTGGTCATTCTGGGAATTTTGTGAGGATGTGCCTGGGAAGGTTTAGGTTGGATATTTAGGAAAAATTCTTCACAGAAAGGGTGGTCAGGCATTGGAACAGGCTGCCCAGGGAAGTGGTGCAGTCACCAGCCTGGGAGGGATTGAAAAGATTCTGAGATTTGGAACTTGAGGACGTGATTTAGAGGTGAACATGGTGATGGTTCTGGCTTGATTCTTGGACTTGATAAGGTCTTTTCCAGCCTTAAGGATTCCAAGGTGGTGGCCATGCCCATGAGGATGCTGCCTGCAGGTGAGAATAAGGTGGGAATTAAAACCCTCCCAGATTTTCCAAGGCTTGGAATGCTGAGCTGTCAAACCAACAATGGATTAACTCAGGATTATTTCCAATAGGGCTGATTCCTTGAATTCAAGGAGCAAGAGATTGCTCTGCACCTTTTTCCCTAACAAAAAAATCACTTGCAAAATTCAGCTTAATTGCAGAGCAGCTGGATTGGTTATTTCATCACGAAAGAGTCATGACAATACATAATCATGGACAGCAGGATATTTACAAAGACATAAAAAAAGAGACCTTTTCCAGTGAATAACAGAGGGCAGGGATACATAGGAAATTATTCTGCCTTTCTTTAAATATGTACTTGAAAGAATCAGCTTTATCCCAGCTCCTTCAGTGTTCATTTTTTCAGGGGAAAATCAGGGTTTTGCTCAGGTTTCTTGAATACAGAACTGTTTCTAACACTTGCATATTGATGCCTGCAGCATTGCAAATTTAATAGATGCACCTCATTTGCATAAATCATTGAAGAGCACAGCTCCATGGGGGAACAGAGAAAAAATTAGCCTCAATATTTGATCCAAATCTTAATGAGGTCAATGGAGAGACTCATCAGGGCCCCCCACTCCATTCCTGCCTCAGCTGGGAAGCCCAGTGGCTGCAGTGGCTGGATTGGGGTGGCAAATTCTCACCTTGGACTTCTGGATGACCTGTAACTATCTGTGCTCTTTCTTTATGTCTCTAATTCCTCTGTCTGATAAAGGAGAGAACTGTTAAAGAGATTCTTGGGAAATTATTTGGGGTTGGTTCTCAACGCATCAGATTTGTTAATTTATCCTGAAACTGGGGTCTTCAAAATTAATGCTTAACCCTTGCTGGCTACAATCAGGTGCTGAGGAAAGCCCAGACTATTTCAGCTGCCTCATTCCAAGTTAACTTTGCTGCCTGCAGGACACAGCAATTTGCCATAGAACCTTGCTCCCAATTCCATGGAGAAGCTCTTTTTCTGGGGCATTTTCCTTCCTTCACCTTGCAATCTGTTTGAAGGATTCCAACCCTGTTCCCCTTTTTTTTTTTATGGGGTATTACCCACTGAAGTTGCATTTCAAAAGCACTTTTAAAACTGCAAAGCCAAACCTTCAAAAATTGGGCAACACCAATGGGACTTGGGCAATGCTAAAGAGAAGGATTAGGTGAAAAATCCTCTCCCATCTGCCTGCTCATGCTGCCCCCGAGGTGAAATCCCAATAAACAAGTTACAAACCAGACCAATTCATTTACATGGCTTGTCTGCCTTGAGGAGATACTCACAGAAAAGAGGAATTACAGAGGGCTGGAATGAGTCACTGCACTGCCTGCAAGGCTGAAGGGAGATGTGATCATTGAGCCTGTGAAATATCTGCTGCTAAAAGTAGATAATAGGAATATAAATATCTAAGCATCAATTTAAATATAAATATAAATATGAAATAAGCATAAATATAGATATATTTCTTATAAATAAAACATAGAAATAGAAATATCCTATAAATTCAAAGCTGTACCAGGAGTAGAACATCCACGGTCACCTCATCAATCCTACATGGAGCAATACATGAATTTTAATGCCCATTTATGAAAAGTTTGGGGAGAGGAGAAAGAAAATCATAATCCATGGAGAGCAGGGGTTGCCCTGAGGTCAGGTTTCTTCCTCATGAGTGGTTTTGGTGGCACTTCAGACACCCTAAAGCCAGCTCAGGGATGCTGTTCATGCCATCCTGCTGCCCCAGCAATGCCCTTATGACCTGTAAGGTCTGACAGTGCAAAGGGACCCAGAAAAAATGTGGAATAAACACTAAGGATACAGCTACTGCAGTGGGTGAAATAGGTTTGGGATCCTTCTCTGGTATTGAGCCTGGCTGGAATGGCCCACTTCTATTTTATTAAACTCTGGCTTTCCAAAATGTTTCCACCCAAAATGTTCATCAGCAATGACCCACTCCACCTTCCCCCATGAGACACTCCCACAAATCCTTTGGGAATGTGCCATTTATCTTCGGCACAAGGCACACCAAGGAGTATTGGAGCAATATCACTACAGGATTGATCAATTTGGGTGTCTGGAAGCGTTCCTTGACACTTTGTGGACAATAAATTCAATGATGATGATGATGATGATGATGATGATGATAATAATAATAATAATAATAATAATAATAATAATAATTTCAATTGTTAACAGGACTGCCTATGTGGTTAAATCCAATTTTAATCAAACCTGGTCTTATGGTAGCAGGGTCACAGGGCAATGCACCAATGTCACTGTGGTCCTTCACAGAGCCACAGAATGGTTTGGGTTGGAAAAGACCTTAAAGATGACCTCATTCCACCCCTTCCATGAGCAGGGGCACCTTCCACCATCCCAGGCTGCTCCAAGCCCCATCCAGCCAGGCCTTGGGCACTGCCAGGGATCCAGGGGCAGCCACAGCTGCTCTGGGCATCCTGTGCCAGGGCCTCTCCACCCTCACAGGGAATAATTTCTTCCAAATATCTCATCTAAACCTGACCTCCTCAAATCAAAGCCATTTCCTTGTAAATGTGACAAAAGTCCAGCAAACTGTCCTTGGATAAAAAGAGAGTCTTTGCTGCAATAGCAGAAGATGTTTTGGAGAAGGAGCTGTAGCACCTGAGTGAAACCCCTTGATTCTCTGTTTATTTCTGCTCTACCAGCACTCAGCTGCTCCTCAGGTTTAATGCAGGGATACAGCAGAGCTTCCAGACCAGAAATCACCCATTGCTCCTTGAGGGAGGGCAGGAATCAATGCAGCCCCTCCTTTTCCACAGCCTGGTGCAGAGATGTGGAAAAAGCTCATCTGAACCACATCCAAACCTGCTCCTCCTGCTGTGTCTCCATCATGGCAAAGCCCAGAGACAAAGATTCAGAGAATTAAGGAGTGATTTGTGTTGAAAGTGACCTTAGGGATCATTCCTGCACTCAGGAACAGTTGCTTGAGGTATCATTCACAGGAAAGAAAGAGAAAGATTTTTCTTCCTGCTGTGGAAATGGGGAATGGGAGAAGGACAATGAGTTAATATGCTTTGATCTCTCTTTCAAGTGCCTCCAACAGCTGCCAGGCCCTTCTCCCTCCTCCTTTTGGGCTCCCTGCCAGTGCACTGCACCTCTTGAGCGAGGAGAGAGCAGCTCCTGTGCATGTTAATGTCTCACAGCTCCTACAGGGGCCAGGCTGGGCGAGGACGCCCCTCTCACAGAGTTCTTTTGATTTCTGGCATGCAGGAAGGGCAACGTGCTGTGCAACCCTCTGGGACACTGTCATTATCACCCCCAATAATGAAGGGATGGGGCTATTTTTGGGCTAAGAATGATTTATTGCTCAGATAAACAGCAGTCTCAGAGGCTGTGAGATTTTAGAGGAGCAAGCAGTCGGCCATAGCTCAAAGTAGTCACAATTTCTTTGTTACAAGACAACATAGAACTTTCTAATCCAATGGACAGTTGTCCCAGGGTTTATTTTGCTTTTCTAACCTATCACCTTTACTTCTCCTGCCCTGTGGATACTTTTATCCAGTGGGCTTTTGTCTCACATGCATAAATATATTTCTATTGTAACTTCTAAACTCTTAGCTCACTCCATACAACACCACCCCTACATTATAAACCCTTCACCATTTTTTCAGTACAGTTTCTCACTTACTTAAAGCATATTCCTACTTACAACTACAGAAACATAAATTGATGATTTTTCTGCTTAGTATCTGTGTTTTGTACTTCTACATCAATCCAAGCTTCTCCCAAGGCTGCAAATCAAACCTTTCCATGTCTGTGGAAGTTTCTGTTTTTCTGATACGCACAGGACACCCCTGTGGTGCATCCCCCTGCACAAAGGCTCCAACACAGCCCGCAGGAAAGTGCAAAGCTGCAGCACACCCTGCATGTCCGAGCCCAGGACATTGCTCTGGCTGCCCTGGAGGACTCGAGACCCTGGCAGGGGCTCAGAGACCTTGGCATGAAGTCACAAACACCTGTGCCTTTGATTTTAGCCATGGAAACAATTACCAACATAATTCAGCATATTTTGGTCAATCTTTGTGGTGCTGCAAAGTCCTCCTTGGGCATTTTGTCTTGGCTGCACCCCTAATTCCAGCTCTCATCTTGCTCAATTAGCACAAGTCATTCTCTGGAAGATAATGCTGTGATTCTGTGGCAGGATTTCTTGCAGCAGAGGTCCTCCTCTGCTTGTCAAGCTCTTCTTTCTCTGCTTTAATTCACCTTCTAGGCAGAAAAAAAACCCCTCACTATTGAATGGTTTTATTTCAACAAAACTTACCAATATAGCCCATTTCAGTGAATGAAAAAGGATGGCTTTGCCTGTTTCTGTGTACTGAGATCATCCCAGTGTCATTGGATCAGAAGGCTTCATTATTAAAAGATGTAAATAAATTAATAAGGAAGCCTTCAAGTGCAGCTTTGTGACTGTTCCAAGGGTGAGAGTGCTGTGTTTCTCAGAGTAAACCAGGTGTGGCACAAGAGCTCAGGAAAATTAAAACCACATACACAAAACCAAACCTCCCCTTTAAAAGGCTGCCTGATATGTTTTCACACAAGGTCATGTTAACCAAGCTGCCATGACTTAGAAAAATGGTCTCATTTGTTCAGATTTTGCACAGAAAACAACGCTGGTCTGGCCAGTGGGCAGAAATGACGGTGTCTGGAAGAGGACAAATCAAAACAGCTTTTTTGCCTCAAACACAGAGCCACTCATGGTTATTTTGTGGGTGAATGGAGATCTGTGAGTGCCTCTTCAACGTCCTCGTTTCTCTGTGGTTTTTGCTTGGTAGACAAATATCAGGCATTCCCAAATGATGCTGTGAGGAGATATCCCATGGTAAAGGAGATATCCCATGGTAAAGGAGATATCCCATGGTCAAGGAGACATAATTGCACCAAGACAATAAGGTCAGGGGATGAGTGAGAACAGGGACAAAAAGAGGTGAAATGTGTTTGGCCTTTTTTACTTACTCTGTACTTGGAGTGTCTTTGTAATTCTTTTTTACGTTGGATTTCAAGCTTAGCTCTACCAGCAGCTGTGAGTCAGCCACTCCTTCCTACCACTGACTCAAGCCTTTAACAGCACTCCTTGAATTTCTGCATGCTCTAGAAGCTGCTCTAAATCCCATCAGTGGCTGGGAAACTAAATCTCAATTACCTGATTTCCAGTTGGATTTTGTGGGGGAAGTGTTTGTGAAAACGCTTCTGGGAGCCAGTATGGAAAATGTGCCTTTTCCCTCCAGAGTCAGAAAGTTTATCTGTGAGGACACAAGCTGTCCTAATTTCTCTTAGGGCCAGAGAAAATGAGTCTTTCACCTTTCTATTAGGGCTCTGGTGAGGTTGTTCAGTCAGCTTCTTCCTCAGCAAGACCATCTTTTCCCACTTTTACTTCCTTCTTTGTCATCCTACAATGTGGATGCTGAGAGTCTGGCCAGAAAAAGAGTCAGATAAACTTTCCCAGACTGTGAAATTTTAGGAAAGTTCAGAGAAAAAATTAAAACAATTCCCAATCTTTACAACTAGTGTTGTTTTTTTGTAAGATGTTTACAAGAAGGGTGTTACTCCTAATTATATTCTATATTCAATAGAGTGAAGAGTGTTAATTGAGGACCAGTCAGGTCCAGCTTTATTTTAATTGTCTGTAAAAAAATGTGTGGTGTCTAATAAACTTTACATTTACCTTCTGACTTAGAGTTTTTATGTCACTTTATTCACTCTTCCTCAGTACAACAGTGACGCTACAACTCTATGGACGACTTGCAGCTACTGTGATGTATTTTTGGAGCCCAAAGCTAGTTTGGAGAAGCATCATCAGCACCAGCACAGGCTGCTGTGAGGACAAGGAGCAGCAGGGAAAAGCAAAAGAGGATTCTGGCCATTTTTAAAATTCAAAGACATTGAGGTGGGTGACCCTTTTGCATACCATGCTCCTAGATGGTGCGAGGAACTGAGCCAGGACAAAATCTCCCAGCAGCAAACCCTTCTTCTTGCATGAAGTTCTTGGTGTTTTGATGGCTGGTGTTTGCAAGGTCACCCTGTCTGGGAGCAGCCCCTTTCCTCCCCCTCGTGCCATCTCTCATGGTCGTGGGCAGTGACATAACGTGCAAAAGCATTTACATCCTCCTGGAGAGCACGAAACTGGAAATAAAACATGGGAAAAATGCAATTCCAGCTCAGTCACTGAAGTGCTTTGATAAAAATGAGCAAAGATATCAGGTAAATATATTCCTAAGTCACCAGGGAGGGATGAAGTGCTCTGAAAGCCACATTGGGTAATGGAATGATATAATTCCCTATGATATCCAGTGGTTGTCCATTCCATTGCTGTCAGTTGCCTTTTCCAGACATTTAGAAAGTGCAGGGAAACAGTTTTAAACCTTCCTGGGGGAGCTGAGAGCAGGCTGCTCTTCATGTGCAGGAAGAGGGAGGAAATGGAGAAGGTGGAGGAAAGCAGCTGTGTGAACATCCTGGAGGCCACAGATCTTGGCTCCATCTTCAGCCACAGCCTCGTTTCTCCCACACTGGCAGCTTTATCCAAAGGTTTTTTTTCTGTTTGGGAACTTGGAAGTCATAGTGCTGCCATTGGACTGTACTGGCTTGCCCAAAACTGTCCCAAACTGAATTAAAATGCAGATTAATAGATTTTGCACCCAAAGAAAAAAAAGGCTCCTTGTTTTGTATAATTTAGAGTAAAAAAAAAAATCACAATATGCAACAGTGGGTGGATTGTCCTGGCCAGGCATCAGACATTGCCACTGCTGACATCTCCAGCTGACATAGTCCCAAGGAATCCTTTGTTCAAGGAAAAGAAATGGGCACTTTGGGTGAGGTTTTCAACTGCCCAAAACCAGGCTTGGAGAGTTGTAGCAGATGCTGCGGGGCTTGAAAAGAGAGTAGATTTAGATTGGATATCATGAAGAAATTCTCCCTTGTGAGGGTGGTGAGGCCCTGGCACAGGATGTCCAGGGAATCTGGGGCTGCCTCTGGATCCATGGAAGTGTCCAAGGCCAGGTTGGACAGAATTTGGAGCACCCTGGGACAGTGGAAGGTGTCCCTGCCCATGGCAGGGGTTGGAATGAGATGAGCTTTGAGCTCCCTTCCAACCCAAACCATTCAGTGATTCCATGGTGCTGACCAAATCTCCCATGATTATAAAGAGATTTGCTGTAAAAATGCAACCCAGCAAATGAAAACACGATTTCAACTTGAACAGATTCGTGACAAAAAGGAAAATTAGGCCTGAGAAGTTTTTCTGAGCTGGTTTCATGGATGCTGAGCTGTTTTTTGTAGCCACAAAATGAACCTGTGGAAAAATGCCTCGATGTAATCGTGCATTGGAGAGACACAGAGTCAGCAGAGAGCAACACACAGCTCTTGTCACACGTGCAGCAGGATAAATGGAACAAGCAAAGGTCTGGTCCGTTATTGCTCCCATCTGGAGGGTAAACCTGACATTTCTATCTGCCAATAGCAATTTATTGTGAAGCAGAGCTGCAGGGAAGGTTTCCTCGCGCTAAATCAACGAGCAGGAGAAATGAACCTTGCGTTACAACCAAATGAGAAGCTTAATCACAGCCTACATGTCTGGCTGCATAAATAATTCAACTACATACAGCTGCAATTTCAATATATTAAACCCCAACCTCCCAAACAGCCCTGTGAAAAACAAAAATTAATATTCCATTAGTAAAGAAATGGAATAAATTGAAGTTTGGGTTTGTTCTCATTTTGTCTTTGGGGAAGAAAGGACTTTTTACAACCCACAAGGAAAATAACTGTATTAATGATCATCTGGGGGTTACTCCCTCCCAGTTAATCTCTCTTTCCTGGAGCCACAGTCAAATTCTCTCTGTTGAGCCCACAGTGCCCCAAAGAATTATTCCTGTCACTGAGCCAAGGTCATGAGTTTTAGGTGTATTAATGGAGGTAGAAAATGTTTACTTTTTTTAAAAGTTCTGAATTTATGTTTTTCTTACAAATGGGAACATTTACTAAGTGTCAATGTAGTAAAGATAATTATGTTCTTAACAACAGCAGTGTCCTTTTGGTGACAAGTGTTTTTTAATCCTTTAATTCAAGGTTTCTTTATGCATTGCTCACCAAAAAATTCTTATTATAAGAATTTGATTTTGATATTAATGTAGAGCAGAAGCAAAATCCAATTATTTCTTTAAGGAGAGGGAGAGAGTACTGGATATCCTCTGAGGTGTGCAGGTGTGTATTTCAAACAAAACTATAATTGTTGTCAGTTTCCTCCCCTGGCTCTGAAGTGAAATGGGTTTGTGCAACATCTTCTTCATCACACCAACACAAGATGTGGTGTTGTTTCCCACATATTTCTTCACAAGAACTTGTTAGCAATTTCTGTATTCACTAACCTGACAGGAAGCAGAGGAGCTGTGCCTCAGAAGGCCAAGGACAGCTGTGGATGCTGGTGGTCCATCCATTCCTTGGATGTCCAGTTGGAACCCTGGCTGCAGAGAATTTCAGATTTCTGTGCTGCCAGGCACTGACCCCCAAGAGAACACTACATTGTCCTGAGGCTGTGGAGAAGCTTCCAAAATGGAATGATAGAACTGGGATTGTGGGTGTGGAGTTTGGATAGAAGTGTGTGAGATCACAGGGTGGGAAATTCAGAGTTTAAGGGTTTAGAATCTAGTAATAGATAGAGAGCAAGATGGAGCTTTTAGGGTGCTTCTTCTTCACCTTCTTCTTCTTCTTCTTCTTCTTCTTCTTCTTCTTCTTCTTCTGCTTCTACTCCTCCTCCATGAGTTTGGGTGGTTTTGTGTAACTGGATAAAAAGTCCCCATTGCAGCCATGGGTGGTTGGTTATTGGGTTAAAAGTAAAAATAATTGAGGTGTCATTTCTTAATTGGACAGTTTATCCTTCAAAGGCCTTGTAGAGAGAGAGATGAGGCTCCATTTTTAGTTTGTGAGAGTGAAGTGCTGCAGAACTCAGGGTTTGTGAGACTGTGACAGAGATAAGAACTGATGAACATCTGAGTCTGAACACAAAATATCATCTTGAGAGCTTTCAATCCCAACCCTGACAGAGGCAGAAAAGAAGATAAAGACCTGACAGTCCAGGTTCTCCTTGGCAGCACCTCTGTAGTCATCACCTTAGACCTTTGCAGAGGAGCTCACATCCATCAGGAATCCCTAACCCCCTCCTTTATGGTTTCCATGCAATGCATTCAGCAAGAGGAGGACTTTGTGTGGGGCACATTTTGCCCCTTGAAAGAGAAAAATTGGGAAATTTCAGTGTCTTCTCTGTCTTTTAGTTTCCAGAGTCTTAAATCAGACAACCCAGGGTTATTTAAGTATATTTAAATTGAGGATAAATTTATCTGCTGCACCTGCACAGATGAATTTCACCCTAAACTGAATTAACTACATTGACAAGAGCTTCCTAGAAATGAGTTCCAATGAGTGGCTCTGGCATTAATAGCTGCTTAATAAACACCTAAAACCAGGTGAGAAGATTTTCCCCCAGAAAGTCAATACTAAAGTAACAAATATGTAAAAATAAAACAACCATTCTCTTTGTGTTTATAAAGCTGACAATAGTTTTTCACACCCTGTCCCACCCAGCAGAGGGACACCAGCATTGCTCTATATGCAATGAAATGTACTTTTTCAGCTTCTCTCTGTAGAGACACATTGTTTTTCTGTAGAGAAACACTGGGTGGAAGTTTTGTCCACGTTCTATGGCTGAATTCTGCCTGTGGGATCTATTTCTGAAGTGAGGAATTTGTTCTCACCCTGCTAAGACTGGATGAGGAAAGCAAACCTATCCAACTGAAGCGCTCACACCTGGAGAAGGTCAGAACAGCTTTAAATCAGGGTTCAGAATTAACAGGAATTCAGAATAAGGGAAATTTTCACTGTCCACCTCACCAAGCTGTGCTGTGTTCATTTTAATTTGTTTTTTTTTTTATTCCTGAGATGTAAAAGCTTTGGTAGTGAGCTTCTGCAGCCAGATGACAACAGTGAGGACTCTCATTTATCTTCATTGCAGAAGTGCTTCAAGCCTGTGTGTCAGCCTGCACTTCTCCAGCACCCTGCCAGCCCTTGGCTCCTCAAGGACTTCTTTACCTCCTGACAAGAGATGTGTCCAGCTGTGTGTGTGGGACCCCATCTCAAAAGCTCCCTGGAAATTTCTGCTTTAAACTTTGCCTTAATGACGCCTGAAATGCTTTTTCTCTGTGAACAGATCATAGCACTTGATGTTGAATCTGAAGAATTTCACTCTTGTTCAAGGCTTGGGCAGCTTCCAGAGCTGGCATATTACTATGGATGTGAGCAGCTCTCCAAAGAACCTTGCATTAATTTACATTTTGCACTGTAATTAGACTGGATTTGAATGATGAGAGTTGCTGAGTTCTATACATGGTTTTTTGGTGTTAGAAAAGGTGCTCATTGACTCTTGCTGCTCCTGAGCTCCACAGAACAACCCTTGTCTTTCTCACCTGCCACGGGAATGATGTGTATTATAACTACAGACAAATAAATCATTGTGTACATAGAATAAACGAACTGATGCAGTTGGATATTAAATACTAGAATGGTTTGGGTTGGAAGGGGCCTTAAAAACCACCTTGTTCCGCCCCCTGTCATGGGCAGGGGCACCTTCCACTAGAACAGGTTGTCCAAAGCAAGGACTCAGTCTTGATCTGAATTGTTCTCACTTTATTTAGTTGGCCTGACTAAGATGAGTCAGTGGGAGGGAGGCAGTGCCATCCTCTTTTCTTTTCTTTTTCTTTTCTTTTTCTTTTCTTTTTCTTTTCTTTTTCTTTTCTTTTTCTTTTCTTTTTCTTTTTCTTTTTCTTTCCCTTCCCTTCCCTTCCCTTCCCTTCCCTTCCCTTCCCTTCCCTTCCCTTCCCTTCCCTTCCCTTCCCTTCCCTTTTCCCCCCAGCAGCCAAACAAATGCAATCAGTTGTTCACACAAGCCCTAATCACTGATCCAGCTGATGAATTCCAAATCTTTCCTTGGAGATGGGGGAGCTGTTGAGAGCCCAGAATTGAGTTGTACTCTATAATTTTGATTCCAAGCTTAATCCTTGCACAGTTCTGGCCAAAATTACAGTAATTGTCTCAGACACTGAGGGTTCCTGGCCAGTAATGGAAGCAGGGAGAGGATAAAACCATCCAGTCTTCTCCAAATCAGGTAATTTGCAAAGATATCCTTGGAAATGTGACCATCACCAGCTGGGAAAGGGCTGAGTTCCCACCAAGCCGAGAGGGACCTTCTCCCATCATGGACCAACGTGTTTGGAATTATCTCAAAAGCCACAGAATTCCTGGAGCTCCCTGTTTAGACCCCTACCTGTGAAGTAAACAGGACACGAGGAGAGCTGGAATTTAGTGGCCAGCTAGATCACACATGATGGGAAATACTTGATGGGATGGAATGAAAGCCTGCATGCATTCCAACCCAAAAAATCACATTACACGCATAAATCTATTCCACGTAATAAATTCCTTCATCACTGCCAACTGAGATCATATTTCTTCCAGATCCCCGTATTTTTTTTAGCTGGGAGCAGATAGGACATAATGAAATATTATGGGTTTTAATGGCTTTATGCCAAAGAGCTCAGGATTAAGTGGCTGATAAGGAACAGCCATTGAATTAGGTATCCCAGAGCAGTAAATCTGCAAGAGCTGGGGGAGGCAGACTCTTGGCAGCAGTGCCCAACTCAGTGTTGGGGTCTTGCTGCTGGTATTTTACTTCCTTTGTAAAATGAATTTCATAAGTGGATTCAGGTAAAAAAAAAAAGATGATTGGGTGCAGCCACTTTTCAGGAGAGAAAGACAAATCTGTGGGTGTTGGTTCAACCCTAGTTTATTTCACATCAAATATTGGCATCCCTGTGCTTTAAAAGCCACTTCCTTGATTTGGAGCTGATATTAAGTGACAGAATTCCCGTTTGTCACCCAGGACAATTCAACCCAATTGAATTAATAGTCCCATCCCTGGACATTCATGACTGCAATGACCAATCTTTCATTGGTCTCATGGGGTCGTTTTTAGTTAATGGCCAGGTTGGATGGAGCTTGCAGCCACTTGGTCCACTCACCGGCCTTTGTTCTTCTGATCCAACAAAGGAGTAAATGCATGAGGGGCTCTACAGGAGGAATGATTTCCCTGTGAGCACTGCCAGTGTCAGAAGAGGTTTTTAGGCTTTCAGAAAGTGTTACACCTGTGACACCATGCCTGGGCTCTTTGTGCCACATGTCCTTGGGGTCCTTGGACAACCCTCTGAGCTGATGACAGCCAAATTCCCTCTGTAGGTTGTACTGAGGCACAATTCAGTTTATATCCCCAGTGTGAGGGTGTAGATACAACTGATTGCATGTGGAGGGGAGATGATTTCACCACTAGGATTGATCCACTACATGGGAAATTGCTTTAATGTCATGGAGATCACAAAATTCCTCATCCTGGTGTTTTGCCAAGGAAACCACGGGGGATCAAAGGAAGAGGATGTCATTTGCCATCTTTAAACATGATTCTTTCTAATAGAGAAAGATGCTTTTGCAGTCATGAAAACTGAACTTGCACAGAGAGGCCCCAAAAGCCAAGCTCAAAACCTTCCAGAGGTTGTGATGGCATGTTCCATCAAATTCAGAATAATGGAGTGTGCCTAAGAAAAGCTATGCTTTGTTCTTTGCCAGCCAGGAAGGACACAGAGGGGACCAAAGAGGCTTGGGCTGATTTTTTTTTCCAGACTTCTCAGGTGACCTTCATCAAACCCACCTATATTAATTTCTGAGCAGTGATTGGAGTTCCTCATGTGGATGATGTTTTTTGGTGGATTTGGGATTATCCTCACCTCTACAGACACAGAATAAATGTAATTGTCTGCTTTTCCCTTTCCCCAGCCCTCACAAGCTGTTTGCCTGATTTCTGCCTTAACCCACAGAGAGATCCAGCGGAAGTCAGCACAAACAGCTTCACTTCTCAGAACAGCCCAGAGCATCAGACCCCTTGATTTTAAATTAAAATGGTTAATCCATGTAGAAAGAGGGACAAATATAGCCTAGACCTGTCATTTCCAGTTGTAGGTTTGGCCTTTATCAGCAGTGTCAGCACTGGGTGTAAATCAGTTTAAGGAGGGGGTGAGTGGCCAAACTGGCCCTATGGACATGGAAAAGCTCACTGACCTCTTGCTGAGATCTATTTTCACTGCCTGATATTCGTGTGCACCAAATAATGTCTTTGATATGAACAATTATGGTTCACTCGTGGTTGCCTGCTGGGCTTTTCTCCAGCACAGAGGAAGGCTCGTGCTTTGTTCTGAGCAACAAAGATGTTTGCTGGAGGATATTCCAGCAACAATCTGTATTTGTGTGGGGGGTTGTACATTGCTGTGAATGCAGGAATCATCTCACACCTGTGGATTGTGACAAAATGACCACAATGTGTTCATGATTTCATGGTTGCCACCTCCACGCATCAGCCCTGCCTCCAAAGCACCATCCATGCACCCAGCTCGTGCAGTGGAGGTGGTTTTGGGGTCGATTATGTTGGATTTGGTACTGGTCCTTCTGCTGGCACAGATGTTCTCAAATAAGGTCTCCTCAGAACTCCCATTTACTTGAAGATGTCACTGCTCACTGCAAGGATTAAATGGCCTTTAAAGGTCCCTTCCAACCCAAATATTTCTATGATTCTCTGATTTTAAGAGTGATTTGGTCTATCTGGTTAACCTTTCAAAGAATGAAGTCATTATGCTTAACTCTAAGCAAGAACCTCCCCAGTTTAAAACTTCTTTCTTAGTTTTCCTTCACTGTGTCTTCTCCAGGAACAAATTAAAATATCAGGTGGAACACCTCAGACACAATGTCTTCACAATGGTTTTATTGCTTTTTTTTTCAGCAGTGTCAACCACAGAGAAGAACCCCCTCTGAAGCAAGGAGGTGAACCAAATACAAAGGAAAAAAAAATTAAAAGAAAAAAAAAATTAGCCATTTCATTGCATATGTACAGAGTCAGACCAAAAATAAATAACATCAGGCAAAAGGCCATGGAACAAGGCAGAGATTTCACCTGTGCTGAGCAAGCAGGCCTGTTCTTGCTGGCATGGAGGGTACATCACAAGCACCTGGTACAGAGGAGCCCACAGAGACAGAGATTCTCTGCTCACAGCCCGTGCCCATCACCCTCTGCTGCCAAAGCCTATTTACAGGAGGGCAGAGCAGAGGAGTTCACAGCTGGAGTGAGAAGGGTCAGTTGGCACCAGCTGCTGACCCACAGCTTGAGGTGTTTGAAACAGGCTCTGAAAAATGCACTTTTGAGTTCAAAACTGCCTTTTCGAACTCGATTTATCATCATCATCACCTGGGTATCAAAAATGTGGTGTTTGTTTAATTTTTTTTTTCTTTTTAAATGTGCTCTTCAGATTTCCTCTATGTACAAAATGTACAATATCCACAAAACTTGGGTATAAAACACTGGCGCTCTGCTGCTGCCAATGTGTGTGTCCATAAGGTCTGGTCCTCAGAACACAAGTGGGCATTATTTTCCTTACAGACCTGTCCCAAATGTTTGCTTTCTCCCCTGTGATTTCACAGTATTCTAGAAACAACCAGAATTTCAAACCCAGGGCTCTTCAAGATATAGAACATCATGCAGGTTGGGACATTCAGGAAGAGTTGGAAAAGATCTGTGCTCCCAAGAAACTCCAGATTAAAAGCCACATTTGCATCTGCACAGGTCTCCAGGGGAAATAACAAGGTCAGTCACTGTAATTATACATAATAACATGGTCAGTCACTGTAATTGTACCTCATCAGACTCAAATGCAAATATTGATTTAGAGAGGGGGTGAAAAGCTGACTGACTGAAAGGAAATGGATTGAAATCCACATTTTGGGACATCTCACTCCATTTGCTGTCATGGACGTATTTTCTGAAAAATACTTTTGCTGGGATTTTTCTCCTGAGAAGCCTCAGAGGAAAAGAAAAACAATAATTATCTGCTGCTGTGGCATGCGGCAGATGCATCTTTGATTGGTCTCATGTGGTTGTTTTTAATTAATGGCCAATCACAGTCCAGCGGTCTCGGACTCTCTGGTCAGTCACAAGATTTTATTATTGTTCCTTTCCTTCCTTCTGATGAAATCCTTTTTTTCTATTCTTTAGTATAGCTTTAGTATATAATTTTCTTTTAATATAATATATATAATAAAATAATAAATCAGCTTCTGAAACATGGAGTCAAGATTTCCATCTCTTCCCTCATCCTGCGACCCCTGCAAACACCACCTGCCAGTCTGGGACTTGAATATTTTCCTTTTTACAGCAGTTTAGCGTCTGAATGATGCCAGCAGAGTCCTTCTGGATGGATGTGGGTGTGTGTGAGCCCCTGCTCTTTGAGGTTCATCTCCAGTGAAGCAGCTTTGTGGTGCTGGCCCCATCAGCACCGGGGTGGGAAAAGTGCAAATTTGCATTGTGAGCCGGGGAATTCAGGATTGCAATCCCTGTCCCCAGGAGTTTGGCACATTAAGGGTGCAGAGATGCCATGGGGGGAAGCCCAAGGCTGGGAGGGAGCCTGGGCTGTGCCAAACACCCAGTGGGACACAGCAGGAGGAATGTTTTATTGTGGGCTTTCCTGTTATAGCTGCACTCACCTGCCAGAGAAGGGACATTGCTTCTGGTCCCCCTGTGCTTCCACAGGCCATTTATCAAACCAAGATGCACCTGTGTGGTCAGAGTAAAATAACCTTCATGGAGACACACATTGGCACTGCCCAGTTTGAGAGATTCCCTTCTAGTCAGAAATTATTTTGTATTTCCTTTCCCTCTGTTTCCTTTCCCCTTGTTTAAACCCTGAGGTGAAGCTGGAAGGAATGGAGACAAAAAAAATCCCCCCAAACCCCTTTAATCCCTGCCATGGAGCCAAGTGGTGTTCATTCACTCCTGAGCTTTCTTTGGAACTTCATTTTGCTTTTGAAAAACTGCCATCAACCTTTCATTAATCAGCAGGTGCATTTCTCTCTGAAAGCATTTCCATCAGATTGGAGCAGAGATTTGGGTTTAATCCCTCTGCCCTGGGGCACAGACATGACCCTCATTGCTTTTGAGATGAATGGGAACCCAGTGGGATAGAGAGAAAAAAGGAAATAGGATGATTAGTTGATGTATAAAATATCTTTTCTCCAGCAACACCTTCCTGGAGAAAAACATGACTTTTTTCCTAGCAAAAAACCCCAAACAAACCAACAATAAAACAAAATGCTCAGATCTTTCATCTTCTGTCCTTTCCCCCTTTTTCATTCCACAACTGCAGTAACGCTGCTGCTCCTGCATACATAACTCTGATTTTAAAAACCTGTTTGATTTTAATGCCCCTAAAATTCTGCACCAGAATTTCTTTTCTAAACCCTAAACATGGTCATATTCTCATTTCTTGTGGTTTGTGAGAGGGTCATAAAGCAACACAGGTCCCAGCTGAACAGAAATATCTACAGTCTAATGTTAGCATTGAACCTGCTACCTCTAGACCTTGACAATAATTTGTTGTTTATATCTTAATTGTTCTATACTTATGAATGAATTTAATAATTCAATCCCTGAAGTATAGAACAGGAGGGGCTTATTCTATCCCTGATGTGAAAAGGGAGTAAACAGCTCCAGAATGAAGAAAAGGGAATTGTTTTGAAGGCCAATCCCAGTTTAGTGCTGGTGTAATTCAGGAGTCACTGCCATGAGCTGACTGGTGCAAGCAGGATCAGAATTTGCCTTTATTTCCATAAAGAGTTTTGGAGCCCAAATCCATGATCCTCAAACACATCTGTGCCTTTTGACAGAGACAGAAGAAGCTTTCACAGAATTCCCAGAATCACCAGGCTGGAAGAGACCTTCAAGATCATGGAGTCCAACCCAGCCCCAACAGCTCAACTGAACCCTGGCACCCAGTGCCACATCCAGGCTTTGTTAAACACACCCAGGGATGGGGACTGCCCCACCTCCCCGGGCAGCCATTCCAGAACTTTATCACTCTTTCTGTAAAAACTTTTTCCTGATATCCAACCTGTATTTCCCTTGGTGCAGCTGGAGGCTGTGTGCTCTGGTTGTGTCAGTGCTGCTAGAGAAAGAGCCCAGCCCCAGCTGAGCACAGGCACCTTTCAGGAGCTGTGCAGAGTGATGGGGGCAGCCCTGAGTCTCCTTTTCTCCTTTAATGCCTTTTAAGAGGCACACCTCTGATCTTTGATGCAGCAAATGGATGCAATTGCCCTGCTGGGGTCAGTTTTGGGGTCAGGCTGGAGCTGGGGAAGCAGCAAAAGTGATGAGCTCTGTTCTGTGCTCTGTGTGGGGCCAGGACAGCTCACTCCACGTTGTCATCTGCAGTGAAGTCCTTGAATTCCATTTTATTGATGAGCTGGATGTGAAACAGAGTGGAGCTGGATGTGAAACAAGTTATGGAGCCAAATTCCTGCACTGAGCCAGTCAAACAGGGCCCAATCCCAATGTCATCATTCACTCGATTGCTCACGTCCCCAGAGTGAGAAGATTTCTCTCTTTATGAAGTGATTTCACTCCCAGCTCCTCTGTTTTCCTGGAACACAGCTGGGCTGGCAGCTCTGCATTGCTGACACGGCCATGCCTGTCACAGCAGGTCCATTCAGCAGGTTCATTTAACCCCTCAAACACCCCTGAGAGCAGAAAGGAGGCGGGGTTGGATGTTCAGTGATGAAATAATTGTGAGTAGGGTGCCTGGGGGCACAGCTCTGGCATGCTGTGATGTACTCCACACTTTTTGAAGGAGCTCCCTCAGCTTAGGGAAGATCCCATCTCCAGGTTCCTGTGCAGAGCAGCCTGGTGGGGAACGTGACAGGCTGCAGAGGAGCCTGTGGTGAGGATAAATATCCAGCTGGGGTTTTTTCTCTGTCACATCTCCAAAAGGCAAACCCTTCCTGGCTGCCTTTGGCATATGGCTGGTGCTGGCATGGGTTAGCACAGGACTGGAGCACAAAAAAAGCTGCAAACACACAAATTTCCTCCTGCAAATGGAGAGGGAAAGGGAGCACAGGCAGAGGAAAGGGAAGGTGAAGAGCAGAGGGAAAATGCTCAGTGTGTCTCACAGGATGGCTCACAGTCTGTCCCCCCAGCAAGGCTGCCTGGAACAGATGGGAAGGGATTCCCTCACTCACATCCCACAAAGGAGGCTGCTGGCAGTGCTGCTGCACTTCTGCTCCACAGCTCTGTGCTCCAGCTCCTCTGCTGCTTGGCTGGGACCTGAAACTCCAGTTCACACCTCAGTGGATGCATTCCCAAGATTGGGCAGTGCTCCTCTGCAGCCCAGCAGTTTTGTTGGGTGTAAATATTTACCATGACAGATGAACAGGGAGAATGGCTTTGCAGCCTGATGAATCCAACCTTTCCCAGTCTGAAATTGCTGCAGAACTCTGAACCAGTGAGACAAAGCATTTTACACCAAGTGGAACAATTTGGAAGCTGAGACAGAATTTTCCTTTGCTTCTTCTTGGCTTCCTTGAAGTTAATCATTCACCTGGAAAAATGCAGGTCAAATCCTTGCTTTGAACCAGGCACAGCAGCAGAACTGGTGATACTGGTGGGATTTCTCCAGAATTTCCTGCGTGAGTCCTGATCCAGGTCTGAAAATGCTCAGCAGAGCAACACAAGTGCCAAACACAAAGAGAATCACAGAATATCCTGAGTTAAAAGGGACCCACAAGGACCATCGAGTCCAACTCCTGGTCCTGCACAGGACAACCCCAAAAATCACACCAAGTGCCTGAGAGCATTGTCCAAACTCTTCTTGAACTGACCAGGACCACTTCAAAGGTTCCTGCCTCTGAGAATACTGTGGGTTTCAATGGGATATTGTTTGAGGGGTGTCAAGGCATAAAGACTTCAATTGAAGAAAAGTGGGGAAAATTTGAGCATCTTCTTGTTTTCTCTGCATTTTGTGAATCAGGGAGCTGCATTTTGATGATCTTATGACACATCAGAGTTGGATCCTCACTGCTGATGTGGGCTCAGTGCAAAGTAGCCATAACAAAGCTGGCTTACACCTGGCCAGCCTGGGATCACCAGCACTATAATTCCAGGAATTTTCATGTCTTCCTAATGTTGTAGGACCTACAGGCTGGGTAGCCATGGCTGTACTGTGTGCTGGCTCCCTGCAAACTCAGGACTGCACGTTTGCCCTTTGTGGATCACAGTTCCTCATGGCCCTTTACTGACCCCAGCCCCCCACGCTGTTATCAGTCCCAGAGCTGCAGAAATACTTTGGGAGCATCCAGCTCAGCTGATAACAGGCTCTGGCAGTGATTATGGCATGGAACACTGTCCTGTCGGGACTCAGAAAGGAGCTGGAGCTGCAAGTCTCCTCCTGGGCTCAGCGTGGTTTGTTGGCATCCTTTGCTTAAGGCCAACAACCCCCAGCCCCACCAGGCTGCAGGTGCTTCCCTCCACTGAACTTTCATTTCATTGTGGAGAAATAAAGCAGGTAGAGAGATCTCTGAGCTCTAAAAGAGGAGCTCGCCTTCCTCTCCAGGTGCCTGTGTTGGTGACCCAGACATTCTTTTATGAGGACATGTTTTAGTAGGATGGCAGCAGCCCAATTGCTGAGGGTATTAATGAGCTGGGCAGGGATTTCTCACCCTCACCATAAAACTTTTTCAACCCCACTTGATGCAGTTGAGTGGAACACAAAAATGAGAATCTGTATCCCTGTATTTTGAGTTTGGGACTGTGGGGTTGCCTCAAATGAGCAGGACAAGGCTTTAGCATTTCTCCTTTGCCCCTCCACCACAAAAACAGGAATTAAAAAAACCATTCTCCCTTGGTTTTAATGGGATCCATGTGCATTCTTCAAGTAGGAATTGCCCCTGTATGGAAAGTAACAGGCCTTCAGAAAAGAGGTAAAATGCACAGACACATCTTAAATATCTAACAATGCCTTCTTATAGGTTGAAAGCACCCCAGAAAAGATGAAGAAGAATCCATTTAATAGCTCCTTCAGGCCTCCCTCCCTCCTGGAGTGCCAGTTGTGTGCTGAGACAACCTTGTCCTGACGAAAGCAATTTCACCTGCTGCTGTGACACTAATTTTTTTCATCTGGAGAGTGGCTCCTTACGGCAGCTCTGACTCAATTAAGGATTACAGGGCCCTATATTTCCCTTTCCTGACAGAATGTGCTAAGCAAGTGCAAATGAATTACAGCCCAATTATTTCCCCCAATCCCTAATGATCCTGAGTGCATCCATGCACCAAGATCTATGGGACAACTTAAAGAGAATGAAGAAAACACAGCCGTGCTCTGCTTTTGGCATCTGGCCCTGCTTTTTATACATGCAAATCGAGTTTCCTGTTCATGGAACACAACCAAGCAAAACCATGTCACCAACACAGTCCTCACACTGCTCCTTCTCAGTGATCTGCTCTTCCACAGGGTTCCTGGAAAGCTTCTGCTCCCAAGGGTGGTGGGGAAATAGCAGAACACACTGGGGCATCCTCTGAGGGGCTCTCCTGGTGCTGCAGCTTCACCTCCACCTGTGTAAAACGTGGGGGCCATGTGCTGGCCTCTCCCTTCCTGCTCATGTTCCTCCTGTCCCTTCTCCCCATGTCCCCAGCACCATCTTTGGTGCTGTATCATCACCTCTTATCCACAGGAATTTTGGCACATTCATATGTTTGGTGTTTTTTTTTCCTGCTTCCTGCCTCTGTCTCTTCTTACTGGCTCATTTTTTTTTTTAAAAGTGCAATTTGTCTGTTGGAGAGATGCCAGTTCTGGTAAAGCCACCAAGGACTGAGGCTCTCCCTCCCTTACCCCAGTACTTAATTATTTATGACACACCAGCATCTCCCAAGCTGTCCTCAAGCAAGTTGGACAATTCCTCAGAGTTATCAATTCCTGAGGGCTTGAAACTGAAGAGTGAAAGGCCTGAAAAGAGGAAGAGCAAAAGTGTTCCTCTGCCTCTTGGCACGTCCGATCTCATCCTGGATGCCAGCGGCTTTTCCAGTTGTGTGTCCTCCATTGGCTCATGTGGAGCAGGGCATTTCACAGGGGTTTGTCATGGGATCACTGATTCCTGGGGATCCTCATGTCTCAGTTTGGGATGCTCAGTGCCTGGGGAGCCTCTCACACCAGGGAGAACTCGGCCTGGAAGCCGGAGCAGCGGCGCGTCTTTGGCGAGCACTTGGTCAGCATGGAGATCTGGGTGCTGAAGTTGGTGCCGTTGCTGCCCAGGGAAGGGTGGTGGTACTTCATGTCCGAGCCCAGGAACCGCTCCAGGTGCCACCTCCGCCACTTCCTCTTGAGCTCAGCTTGCACCTGGGCATGGGAAAGAGAAAAGGCAGCACAGGGCATCACTTGGTGTTCACAGAATGACAGAATGACCAGGCTCTTCAAGATCATGGAGTCCAACCCAGCCCCAACAGCTCAACTCAACCCTGGCACCCAGTGCCACATCCAGGCTTTGTTAAACACACCCAGGGATGGGGGCTCCACCACCTCCCTGGGCAGCCATTCCAGAACTTTATCACTCTTTCTGTGAAAATTTTTTCCTGATACCCAACCTAAATTTCCCCTTGTGCAGCTTGAAACTGTGTGCGGCCACATTTCTCTACACAGAGAAAAGCAAGATACAACTTCCCAAGGATATTTCTGGGAATCGCAGCAAGCAACCTCAGAGAAAGAAAAAACAATTCTTATCTCAATTGCTGCTCCTCTTGCTCACAAGTGGAATGCATTGTGGAAGATTGTTTACCTGAAGGGAATTGGTAATTGGATTCTGGTGTGTTTTGATTCATTGAGCTATTGAATCCAGGTGTGTGTGTCGGGACTGTCACTGACAGTCCTGAGATTCTGTGCAATTGAGTTGAGCTGAGTGCTTGTGCAGATTCAGTTGAGGTGTAATGTAATATAGTATAGAATACTATAGTATAATAAAGTAATCAATTAATAATATAGTATAATAAAATAATTAATTAGCCTTCTGATATCAGTGGAGTCCTCCTTGTCATTTCTCCCTGCCACAGGGGTCGTTTTGATTTCCAATAACCGTGTGCTCTGGTTGTATCAGTGCTGCTGGAGAAAGAGCCCAGCCCCAGCTGAGCACAGGCACCTTTCAGGAGCTGCACAGAGTGATGGGGGCAGCCCTGGGTCTCCTTTTCTCCAGGCTGAGCACCCCCAGCTCCCTCAGGGGTTCCTCACAGGGTTTGTGTTCCCAGCCCCTCTCCAGCCTCGCTGTCCCCTCTGGATGTGCTCAGTGTCCCAAGGTCCTTCCCAAGCTGAGGGGCCAGAGCTGGGCACAGCACTCCAGGTGTGACCCCAGCAGTGCCCAGGGCAGGGGCACAATGACCTCCCTGCTCCTGCTGCCCACTCCATTCCTGACCCAGGCCAGGAGCCATTGGCCTTCTTGGCCACCAGGGCACTCTGCTGGCTCATGGTCAGTCACTGCTGACCAGCACCCCCAGGTCCCTTTGTGTCTGGGCACTCTCCAGCCACACCATCCCCAGCCTAGAGCATTGCAGGGGTTATTGTGACCAAAATGCAGGACTGGGCACTTGGATTTATTAAACTTCACCTTGTTAGACTCTGCCCATCCACCCAACCATTCCCAGCCCATTCTGACCTGATTATGTGAGCAGCCTTGAATAACCCACCCACCCCAGGGCCAAGAATTACTTTAAAAAGGCCACTGAACTTGACTTGGCCAGAACTTTTAATCACATAAAGGGGATACTCCAGTCATTAAATTACTGGAGCAGAAATCCCTGAGCTTCATCAGAAAGGAAATTCTTATTGATACAGTCAAGGTGCCAGACTACTTCAATGACAACCCTTGGTGAGTATAATTAAGATGCTTTCTTTTTCACTGCCCTGTTTTTGGTCCAAATAGAAATGATTTAACTACAGCTTGTTTGTAAAGCTGTCAGTACAGCTGTGCTTTTTTTTGACAGAAGCTGCTTGTTGCTGCTCAGAGTGTTTACAGAAATAACCTGGTTTATACTGTCCCAATTCAAATCCTGAACAAACCTGGCCACTCTCCTTGTCCCCTCCTGCAGCATTTTATTTTCCTCCCCTCCAGTGCAAATTTTTAGGTAACACCTGCTGAAGGTGGTGCTTTGGGATTAGGGATTGTGCAAGTTCACACAGGAGTTCTGCTGATGCTGTCTCATGAGGAGAAGGTGGGCTCAGCAGCAACGCTACAGTGCAAGCTCAAGTCCTGATGTGTTTATTAATTGTTGTTATTAATTGTGCTGAAAACTGTCAGGCAAATGGTTGAATTGTTTTCCTGGAGAGAGATGTGATGTGGATGCTTCCCCCCAGTATTGTAACATCAGGATCAGGAATGGGACACTTCTCAATCCACTCTCCACATGCATTCATTCTGTCCTAGCTGCAAACATTAACCAAAAAAAACCCTGATGGTCTGGTCTTACCTCTCCATTGAGAAAGCAGTACAGAACAGCCACCACAAACCCCTGGGGAAAGGAGAAAACAGGATTTTAGCACTACAGACAAGGACAGAGTGCAGATCCATTCAGCTCCCAAAGGAGAGATCACACAACCACAGAAGTGTTCAGGCTGGAAAAGACCTCTAATGTCATCAAGCCCAACCATTCCCCCAGCACAGCCAAGTCCACCACTGACCCATGTCCCCAAGTGCCACATCTGCAGTTTTTGAACACTTCCAGATGCCAGATGTGCAGTGATGATGATGATGATGCAGGCAGGGTTGTTAATAATTCACCACTGAATGAAACTTGCTGCTCAGAGCCCCATCCACCCTGGCCTTGGACACATCAGTGATACAAAATCTGAACTGAGCTGTTTATTTTTCTCCCTTAAATATGAAAAAACAGAGACACCAATGTACAGAGGAACATTTTCTTTTCATTTCCTAAAATGAGGGAAGAGAATCTCCTTCTGGAAGGCGAAATATAAATTTATCTTTCATCCTGGCCAGGCTGGAGTGAGTAGATTTTCCACAAAGGTACAAGAGCAGTATGGGGCATGACTAGAAAAAAACCATGTACAGTTTGTTGCATTTCTCCCTGGTGACAAACCTGGTGACCCAAATGGTGGCTTACCTGGAACGACCCCACCACGAGCTCAAAGACCAGCTTCACTTCTGCTTTGAAATTGTCAGGGAAGAAAGCAAACATGATGTAGTGAATGCCAAAGAGAGGGATCAGCAGCAGAGTGGACTTGGCCAGCCTCCTGTTGGAAAGACAAACATGAGCAACGAGGGGAGAGGGGAAAGGGTAAGAGGCTGAGGAATCCTGCAGCTGAGCCCTGAAATAAACCCTGAAAATTTATTATTTCTCCTTGTCCCACAGACTGCAGATGGCTGGTGATTTCAGACCTGGTGGCACCATAAAATGTCACATTTTTATTCCCAGTAGCTCCACTGGAGGTATTTCTTCCTCCCTCCTCTCTTCTTCCCCTCCCACCAGAGATCTTTTTTTCATATCCACAAGCTAAATCATCATCTACCAATGTCTTTGTTTGCCTGGGATTTCTGAAAATTACAGCTTCTGGGAGAGAAATGGTATGTTTAGCTCGGAATAATGACAGGCTACTGCACAATGAATGTCTCCAAAGGAAGGGGATGAACAGTATTAGTGCTTAATGGCATCATGCTGGGTAATCAGGGGTCTAATTAGGAAGAGATGATAATGTATTAAATGTAATCATTATGTAAAAAGTAGCTGGCAGAAAGAAAATGAAATCAAGGGTCTAAGGATGCTTGTGGGGGTTTTGTCTCCCTTGGTCACTCCTATCTTGTGACATCTCCCCCTCCCTCAGAGGCTTCTAGAGGGAATAAAGCTAAGGCTGGGATGTTGGAAACATTCATTTTTCTACCTGCAACCCCTCCACCTTCAAAGCCTCATCAGGCTCAGACCTCTCAGACCATCTTCATTTATTTGGCACCTGCAGGAGCCGACTGGGAGGCTGATGTGGCAGCTTTGTGCAGAGGATGCTCATCCCTGGGCCTCCCAGAGCTCATCTGTAGCTCTCCCTGGGCCTGGCCCCGAGACAGCTCAACATTAAGGCTGTGATTGGAGGTTGTGGCTCATCCCAGGCAAAATGAGAGCCTGCAGAAAGATGAGGAACTTTACAGGAGTTTGCCTTTCTCACATCCCTCACTAGCAGGCACATCCCTGCTCATGGAGATCCAAAATCAGAGTTCTCTGAGGAACATCAGCCTAGAGGAGGAGATGTGGTGCTAAATGTGTCCCACATTGACAGAGATGCTGTTTGCAACTTCCAGTGGATTAGAAAATTTTATCTTATCATTGCAGACCACACTGGGGCCTTAATAACAATATTTCCTCTCCTGGCTGGACTGTGGTGATAAAAACGACATAAATGACAAGACTTGAGCCCCCTCCTCCAATTTGCACACCTCACACCAGTCTCCTGCTCCCAACACTGAGCTTCACCAACTACTGAGTTTTAGATTTTATTTTGGCATCAAGGCAAGGGCCCTGTGATTTTTTCTTTAAAGACTCCACCACCTAAACACTGCACTCGGGAAAATCATCACCCAGTCCCAGTGTCATTTCTCCCAGGAAGCTCAAGCCTGGCTGTGCAGGAGGCAGAACTGCTTGGGGGATTGTCTGAAGCTGGTTAAATCTGCTGGAACCATGGATTCTCAAAACCCTCATTACTCTGACTCCCAGCACATCCCAGACCTCCCCTCTCTGACATGTCACACCTGGTGACAGGTAATTTTGGGAGAACATGTGTCCATTAACCTGCATGAACCTGCTCCTGTCCTTGGGACTGGGCAAGAGTGAACCAACATTTCAGTCATGCTCCTTGAAATCATAATGGAAAAGTTACTCAGAGGAATTTAATGACAATATTGATCCACAGACATGGACAGAATGGAGAGATGAATTTTGCTCAAGTTTTCTGTTGCAGAAGACAAATTCCATTTGCCTGAAATATTGCTGTCCCATTCTTGCACACGTCCCTGTCATTTCCAGAAAACTGTTTTGGGAGACTTGTTTTTACAGCTTCCAGTACATGAAAGCCCAGTTCCCTGCCTGCAGCATTAATGAGGGAGTCAGCAGCACACCTGAACTTCCAGCCTGCAGCTAAGCTCAGACCTTTTGGAGTTGAACAATGCTGTCAGCAGGCTGTGTGTGTAGAAAATAAACAATATGAAATACACATGAGAAGGAGGGAGAAATGCAAATGAGATATCCAGGATGCTGTTAGTTTAAAACAGATTTGTCTCAGATTTGGCAGGAGGGATGCACAGAGAATCACAGAGGAATTTGGCTGGGAAAGACCTCCCAGCCCATGGAGTCCAACTGTGCCTGATCCCCACCTTGTCCCCAGCCCAGAGCTCTGAGTGCCACCTCCAGGCCTTCCCTGGACACCTCCAGGGATGGGGAGCCCACAACCTCCCTGGGCAGCCCCTTCCAATGCTTCACAACCCTTTTGGTGAAGAAATTCCTCCTGACGTCCAAACTGAACATCTCCAGGCACAACTTGAGGCCATTTCCTCTCATCCTGTCGCTTGTTGTCTGGGAGAAGAGTCCGATCCCCATCTGGCTCCAACCTCCTTTCAGGGAGTTATGGAGAGCAATAGGGTCACCCTGAGCCTCCTCTTCTCCAGGCTAAACACCCCCAGCTCCCTCAGCATTTCAGCAGCAGTTTTCTGCTAAGAACTGTTGGGTCCTGCAGTCAAACCCCAGAAGTCTCCACAGATTTCTGTCTAAAAGTAAAAATCTTGGGACCATGTTGAGAACTCGTCTTGGTGGGGTCCAGCCTTCAGTTTCAGACAATTAATATTTGTTTTCCTAGGAAAGTGTGGTGTCTTGTACCTACTGCAGTGAATTCAGTCAACAGAGTTTTCCAGATGTGGCTGGTGGCCAGGTGCCACTGTACAAGGGGACAAGTGTCCCATAGGTCCTATGTCCTGTGTGACAGGTCTGTGCAAGGACTGGAAGTGTCCTACAGCACCTCATGTGCCTTCCTAAAATTTTAGGGCCAGGTTGGAAAGAGCTCTGAGCAACCTGGGATGGAGGAAGGTGTCCCTGCCCATGGCAGTTGGTTGGAACTGGAGGAGCTTTAAGGTCCTTCCCAACCCAAAATGTTGTAGGATTCTATGACTCTGTGAAGTGAGCAACTGATTCATTCCCTGGTGGAACTGAGCCATCTTTCCAGGTGGTGAAGGAAGGTGAGGATCTGTGGATGTCAGGATCAGCTGTCCTTCAGCAGAACCCCCTGTTGAGCAGGTCAGTGAGGGGAACTCTGTGTTTTACCAACATGCCCTATGTTTGTTTACAAGGCAAAAAGAGCTTTCCTGGCAGCTCCACCTCACTGGAAAATGTGTCCTGAACCCAAAGGCCAGCATGATCTCTGAGATAATGTGGGCATAACTCATCAGGTGCATGCTGGCAGCACTTTTGCTGAGGGGAACAGGAGCCAGCAGTGCCAGGACAATGCTCAGTACTAGAAATTATTTAAATATGCTGATTTAATCTATGCACCTGCTGCAAACCTGGGGTGCAAAGATAAAATTCCCAATTGGAAATCCAGAAGGGCAGGTGGTAGAAAGCACAGGGTCTGCTAAGGTAGGTGTGTTGTGATGACAGAAAAATAGGTAATTGGCTTTGGCTGCTGCCAGGAAAATTAAGGTCAAAAACTGGCATTTCCTTTCATAAATCTGAGAATCTCTTGAGGTAGATGAAATGAATAATTCACCATCACCAGAGAGAAAGTCTCAGTGCTGTGGCTGGGAATGATTTAAGGAACATATTGTTACTTTTTTCCATTGTGCAGGAAGATGAACTGAGATTTTTCAGGGTACCCAAAAGCACAGCTCCCTCAGAAGATGAAGATTTACAAGCAGTGGCCATGCAGACACTGGACTCTTTTATTGAATTCTTTTCTAGGAAACATTTAATAAATATCTAGGATAGCTGAAAAGTGGAGCCAGAACAGTGGGAAGAGTCAAAAATAACCTGGTCTGGACTTTTATTTTATTTGTATTGAAGCCAGAATAAATCTATGCAGATAGACATTTCTTTCACTCTTAAAATACTGCAGCTGAGACCAGCCTTGGCCACTGAGAGAGATGCTGATCTCTCTTGCATGTTGTTCATTACATAAAGCCCCATTAAGGTCAACCTCATATCCCTGGAATAAAAGTATTAAGTCAAGTAAAACTTCTAAGACAGTGATCCTTCTCAACAGAGAAATGTATTGAGTTAATCCAATCTTGTTTAGAGATCTCTTTTAGGATGAGGAAAATTTGTCACAGATGCTACTGAATGGTAATTTTCTAGATCTCTCCTTTGTTAAAACTGAGGGTCAGGAAAATAAGCTTGTACACTGTGAAGAGCAACTTCTTGTTTTCCATCAGGGTCTTTCTGCCTTCAGAATCCAATAAATATTAAATATTCAAAGAAAAACTATATTTGGCTTCATCATCATTATTATTACTCTCATTTCTTCATCATTAATCCCAGGAGAAATCTCTCTCACCTGCCACAAACTGATGACCAGCTCTTTTAGCAAATGCTCCATCTCCTGATTTCTAATCTGCTTTAAGCAATTAAAATTAATTGATTTGGATCAGTGCAGACAGTCACAATCATGAATCGAGGTGCAATAATGAACTATCAAGCAGCCAGGCAGGTTTCCCAAAAAGCACTTTTAGGGTAGGGTCGGGAAGGTCTGGGACTTACGAATATTGACTGGTTTCGTTGTGCCCAACATCTGGGGAATGCAGCTTCTGGACTAAGATACGGATGATGCAGATGAAGAGGATGAAGTTCACCTGTGGAGGTGGGAAGAGAGGGGTAAAACATCAGCATTTTCCTCCAGGGAAAAGAGCCCATCACTAGAGGGGAACTCCTCTCACTGGAATGGCTTTTGCCATGGAAGGAGCTGCCGTTTAACAAGCCATGAGCAGAGAGAGCCCCTTCTCGGGGGCGGGGAGCACATGGAAAACCGACACAGGATGATGGCATCTTGGGCCTGACATCAGCCTGCTTGGGACTTCGTGTCATACATCCCAAGTATGATGATGTCAAGCCCATAGAGCACAGCTTTGCACGACGTCCTGGAGCGCGCGCGGGAGGAGCCGCGCGTGGCGCCCGGCGGCTCGCCAGGCGGTGTAGCAGGCCCTGGGTCTGCAAGGGCCCCGTGGCGTGCAGAAGCCTGAAGATAGGAAATGCCAAGTCATGGTGAATGGGCTAGAAAGACCCTTTTTCGCCTTTTGGAACCCCTGTTTATCTCTCTGTAACCCTGCAGGTCACTCGCCAGGCGGTGTAGCAGGCCCTGGGTCTGCAAGGGCCCCTTGGTGTGCAGAAACCTAAAGATAGGAAATGCCAAGTCATGGTGAATGGGCTAGGAAGACCCTTTTTCGCCTTTTGGAGCCCCTGTTTATCTCTATGTAAGCCTATAGGTCACATTCCTTTAACCCCTGCCATTGGACCATTTCTGATCCCCCTGTACCCTATATAAAGAGCTGTTTTAGCCTGGTTTTGGCAGAAGAGCTGTCACTGGAACCCTTCTCAGAAGATTCAATAAAGACATGGCTGTGGAACTCTAAACAGCCTTCTCCTATCTCTCTCCCTGCAGGACGCCCTGGAGCGCGCGGAAGACCCTTTTTCGCCTTTTGGAGCCCCTGTTTATCTCTATGTAAGCCTATAGGTCACATTCCTTTAACCTTTGCCATTGGACCATTTCTGATCTCCCTGTACCTTATATAAAGTGCTGTTTTAGCCTGGTTCTGGCAGAAGAGCTGTCACTGGAACCCTTCTCAGAAGATTCAATAAAGACATGGCTGTGGAACCCCACACAGCCTTCTCCTCTCTCTCCCTGTGTCTGCCTGCCTAGGCACCTTGCAAGATGAAGGGCTGAAATCACAATGAGCTGATAATCTCTAAAGAGCTGATATCGCTTCAGCTTGTGTCCTAGGGTGACGTTATGATGCTTGTATCCCCATTCATGTGTTCTGTTTATGCTGGATATCATGTTCTGTGCCTTCAAGAGTGGCTCTGAAGAGTGAAAGTTTTGTTTTGGTTTTGTTATCAGCCGCTCCCCTACAGCTGGTGGGACACACAGACGGGGCAGTACATGGTGCTGCTTTTGCTTTTTTGCTTTTGCTTTTCACTTTGTTCTTGCTTCTGCTTTGCTCCTGCTTGCTCTTGCTTCTGCTCATTAGTTAGTTTAGCTAAACAGTCCAAATTTTTTCCTGGACTGTTTCTCCTTTCCCCTTTTTTGGATCTACTCGAACCTACTCCAGACTGGGGCCTGGGAACACCAAGAGTTTGCATCTTGTGGCTGCAGCAGCTGCCCCAGCGCCGGAGGGACTGAGAACAGAGTGACCACCCCCAGGAGAGACTTTCTGAATTTGTCATCTTTTTCAGAGTGGGGAAAGAGAGGTGTCATCTGGAATTGTTCATTTTGTGTGCTGGGGGGTGCTGTGCCTGTTAAATAAACAGGTTCTTTCCACTTCTCTCCAAGGAATCCTTCCCAACCTGGTTGGGGAGAGGGGCCCCCCTTTGGAAGTTTTCTCTCAAATTTGCCCTAAACCAGGACATCTTGCTAAGGTTGCCTGTGGCTGAGAACTGCCTGGGAACTCGACAGTCTGTCCTGAACAGGACTGTGTTATTTGGGACCCTGCAGCCTGCTGGGGACACCCTGAACCCAGCAAAGACTGATTTAAGGCAGTGACACAGGGCCAGCTGCTGAGTGTGGTGAGCCAGGGAAACCAAACCAAAGCACAAAGCAGGATCCACTCCAGTGGGCCTCTGCTCAATTCTATTTGATGCTGTAGGTTTTAGGTTTTATGTTTTTTCAGATCTTTTACTGCTTTAGGGTATAGGTCTGCAACTCCATGGACTGTCAACTGCTGTTCCCCTGTTTTATTCAGATAAAACAATTCCTCTCTGAGCCTGAAACTCAAGGGCATCTGACTGTCTCAGGCCCTGAAAAGTGTAAACAAGAGTGAGCAGACTGGGGGTATATGACTTCATTACCTGAAGCTGCAATTGGAGGATTTGATGCCTTGTGTTTTAGTTTTTTTGTGTTTTTTTTTTTTTTTTCCCAGGTTCTGTGCTGCTTTAGTGGGTGGGTCTGGGCTTCATATCAGGGGATGCTGAGCTCTGTGCACAGAGCAGGGAGACAAAACAATTCCTGCTCCAGCTGGGCACCAAGGACAAATGATCCAAATCTCAGCCCCAAGAGCACAAACACCATGGGCTGAAGAGAGAAAAAAAAGGAGGATGGGACTTCATGGGCTGGAGATGTGGCTGGACAATTAACTCCAATATACAAAATGAGCCAGAACTTATAAAAATGTGAGATCCTATGATCAAGCCCCCTTTTGCTTCCATCTTGGAGCCATCAGGCAGAGCCATAACTGTGGCTCTGGTATTGCCAGGGTGTGGCCTTTGAAGGCTCTTCAGTAAATATCCGCTTTATTCCCCTTTACTCTCTCTAGCCTCTGTTCCAGCTGCTTAGGGCATCAGTATAACCCCTGGTATGTAAATGGACCAAACCTTTAACTGTATGAAAAACTCATGACCATTGTCCATCCTGGGTGTAGCCCCTCTCAGAGGTTTCTGACTGCCCAAGGTGAACCTTTGAAGGTCTTTAGTAAATACCCACTTTTATTCTCTTAATCTTGTCTAGCCTCTGTTTCAGGTAGCCACTCCAAGGCATCATGTTGGCCATGTCCTGTCTTATGCAACAAGGGATAGACCTCACCAAGGCAGCAGGGGATGTTCCCTCCTGGGATGTTAGACCAGAGCAGCCTGGCTGATTTTAGGTGGTTCTTTTCACCCCAAAATCTCACAGTGCTCTACCAATGTACTCGAGCAATGTGAACCTTATTTAATAGCAAAGGTGAAGAGCTAGGAATAGGAATGTCCTAATGGCATGAACTGAATGCAAATCTGCTTCTTTCAAGGTCCTCTCTATTGAGTCATCCTGTTACTCATGCAACACAGACAACAAAAAAGCAATGACAGGTTTCTGGGGACTTAGTTCAGCTTTAGTTTGGCACACAACCCCTTTCTTTATCCTTTTATGGTCAGTGAATGTGCAAATGATTCTAGTTTTTAGAGGCTCAGCAGCTGGAAGGGATTGTGTTAAACCAGCCAATCTGATTCCCTGCAAAAATAGATGATAAGATTTCTTCCAGCAATTCCTACACTTATCACAACAATAGATGAATAAAACAGACTGAAGCCCATCTCTCAAATAGACACTCTTTTTTCAAAGCCTATGAGTGATTGGATATCCATTGCATTTCTTGGTTATGATGCATTGCTTAATCACTTCTCACCTATCTGAGCAATTTATCATAGTTTCTGTTTGTATTTATTTCCTTAAAAAATGGTTTGTGTGTCTGATTTGGTGAGAAGTGCAATTTATTAGTCCCAAACCAGCATTATCTAGATCAACTACACAAATGATCATTGATAACACAAACTGCTGCAAGGAAGGCAAGAATGGAGCCATTAAATTCTGACTGTGTTGGCTTGGAGAGGTCAAGAACAAAGACACAATGGAGTGTGTATATGGGCTTGGTATAACCTTGGAATTCCATGGCGGAAAATACAGGAATCAGGATATTGGAGAAGGGGTTTAGATTATTTTTTTAATCCCTAGAGTATAATCAAAGATAATCAATGTGTTCCCAGCGCTTAACACCTTGTACACAAGATATATCTCATGAACCTTAAAGATCTTACAGATCTTGTATATGTATTTCTTTCTTGTACACAAGATATATCTCATGTACTTAAAGATCCTATAGACCTTGTGTATGTATTTCTTCCTTACACTGAGATATCAGCTGTATTCCCATGGATTTGGAGGAAATGCTGCATTATCCCCTGGAGAAACCAGCTGTTCATCAGCCAGTGGCTATCATGCCTTTCCTTTAGGACAGATTTATAGGATATCTGTTGAAGGAAAATCAGGAATTGCTGGGTAAATTCTGTTCGGCAGTGAGGGAAATATTTATTGGCCAAAAGAAAATACAGACCCATTGATCTGAGGAGAATAAAAAGGTGTGTTTTTTGACTGAAAGCTTCTCTCAGGAAAGGGAAAATGCTATCTAGCTTTCCAGGATGATATAAATATTTGGAGATGTGTCATCTAGGTACTCTATTTCTTTCCAGTGAGGTAAACAGAGCAAGATGTCATTATTGAAACTTTCAGTCTAGAATCCCTGCATGATAAATGCCACAGAAAAAAAGTCTTCTTGTAAAAGTTATGATGTACATGGTATATGAAGGATGTCTAAGGAAAAAGTTCTGTTTAAAAGACATATATTTGATTTGATTTCTGTTGCAATTTTTACTTTTTGCTTCCCTTGCCACATCGTTGGCTTCATTTAAGAAAACTCAAAACTAAGTTTAACTCCAGTTTATTTGATTTTAAGGCTTGGATCCATGTCCAACAAAACAATGTTCAACAAGTATGGAAGGACCCAGAGTTCCTGAGAAGTGCCCTGGTTCCTATGGCCAGGATTGATCATATCCAGAGAATTAAAATAAAACACTTCTGATGATTTTTCTGGAAATTAGCCAAACTTCTCCAGAACTTACTCCAAAAATACACAGCTGGAATGCAACTCTGTGCTGCATGAAAGAGGCAAATTCCTGAGGGAATTCATCTACTCCCTTTTTATCTAAGTGGAAATTCATGGTAGGACTCATGTTAATTTATAGTGTTGACATCTACAACTGAACAAGTCATCCTGGTCAGCTCAGAGAAACAAAACCCCTCCTAGCATGGGTCATCTAATGGAATTCACTGATTCCTGGGTCAAAATGAGCCTTTCCTGGATGTCCAACCACATTCCTCCACCTCCCATGGCCACCCCACCAAGGAGATGGAGGTGGTCAAGGCTACATCAAGTCAGCTCCACCCTGGTGGCCTGGCCACTGAAATTCCTCCTGTGGTCAATGCTGCAGTTGAGGGTGTTTATCTGGAGGTGGAATTTCATCATCCTAAAGCAAATGCTCAATGTACAGTGGGATTTTACCTGTCAGTGCATTTTCCATGGACATTTATGGGACATTTCTCAACACCCCTTCACCCCTCCCCAGTTAGGACTAAAGATGGCTTTGCAGCCAGCAGAACGTGCTGATACTTTACCAAAATAGACACCAAAATAGGAGTTTTAATGATCCACCAGAATGGGGATTCCACTATTTCCTCCCAGCACCTAAAAAGAAACAAAGCCAGACTTAAAACATCAAGCAAGAAAGCAAGCAGGTCTGTAACCTCCTCAGTTTTCCTTTAAATCTAAGTTTTGCTAGGGTGCGTTGTGGAAAAGGACTAAACCTCATGTGTATGGACTGGGAATGGCCAAAACTTGCTTTGCATTGGCTGTGAGCACTGGTAGGTACCAAATATCCCAGAGGTGATGCCAATTTTTTTCCCCTTGGCCATGGAATGGGCTGGAGGATGTTAGGCAGGGTGAACGTGGGGGAGGATGGTGATTTTTCTTAATTTCTCCTACACTGAGCTCTGCTGCAGGGAAATTCTATGGAAACCATGAAAATCTATCAAAATCTATGAAAAGATTCACCAGGGCTCCAATGCTGTCCATCATCCTGGATGGAGGGGGTTTGATAAGCACAGAGCAATTGGCACCAGCAGAAAAATAAAACGAAAAACCATCACATCCTTCTGAAAAAAAATACCAGCCAGTGGTGGGCTTAGTCCCATAAATCCAGCAAGCTGCACCTGAGCTATGGATGGAGTTAGAAAAGTTAAAAAGGGTCCAGGGTCGGATTTATTTCATCCTGAAGCCAGAGCTGTCTGCACACAGCACCCCTCACCTGGGACTGCATTTTAAAGCCAAGAAGGAAATGAGAGGAAAGGACAGATGTGGAAATGCCTGATATTGCTTGGGACACCTTTATCTGCACAGTCAGGTGATAGAAAGTGCATTTTTAGGAAAGCATTCATGGAAATTGGGCTGCTTTCATGTAAGAACAGATTAGTGGTGCCTACTGTAGACAATTTCACCCAGATTCAGCTCCTCTAATTCCAAATGTTGGCAGGGAAGGCAGGAGGAGATGAAGAGGCACTTTTAGGGCACAGTTCCTGAGACCTATTTTAAGCATCAACTTCAGGGTGATAAAAATTGCACTCTGTGGACTACACTGACTAAATCTGCCCTAACTCTGCAGGGAGATGGAGCAAATTTCTCACATGCAGATGCTTCCAGTTAGGTGTGTGCTGCCCTTTCATTTAGAAGTAAAGTGGCCCTAATTTTGTCTAGTGCACTTCATTTTTGAAATAAATTGAGACAGCCTGAAGGTCACTTGCACTTGGAGTTAGAATGTTTAAATAAAGTCTTAGTGTTGTTTAGCCAATCTTACCTAATTAGGGTTTATTTAATCTGGATTAATTTCCTGTATTTTTTCTCTGCAGGTAATGAAAAAAAAAAAGTCTGTATTAGGTATTAATATATTCTGTAAATTCATTCTCTGTTTCACTCAGCACAAAAATGTAGGGCTTTAAAGCCCCCAGAAAATGCAAAGAATTCTGTATTTTATTAAGAATTTTTGGAGCTGAATGGGAATATATAGTAAGAAAAACTGGTATCCAGAATGGTTAAATGCTCCTGTCTGTGTCTCATTGTAGAGGCTATTTATTAACAGAGTAAATAAGGTCAGCTTTATGCAGATAGAGTGAAACCATAAAGGAAGTGAGTAGCCCTCAGGAAATGTGCTGGCATGACTATAAATCAAAAATGCAGTGAGAAATCTGAGCTGCTTCTTGTAGTGAAAAAGGGGCAAATCAGGACACATTTGGAGGGGAAGAATGCATGGGAGAAAATGGATTTAACTGCAGGATGCAAATGCAAGAAGTGAGGGAATGCACACTGAGGACAGAATAAGCACTTGATTCTGCCTCTCTCTGGGGTGTTTTCCTATAAACCCCTTTCCAATTACTGCAGTCTGACTGCTTGAATAAAAGCAAGAATGAGGATTTCAGGATCAAATCCTCTTTACTTGCACATATCCTTGGATAACTCTGGTGTCTGCCTCATTTTCTTAGCTGCATTCTATCTGCTTCTTATACAAAATATCAAAGGCTGCTGCTAGGTTAAAAAGGATGAAGAATAGATTCTAAAATCTGCTTGAGAAAAAAGAAAAAAAAAAAGAATTTTTAGCCTTTTCCTGTGGGAGAGAATTGGGTGTGTGTATAAATTCCCTGCTGCATGTTTAGGGTCAATTCTGCATGGTGCAAAGCTCTGCTCTGAGCATGGGGCCAAATGCAACCATCAAGGTCTGCTCACAAATGCCCTGCAGATATCCTGGCCAAGGCACTGGGAAGTAAAGAGGGAGAATGATTGGCCTAAAATGACATTTCAGGGAGACCTTGGAGAGTTTCTTGGTTCCTGGTGGCAGGAGAGAGGTGCCACTGCTGGTGTTTTTTTGGGTTGCTAAGGCTGCAGGACTTTCCTTGGCCATATAAGGGATTTATAAAGGAAAATATAACTGATATAATTTCCTTATAAAGGAAATATAACTGAGTGCACAGGCTTACCCAACATCGAAAAAGTAAATCCTGACAATTGTCCAGGCAGTGATGAGAACGGAGGGGGCACCTGAGGAGAGAAGAGATGGTGCTGCTGTCAGAAACCATGATCAAATGCTTCCCTGATTTCATTACCAGATTATTTAAAATCTGCCTCGTTTCTCAGGGCTGCTCTCCCTCGCTCTCCACCTCTCCTGACTGACTGAGGGGATGCCTTCCCTCAGGGGTGGGAAAATTCTTCACATTTTCAACCCTCACATGCCAAACTGGCAACGTTGCCTTTCCCTCCCTGTGGCCATGCCAGATCAGCTCTCTGGAACTGCTCCCAGCCCGCTGAAATTCCTGTTGAAGTGCCTGGAGAAACCTTCCAGGGGTGAAAGGCAAGGAATAGGGGTCACTTGAGCCACCTACAGTGTGGACACCTGTACCTAAGGAGGTCACCACAGGCTCTCCTCAGCATCAAGGGGCAGAATTGTGTGTTTCTCACACACAGGTCATCCAGCTACATTAAATGTTTGATTTAGGACAATAAAAATGAAATATCCCTGGACTCTTTTCCCCTCTAAATGCCAGGTTCACACACAGCTGTCTGTAGCTGCCTCTGCTCCTCACTCCATGATCTGCCACATGTGTGGTTTGAGTGGTTTTGTCCCATCCTTGTGCTGGCTCTTTTCTCTCTCTTCTGTTTGGCTGGATTTAGGTTGGAAATACTCCAGGAAGGACATGTCTCTTTGCTCTGTGTTACTCACAGATTGTGTACACTTTATTACCAGTGACTTCCAAGTGCAATCATAGTAAAACCAGTAAAAACTGTAATTAGTGCATATAAATTATTAATTCATGCATAATCCATTCCAGACCCATCCCTGATGTTCTTGCAAATGATGGATGACTGAAAGGCCAAAAGTTCCCTCAAGCACTTGCCATGTTCTGGAATTGCCCTTCTGCACCCAAGCAACCTCAGGACACATTAGGAGTGCAAGAAATTTCCTTTGATTTAAATCATTACCTCCATGCATTTTTCTTTAAAACCTGCCAGCTCTCCAGTGCTGAAATAAAGACTATCTGGAGCACAAGGTGAGTTTAACAAAGGTCTAACCTGAGGAACTGAAACAAGACCTGCTCCCATCATCCCTCCTTCTGCCCAGAGCATGGAGAATCATCTCTGCTTTGCAGTGTGAAGTCAAGCATAGTTCCTGCCCCTTTCAATGGGAGCTGCTCCATGGATAATTGAGCAAATCCTGAGTCCTGGCATGTCCCTGGACATGGCACAATTTTATTTTACTTTTTCTTCTCAAGATTCTTCCCTGCTCTTATTATTTCTCAGTTTCAGCTATTGAAAGCAGGCAGTAGAAAGTTATTTGCTTACTTAAACATAAATTTTCAGCTAAATAGAATGAAAGGAGAAAAAAGATCTCTGTTTGCTTTTTGGAGAAATAAAAGAAGTTGATCTGGTAGGATTAATTTGCATAAGTCAGCAATTCAGTTGTGAGTTACTTTGTGAAGAGCTTAATTCTCTCTTCTTTACCATTTCTCTAATTTTATTTTGTTTTGCCTTTTTTCTTTTAATTTTCATTATATGATTTTAATTTAATTTTATTTGATGCGTTTGAGACCAGATTTGCATTAAGGCTGGAGAAATCACCAATGCAGTGAGCAGAAGGTTATCAGCATTAGCACACAGGTGATGGGATCTCAAGGCAGCTGGCTGGCCTGAATTCAGTGTCTGGTTCAGTCCAAGAGTTCTGCTTTGCTGGGATCCATCCTTACAATTTAACGTCAATCCATGATATCAAACTTGGAATTCCTTCCCAATATCCAATCTAAACCTACTCCCTTTCAGTTTGAAGCCATTCCCTGTGTCCTGTCCCTCCATCCCTTGTCCCCAGTCCCTCTGCAGCTCTCCTGGAGCCCCTTCAGGCCCTGCAAGGGGCTCTGAGCTCTCCCTGGAGCCTTCTCCTCTCCAGATGAACATCCCCAGCTCTCCCAGACTGGCTCCAGCCCTGGAGCAGCTCCGTGACCTCCTCTAGAGTTGCTCCAACTGCTCCACAACCTTTTTATTTTGGGGACCCCATGGCTGGCTGCATCTCTGCAGGTGGATCTCAGATGAGGAGAGCAGAAGGACAGAATCACCTCCCTCAGCCTGCTGGTCACGTTTCTTTTGATGCAGCCCAGGACTCAGTTGGGTTTTTGGGCACATTTTGAACTCATGTCCAACCTCTCACCCACCAACCATCCCAAATCCTTCTCGGGACTTAGAAGGGCTGGGTGCTGTCTACAACATCTGTCCTAGGGTGATGTTATGATGCTTGTATCCCCATTCATGTGTTCTGTTCATGCTGATATCTTGTTCTGTGCCTTCAAGAGTGGCTCTGAAGAGTGAATGTTTTGTTTTGGTTTTGCTATCAGCCGCTCCCCCACAGCTGGCGGGACACACAGATAGGGCAGTACATAGTGCTGCTTTTGCTTTTTGCTCTTGCTTTCGCTTTGCTCTTGCTCCTGCTTTGCCCTTGCTTTTTGCTTCTGCTCATGAGCTAGTTTAGCTAAGCAATCTGAATTTTCCCTGGACTGGTTTTCTTTCCCATTCTTGGAACCACTCGAGCCTGCTCCGGGCTAGGACCTGGGAACACAAGAGTTTGCACCTTGTGGCTGCAGCAGTGCTGGAGGGACTGAGAACAGAGCAACCACCCCCAAGAGAGACTTTCTGAATTTGTCATCTTTTTCAGAGTGGTGTCATCTGGTATTGTTCATTCTGTGTGCTGGGGGTGCTGTGCCTGTTAAATAAACAGGTTCTTTCCACTTCTCTCCAAGGAATCCTTCCCAAACTGCTGGGGAGAGGGGCCATATGGGTTTGCTTTCTGCAGGGGCCCCCTTTGGAGGTTTTCTCCCAAATTTGCCCTAAACCAGGACAACATCTCTGCCCCACCTGAGTGCCCAGGTATCTGTGCTAAATTCCTGCTACAAACACCAGTCAGGATCCCCTCCTGGAGGAGCCGCGTACCCCAGCCGATCAGGATGTACCACCAGAAGTATTTCCTCTCCGAGAAGAAGGAGATGACCAGCAGGGTGTGAAGGTACAACCCCTCCACCAGCAACCAGAAGAAGTTGGCCATGACACAGTACTGGAAGAAAACCATCATGGCCTTGCAGCCCACCTGGAAGAGAAGAAATGAGCAGTGGTGAACTGTTGGAGCCCTGGCTGCTGAGAATTTCAGATTTCTGTGCTGACCCCCAAGAGAACACTGCATCGACCTGAGGCTGTGGAGAAGCTTCCAAAATGGAATGATAGAACTGGGATTGTGGGCGTGGAGTTTGAATAGAAGTGTGTGAGATCACAGGGTGGGAAACTCGGAGCTTAAGGGTTTAGAATATAGTAATGGATATAAAGCAAGATGGAGGTTTTAAAGCAGAAGCTGGTCCTTCTTCACCTTTTCCTTCATGAGGATAAATAATAATGTGCAATTAGATAAAAAATCTGCATTACAGACCACGAGTAGTTATTAGGTTAAAAGTAAAAATAACTTGTGTAATTTCTTAATTAGACAATTTATCCTTAAAAAAACCTTATAAAGAAAAAGATACAGCTCCATTTTTAACTTATTAGAAAGAAGTACTATTTAACTCACACTTCATGAGACTGTAATATAAATAAGAACTAATAAACATCTGAGTCCAAACAAGAAATAACATCTCACACATTTGATCCCAACCTTAACAAAGAAAAAGACCAAACCAAACCAAAACAACAACAACAACAACAACGAAACACAAGAAAAAATCCACACAGTGGTGCCCTGTGTTAGGAACTGCAGCACATGCCCACAGGAAAGAAATTTCCACCAAATTACCAGTGACCCTTGGTCTGGATGTATCTTTGTGATTGCTTTATGCAGTGCCTGAACGCCTCATGGAATGAATTCTGTGGTGAAAAGTCTACAAGAAGTTGCTCCTCTTTAGGAAAAGAAGGACTGGGATATGTATTTTTAAAATAAAGGATAGGCAGGAGAAGCAGGGCAAGCACACAAAAGCATGCAGAGGTTTTATTGCTCTGGAAGGGGAGAGATTTGGAAAGGGAAGGTGACTTGTTTACCTTCAGGAAATGAATAATTAAACACAGTAACTTGCTGTGTGGAGATTTCACTGCAGCTCAGGTAATGGGAACAGTTCCCTTAGCAAAGAAATAAATACAAATGGAAATTTCTGACACTTAAGAGAAATTTCTGACACTTGGCACCCACTGCATCATGTCACATCCTCGAGATGCTGTCAGCAATTGCCCTGCTGCTTTCAGTGGGTCTGGCTGGGTGACACCCTGCATTTTCTGGGGCAAGTGTTTGCTCTCACTCCCTGCTTGGTGGCACTTCCCTGGTGTCCTGCACGTGTAGAATGTTTAATTTAGAGCAACAATTTTAATTTAGAGCACCAGTGACAAGACCCCATTTCCCCCTCCACTCCTCCGCTGCTGAAAGCAGTTGCTATGAAACACTGGTTAAAAGGAGAAGTGTGGAAAGAGTTTTTTCAGTGCCACGTGTTTTGGGGGGGACTGTCCCCACCCTCACCCCCAAACCCATCAGTGTGTGACCCTGGGGACCCTGCTGGGCCCCTGATAACCAACTTCTGTGCACAGCAGCTCCCTCCTGTGAGGCACAGCATAGACACAGGCTTGCTGAGGGGTGCTTATGGGGGAAGGTGGAGGCAGAGCAGGAGGTGAGCTCCCTTCCAACTCAGAATATTCTGTGTGTGACTCCAGGGGCTGCCAGGGACGAAAGGTGGCACAGGGCTGGGCTGGCAAAGCTGGGGATGCAGCAACTTCATCCCAATGGCATCACTGTGGCATTCACATTCTCTGAAAAATCCCTTCCCCCAGGATTTTTCTCCTGGGAAGCTAAGAAGCCTCAGAGAAAAAGGAAAACAATTTTTATCTCATTTGCTTCTCCTGTGTTGTGCTCATGTGGAATGTGTTTGGAGATTGTTTACCCACAGGTGATTGTTTCATTGGATTCTGGTGTGAGTTGTTTTCACTCATTGGCCAATCAGGGCCAAGCTGTGTCAGGACTCTGGAAAGAGTCAGGAGTTTTCATTATTATCTTTTTAGCCTTCTGTCTGTATCCTTTCTGTATTCTTTAATATAGTTTAGCATAGCATTCTTTAATATATTATAGTATCATAAAAGAATAAATTAGCCTTCTGAGAACATGGAGTCAGATTCATCATTCCTTCCTTTGTCGGGGATCCCTGCAAATACAATACACCACCACACCTTTGGTTTCTCTCTTATTTTGTCTGCACATGGTGGCTGTGTGACATTGCCACCCCTCCTTCCTTTCCCCCAAAGCCTGCTTGGTGTGTCTGCAGCCAGCAGGGATCCGTGTGTGAGTGAATTCCTTCATGGTTTCACTCTGTGGGTGTTTGGCCCTAATTCAGCAGCTCCCAGATGAGACACTGTCAGAACCCAGGGCATCCCTCTGGCTGCCCTGGAGGACTCGAGACCCTGGCAGGGGGCTCAGAGACCTTGGCACGGAGTCAAAAACACCTGTGCCTTTGATTTTAGCCCATGGAAACAATTACCAACTTTGTGTGAAGATGTACAAGCCACAAGAGTTTGAGAAGAATGATAGTGAATTTGTCACAGGGTGAAAAAGTAGAATTTTGGGGTTTAGAATGGGGGTTCAAGAGGCAAGATGGAGGAATCTGAGCATGTCCTGTCCTTCTTCTTCTTCTTCTTCTTCTTGTCCTCCATCTTCTGCTGTGATGGTGACACTTCTGGATTGGTTTAGAGTAGAGACAGACTGTCTAACATAGGTGATAGGTATTGGAAAATTATTGTAAATAAAGTACATGTAGTTTTTAGTATAAAAAAGTTAACACCACCCCAAGGGGGTCACTGTGCCACAACCCAACCTGCCAGACAGACCTCAGCAGGTCAGAGAAAGAATGTCATAGATAAGAGAAAATAAACAACCTTGAAAAGCAAAGCCAAAGAACCTCGGTCGTGGGGCTGGGAAAAAAGACTTTTCAATACCTTGGGAGCCATTTCAATCACAGAAAACCTGAGAAGACACGAGGTTTGAGGGAGCAGATCTGATGCATCTCAACCACCTGCCTGTAAGCCAAGGATTTCCTTTGGGGATTGTGCACCAGGGGATCACTTCTGGATGGTTGCACTGAACTCATGGCAGAGGCAGGAGGCTGGAGCACAGCACAAGGGGCTGCAAGGCTTCACAGGACAAGAGAAGGCTGCTCACAAATAGTGCACGTGGTTTCTGCCCAGCAGTAAAGAAAAGGAAATCCCTCAGGAAAGGGATTTCCAGCCTTACTTTGCAGAGCTATGGCTGTACAGAGAGAAAGCCGTGCTGAACTCAGGCTGTGGCAGCAGAAATTGCAGATCCAAATCCATCTCCTCTTGTCCCAGCACTGGCAAACATCAATTTTGTGGCAGTCTCTGGGCCTAATCCCTCCCTAAAAGGGATATGGGCTTCTCACAAAGCTGAGGTGGATCATGGTTAGCAGTTAGATCTGATAATCTCTGACGTCTTTCCAACCTTAATGATTCCATGGTTTTATTAAATTCCTTTTTTTATGGTTTTATTTTTCCATGCACATGGGCAGCAGCTGGGTTTTGGCAACTTCTTCTTCTCTTCCTGGGTAGCAGATCAATTCTTTGCTCTAGGCTGAGAGGATATTTGCTTATTTGAGCAGTTCCTACCACTCCTGGAATTTTTGATTTTACCTGGAGAAAAGACCTTTTTGTGCAGCATTTTGAGTGCATGGCAGTAATGTCCTGCAACCACCCCCTGTGGCACTGAACAGAGGTGGATGCACTGTCCTTAAAATTAAATAATGACATTTTTCCACTGCCTGGGCTGGCTAGTGCTGCCTAAAGTGGGTAAGTTTAAAAGAGGTGCAGTTTGATTGTTGATGATCCAATTGGTCCTCTTTGACAGTGGCACATTTGGAAAACAGCCCTTCCTGGCTTTTGGGAGACCTTATTCCATGCAGCACTTGGTAATGGGTCTCCAGCTTCCTGACTTATTAAATTCAGCCTCAGAGAGGCTGGTTTAATGCTGGGGAATAAAATCCTCTTTTATGTAAGATATCTTACCCTTTAGATGACAGGCACAGGGCAGAGATGAGCCATTACATCTCTAGAATTTATTTTTCTCCATAAAGAGCAGACCTCATGATGTGTCACTGTTGAAAGACTAACATGGGCTATTTTTAGATCAGACATTTTCAAGAGAAAAAGCTGAATTACATCACTGATTTTGCTACTCTCTCTTCTCCCACAGGCTCATTTACAGATTATTTCCTTGTCTTTCCTCAGGGATCTTGCTCTGCTCATGTCCACAGCAGATGTGGCAGTGAGATGGTTTCTCCCTTGGTTTTCTGGCTCCTCTCTTGTTCCTCTCTTTAGAGTTCCATCAGGGATGTGCCATTTGCTTTTCCCATGAAAATCCCTCCCTTTCCACATGTGTTTCCAATGGCTGAGCTCTGGGAAGGGCTCTGCCTCCAGCCAACAAGGCATAGGACTCGACTCCTCCTGACAAACTCCTGGACCCCAACACATTTGTGCTTCTCTGCAGATTCCTCACAGCCAATAAGAAAATTTAATTTTGATTGTCGTAAAAGAAAAGATTATTTGTATTGTAAAAAAAAAAAAAGATTATTTGCTTGAGGATGGGGCCTGTCTTAGACCTGCTTGAGGGCTTTCAAGAGGAAGAACCAAAGAGAAGGGACACAAGGGTGGGGACAAGAAGGCTGAGTGAGAAACAACCCTGCCAGGCTTTTTCCTTGTGCCCATATTTTACTTTTGGATAATGTTAGCCCTGAGAAAAATATCTTTCTTTTCATTTTTTAGGTGAGTCAACTGGTCACTACATCAGTTTTATGACCCACCTATAAAAGTACAGTTCAGGTGCTGGAGGCAGTAATTAGCTCAGAGCTGAATCTGCACTAAATATACATTTATCATTCTCCTAAGTGGCAGTAGCTCATTCATAGCTCCTGAAATTTGTCAATGTGGACCAGCTGATGAATTTATCAAGCTCAATAAGAGCAGCTTAGTTGGACAGGAATTGTTCTGAGTTTTTGAGGTACACACATGCCCAACACGCATCCATCATCAGCCTCCTGTGAATGCAACAAAACTCTATAAAAAAGGCAATTAACTTCACAGAAATGCCAGCACAAGCCTCCCTTGCCTTCTTTAGCAGGGATATGGTTTGTTACAGATTTAGGATTTGGGTTCAGGAAGGATTTAGGCCAAAGAAGTAGAAAGGAGCATGAGAGTGATCGATACCCCACAATCTGCCACAGCTGGACTGGGAACTCTGCAATCTCATTGCCCCAGTCACAAGAATCCCCATCTCCTTTACAGAATCATGGAATAGTTTGAGTTGGAAGGGACCTTTTAAAGGTCCCATGCTGTATGGCCTGTCCTGTCTATGGACACAACCCCTGTGCAGACCCCATGTTCATCCCTCGTACCCATAAACAGTGGTTTCCTGAGGTGTGGAAGGTTTGGGGCAGGACACCAAGACTTCTTTAAGTCAGATTAAAGATATATTGAAGACATCCCATACAATCCTGGTCAGTGATGCAGCTCCTGGCATTATTTATGGAGTTGGGAAGGTGCATCCAGCAAAAAAATGTGGGTCCAAATTTGCCTCAATCCACCAATCATGAAACCTTGAGACCTCAAAAGTCTCCTTTAAGGTTCTTTGATGCTGTTACCTGGGCTACCACCAGCACTGCAGCAGGAAGAGATTTACACTGAGATTCCTGCAGGTATCTTCCATAGAAGACTGATAAAAACTCATTTTCCCAGTGACAGATTTACCCAGCACTTTTGCTTTATGTTGCCCAGACACGAGCTGTGGAAGGGCTGCTGACTGACTGGTGCTGCATTTGCACACAGCAAGAGCTGATCTTCTTCCCAGCCTGGTCAAAGAGGATTCCTTGACCTTATTTAAAAGCTTTTCATAGATCCCACTCATGACGTGGAAGAGGGGACTGCACTGGGCAGGTATTGCCTGCTTTGGAGATGCTGAAATTAAGAATTTCCAGCACAGGGACTGGCCCAAGCCTGCATGTCCATATCTATAGTTCCACTTTAGACACTCATAATCATAATTAAATTCAGGAATCACTTTTGAGCTGTTCCTACCCCACCTCTCCTTTTGAGACATCCATTTTAACCAAAGCATAATGAAATCTTTAATAATGATTCAATAACCAAATAATTGCTCTGCTCGTAAGGCTACACAACATGGTTAATTCCCCATCTCACTATCATGGCACTGGAACTCATATAGGTGTGAAATTCCCAATAATTTTATAATCTAACTGCTCTGTCCATGGCTTAACATGGTCCATTAATTTCTGTGCATGTGGCATGGAGATGTCAGGATGGACTCGGCTTCCAAACACATTTTTTCAATTTTCACAGGGGATTTTTCTCTGCTCTTAACTTTTAGTTCACAGAACCAGAGAATCATTTGGTTTAGAAAAGACTTTTATTACCATAGAGTCCTACTGTAAATCCAGCACTGCCAAGGACACCGCTAAAATATGTCCCCAAGAGAGGGAGAGAAAGAGAAAGAAAAACAGAAAGAAAAATAGAAAGAAAAATTAGAGGAAAAGAGAAAAAAGAAAAAGAAAAAAAAAAAAGAAAAAGAGAAAGAGAAAGAAAAAGTGAAAGAGAAAGAAAAGGAATGAAAAATAGAAAGAAAAATTAGAAAAAAAGAAAAAGAGAAAGAGAACGAAAAATAGAAAGAAAAATTAGAGAAAAAGAGAAAAAAGAAAGAAAAAAAAGGAAAAAAGAGAAAGAGAAAGAAAAAGAGATAAAGAAAAGTAAACTAACTTATGCTAACTTGTGTAACAACAGCAAAAAAGCAAATTAAAAACAAACAAGCCGGACTGCCTGGCAAAAAGCCATCACTTTAATTTCTTCCCTCAGTTTAATTGCACTTGTAGACTGGGTTCAAACAGGTGGGCTATAAAAAAGCCCCACAACGTTTATGTTTGATAATCAAAGTGAATTGTCTTCAAAAACTCAAACGAGAAAACTCCTTCTAAATCAATTTGTTACCTTTGACTCCTTCCCTTCCTCCCTATCACAGGCTGTGACAAGCAGGGAATTTCCAACAATAAATTGCTGCACTAGCGGGTGGCTCTGCAGCTTCTCCTGGGAGATGCACAGAAACTTAGGATGTTAGGAACAATATCTATGAATGAAGAAATGTGATTGAAGAAATTCTTAAAATGCCATCTTGACAGAAGCAAAGTGGCTCACGATGGACTCCACTGTGAAAGTCTCTGTGAAAGCAATTTATGATCTATCAGGACTTATGAAAAATAAAAGACTTCCATGGGAATAGTAATCTTATGTCTTGATGATGAACCTTTCAGAGGCTTCAACTCTAAGTGTAAAAATGTGTTATTAACAGCACAGGCAGATCAGTTTAACTGGATTCATGGCCACTGCCTGCCTCAGGCACAGGAAGAAGAGGTCCCAAACCCACATTTTCCCTGTTAGCTTCCTGCTCCGCACCCATGGTGCCTCAGAAACATTATGCAGGAGCATTCTAAAGCCTTATCAATGGCTAATTAATTCCATTTATCTTAACCTGCTTTTCTTCAGGTCACAATCCATTACATTTTCATGCACCCATCGTTGCCCTGAGAGCATGCCCTGCAATCCTTGCCTCATGTCAGCTGTCACTGGGCAATTTATGAAGCCATTATAACCTGGATTTGTGTCTGGGCTCGTGGATTTGTTACCACTTCATAAAGCAGAAATGCCATTCCCAGATGGATGAGCTGGGCTGTACAGCCTGACCCAAGCACACCCCCCTGCCTCAGCCAGGTAAGGCTTTCCTGCTCCCATCAAAATGTGGAGCAATGGAGACATCAGGAAGAAGCTTTTGGATCAGTTTCTATCTATTTCTATTTCTATTTCTATTTCTATTTCTATTTCTATTTCTATTTCTATTTCTATTTCTATTTCTATTTCTATTTCTATTTCTATTTCTATTTCTATTTCTATTTCTATTTCTATTTCTATTTCTATTTCTATTTCTATTTCTATTTCTATTTCTATTTCTATTTCTATTTCTATTTCTATTTCTATTTCTATTTCTATTTCTATTTCTATTTCTATTTCTATTTCTATTTCTATTTCTATTTCTATTTTTCTATTTCTATTTCTTTCCTATGCCTACCTGCAATAAAAGTTGGGCTACTAATGAACCCGTATGGAGCATTGTACCCCTCATTAGGGAATTATTTCTGCAGAAGGAGCTCAATCCAAAGTCCTAAGACTTAATTTAAAGCTCATTTAAACTTGGTTTTTCTCTGTATTTTTACCTCCTCAGTGCCAGCTGAAAATGGCAAGGCATTTATAGAAACAGAATCCCAGAGTGTTTTGGGTTGGAAACCTTAAATATCAACCAGTGCCACCTCCTGCTATGGTCAGGGACACCTTTTACTGCCCCAGGGTGCTCCAAGCCCTGTCCAACCTGGCTTTGGACACTTCCAGGGATGAGGTGAGGATTTACAAGGAAATTACACGAGACAGCCTCTAATTCATGTGCAAAGCATGGCAGGGGTAGATCCTGCAGTGATTAAAATAAATGGAGTTGCACCAGTAAATTTTGTCTTGAAACAAATTGAGTTGCACCTGTGAATTCTGTATTAAAATAAATGGAGTTGCACCTGTAAATTTTGTATGAAAATAAATGGACTTGTACCACTTTACACTGATGAAAAATGTGGTGCACATGGCTGGTCTTCATGCCTTGCCCACTTCCCATGCAGGCTTCCTCAAATCCAACACTGGATTCAGGATTCAGGAAGAAACTCTTTTGTCTGCTTTCCTTCACTCAAGAAGCAGCTTTAAGCCCCATGACTGTGATCCTCGAGGCTATTTAAGAATTTCTCTTTGCTGATTTTAACAGAGGTTATGTAACTGCCAGTCTTGAAGGACTCAGCCTTTCTATTTTATCTCTCAGGAATTCCTGTTTGATTTTTGGGAGCTGTCTTGTGAGTATTTCTAAGATGCTGATTTGCTCTGGCTAGTCTAACCTGGGTGTCAGATGACTCAGAGTTGAGTTCAGGTGTAAAAATAGAATTATTTTGGTAAATGGGTTAACTGTGCCTGTTTTGTGCTCATCAATCACAGGATAAAGGCACTCATAAGCACACCTGCCAAGTCAACCACAAGGCAGCAACTAAAAAGAGAAGGTGATCAGGGCTTTAATAAAGCCCTTCCTCTCATTTTTTTCATTTTCCCTCTTTTTTGGTGTGTTGGTGCCAGCCCACGATGGTGGCACTGCTGTGTCCAGGATTACAGAAACACTTAAGTAAGGAAAATTCCTCCTCCAGAGCTCTGCCAGTCTCACCTTCATTCCTGGGTTATTTCCTTCTGCCTCCGTTCCTGGGTTATTTCTTTCTGCCTCCATTCCTGTTTTATTTCCTTCATCCTCCATTTCTGGGTTATTCCCTTCTGCCTCAATTCCTGGCTTATTTCCTTCTGCCTCCATTCCTGGGTTATTCCCTTCTTCCTCCATCCCTGGGCTTTTTCCTTCTGCCTCCATTCCTATTTTTTTCCCTTCTGCCTCCATTCCTTCCCTTTGCTTTCTTTCTGTTGTTTTGCATGATTTACAGGACCTTTCTCTAGGGCTTGTTTGGGTTTTTTTGTTTCGTTTTGTTCTTTTTTTCCCTTCCCCTCTGTTTTGCTGTAAACCTTAAGATTGTAGCAGTGATCATCAGATATCACCCAAGGAAACAGCTGACTCTCTAATATTTGTTTTGCTTTAACACAAGTGCATAAAAAAACTTCTACTGTTCCATTTCTCCATCAGCCTGCAAATTGTGGTGCTCCCACATGGATCTGAGTGGCCTCACTACTGGAAATGAAAATGTATCTGTCTTCAACTTCCATAAATAAAATTCATTTAGGGGCCTGTAGCTGTTCTCAGTTTGTCCTGAGGGAATTACAGTAAAAAACCACCAATTTTTCACTCTGAAAATATGAGATATGCATGCAAATTCTCAACTGGTGAACTCCCACTCTCTTTTGCAAAGAATGATTTTTGTGTTGGATTTTTTTTTGTTTTACTGGAATAACACAAAAGGGAAAAGATAAATGATGTGATCTCCCTTGGCTGAATCTCCAGCAAGGGCAAACTTGCAAAGCTCAGAAAAAAATGTCAGCTTGAATTTAATCTGTAGAATCTGATCTTTGTTTACAGCAAACTGTTGGCTTTGTCTTCAGCAGGGCTGGAAATGTAAGTGGTTCATCATTATTATGCCATCCAGATATGGCAGTAATGAAACTATATCAAAACCTATCCCTAAACCCACAAAAAATTAAATAAAACGACTATTGAAGTGTTCAGTTCAATCCTTCTGCCACATTTGTTGTTTTGACTGTTGTTTTTTACAGGGTGTACCCCAGGGAGAGAATGAAAGGGGAAGATAAATTGTGGGAATGCCAAGAGGGAAGGGCACTAAACCTAAGGAAATCAGGGAGAAAAACTGAAACTTCTAAGGAGGCCTCTTGAGCCTGGCAGGAAAAAACCAACCAACCAACCAAACAACAACAACAAAAAAACCAGCCAAAAACCAAACCAACAAACAAAACAACAACAACAACAACAACAAGAACAACAACAAAACAAACAAAAAAACCCCAACAAAACACAACAAACCAACCAACCAAACAAACAAAAAAACCAAAAAACCCAACAAAACAAAACAAAAAAAAACACCCCAAAAACCAAACCAGAAAAAAAATGAAGGCAAGTCCAGACTGTAAAAATTTTTCACACGCAATGAACAATTTGCAGATGTAACAAAGCCACGTGTGGTGAGTTGTCCATCAGAAATGACCAATTAGTGAGACAGAACATAACCTGAGTGAGTCAAAACCAATACTGAGGATGCTGAATTGAAGAATTATTGAAGAACTCAGGGTGGGTGATTCCACAGAACCCTCTGAGCCTCATCATCTCCACATCCAAGTGCTTAAAGCCCCAGCTGACAAACACACTCGAGCAGATGCCTGCTTTAATCCATTGAAGCCAACAGGATGATTCAGTTACACATAATTACAATTCAAAAGCTACATAAGTACTTTATGAGAAAGAGGGAGGAAGTAGGTTTGTTCTCCCCATGGTACCTCGAGCAGAATGTTGTGTCTGTGCATGGCCATCACACCTCTGTAGAAAATTCCCTGCAGGGTTTTGTTTCTTGCTGGAAAATCCCCCAGAAATCCACTTTTGGAAGAGGTCACTCTAAGGATTCCCCATGAGCTTTAGCATAAGTCTCTGTTAAGTTGGTGAGAGTTCTTCTCTACTTGACTTCTTATAGTATGTGTTGTGAATCTGTTAAGATTGTGGTGGTAATATATTTGCAGTCATAAGGTACTAGATCATAATAATATAAAATATTATATTATTAATACAATATAGTCCATTAATATAATATATTAATATATGATATATAAATATATTACATATTAATATATATTATTAATATAATAATTATTAAAAGTGTTTTTTAATATTAGGGAGAGCTTAAGCTGATCTCTTTAATTGTTTCTCTCAAGTCTTTAATTAATTTCATGTGTCAGTGGTACATAATTGAGATTTGTGTTTTGTTTGCCATATTTATTGGTATGGCTATTGTTTGTGTTGATGTAATGTCAAATCTCCTTCCTTTCATGTTTTTTTTTCCTAATCTATGCTTAATTGGTAGAATTTGGAATGTCTCTTGAAGGATCTTTTGTATTATTACTTGAGCTGACTCTTGGTATACGAGGAAATGGGACTAATTCTCTGTTTCTATTCTGTGGGTTTGTGTCTCGCAAAGATGCTCCTTCTTCAGGCTTTGAGGCTGTATTCATTCCTTCATTCACTGTGCCTAGGCACAAATCTAACAGATTGGGATGCCTAGGAGGAGGAGAAGGAGTGAGAGACATTTACAAAGCCACCAGTGCTGAGTTCCCTTGGTGTGGGACAAGGGGCCTTGTGCACGTTCTGGGTTTAAAGATCATTTAAACCTGCTCCATTTAAAAACAAGCCCTGCTTGTCAGCTCAGGATTTCTGACTTATGAAAACAGGTTGATTTTTTCACTCAAGCAGCAAAACTTTCTTTCTCCAAGGAGAGAGTTTATCCATAAAGTAGGACCAAGGACCAGACATCACTCTGCAAACATCACCCAGTGCTGTCTCACACCATCACTCAGTGATGCTCATCACATATATTTTCTATTTTGGCTGCACTGGCCCTGAAATGCTTACAGCCACATTCTCAGGCCCTGCGGCCCGTACAAATGCTCAATAAAATAATTTTTTGTGGTGTTTGTTCATGCTGAACTCAGTAGCAATCCAATTCTCTTTGAGTTTAAAGTGGTGGAGAGTTTACACCACACCTGAAGTGTCCTAAACTAGGTAAAATGAAATAAAAATGCAGTAAAGCCTATTAAAAAAGGGTTTTTTATTACACATACATCTTTCTGTGGTGGAGTTTCTACTTGATTAAAGCATTGACACATTTGTTGGTGGAGAGTTGAATGTATTTTTGTGTGGCTGGAGCACAAAACATAATTTAAAGTCTTCTTACTGCAGCAGGTAATATCAAATTGAGGACTTTGGTGCCTTCATCAGAAATGCTGGGAGAGGTTTCTGCTCATTTGGATTTTATAGCCCTTAATCTGTTCTGTCTTAACCCTTTCATTCCCTAAAGGAACAGAGTCTGGTGTTTCTCTTCTAACGAAACACTTTTATTGCTTTGGGTTTGCCCTGTTCTAAACCAGAGTAGCAGTGAGAGCATTCAGCAAATTGCTTGTTCAAATCTCTCCCCAGACTGAAGGAGCTCAAGGCCACATCCATTACACACACAACTGCAGTGAATTGTGTATAAACATTACACACACAGCCTGCAGCGAATTGTGTAAAAAAATCCTGACTATATGAATTAGTACCAGGTCTCCCAAGCCCAGCTTTATCCTGCAAATTTAACGCACAAACTTAGCTCAAGCCAACCTAACCTAACCCAACCAACCCCACAGGAACACAATAGATTTTATAACAATTTTTCCTAACAGATTAATGTTAGGAGAGGCATTTTGTGTCAGTGTTTTTAGACTGTGACCTAAAAAGTTGCCGAAAATGCTGGTTCAAGACTGCAAGGGGTATGCTCAGCCTAACGTGGTGGAGACAGATTTGTCCCACATAATTTTATAACTGGTATTTATCATGCAGCCATTCACCCTGAGCTGGCAATTAACTGAAAAAATCCTCTGATAGGGAGAAACACAAAAATGTTGTAGCCATGGGGCCACCTGAAAGTGCAGGTATTTTAGGTTTTGCAGGAAAATTCTGTATTTACACCCAGAAATGTTTCTGCATGGATGAGAATCAAACACTTTTAACCCAGCTCTCTGCAGCTGTGCCTCAGTCCTGATCCAGCAGAATCCAGTGCAAACTCCCACAGGGATGAGAGGTGGATTCACACTTCATGGCCTCTCCTGGCACTCCTTGGCTCCTCTGCCAATTGGCATTGACAATTAATCTGTGGCAATTTATTCCAGTTTCCATGTCTTTCTACCCATTCATGGACCTTCACAAGAAAATCCCATTCCAAGAATCCAGGTCCTAGTGAATCACAGGGAGGAAGGAGCACACAGGGAAAGGAATCATGCTGCACACAGTTCTTGGGAAAAGCTGAGAGGAGGCTGCACTGGGTTTCAACTCAGACATGCTCAAGCAGAAAGGTCTTTATAACAGCAGGGACAGGACTCAGGGTAAGGATAAAGGAAAGCCAGCAAATGAGGAAAAAAAATGGGTAGATGGTATATGGAAAAGAAAAGAAAATCTTTTTTTCTGGTGGTGTATGACAAAAAAAAGGTCCAGAGGTCTCAGCAAGCAGCTCATCTAATGCTCTGAATTTACTATGGAGGGTTCCTGCTTTTTCCTTTTTTTTTTTTTTTCCCTGGATAACTTCTGATCACATATCTTCATTTTGGTGATTTCCATTTCCTGCCTAAATTTATTCATGACTGGTGTCCTCTTGCGTCAGCGTGGCCTTTAGATAAACAGCCCTTCTCCCTCCTTAATGTTTGCTCCAGCTGATAACACTGAGTTTGAAAGGCAAAAAAATAACCCAACTCCTTTATTCCCCTTATTTATCATCCCAGTAGGGCAATCTCACAGTTGCAGACAGCGAGCGTGGGATACTGATTCAGATGAAAAATGGATGATGATGGTGTCTGCACAGAGATTTCCTGCCTGAAATCCTGCAGGGATCTGGTCACTGGAGCCCAGAGAATTATCCACATGCAGGGGCCTTCTCCCAAAGGGCTGAACAGCATTCCAGACTCCAGGGAACAGATTAATCAGAGCCCACTATCTGTGGATGCACATAACACACACAGCTCATGTGGAAGTACTTATCCCATAGATAACTAAAATTTGTTATGTGAATTTGGATCTGACTCCCATCCTCATGGAAGGAAAAGGTTTTATTGAATCCCTAAACACCTCTGACCAGGATATACAAGAAATTAGCATTTGGCTGGGAGATGGACACAGGACTGACAGGAGCCCCACAATCCTGTACAACCTCATTGTGGGTTCGACCTGATAAAATCCTTAAGGTTTGAAAACACCTCTAAGACCATCAAGTCCAACTTCAGAAAGGACCAGATATAAAATATAAATATATATATTATGGACTCTGATAATCAATTTATTCCTTCTCCATAGAAGTCAAATGGCAGTAATCACGGATTTCTTTTTCCTTTCAAATGAGAAGAGGATTTGAAATCTTCTCAAAGTACCACCTCACATGCATTTGCAAGGTAATTATTGGTGCATTGCTTAAGAGAGGCAACAAAATGAGGTGGAAATTTCGAGGCTACTTACTGAACTCACAAAGCAGTGCTCAGGCTCCCCACTTTCAAACAGGATGACATCCTTGATGAAGACTGCGATGGCTCTCATGATGAAGGACATGAAGAGGTGCATGTGAATGTAATTTCGAGTACAGTGTAGTTTTCTGTTGGGAGGAAATGAAACATTTCTGAATAGCAAATCTTCTCAAAAGCATTCTTTTTATATTTACGCATTTCTTCTACTATGACATAGAGTCCCAATTAAACATTAGAAACCCTGAGACAGGCTCTGGTCTGATGAACATCACCACAAATCCACTTAAGCCTCTTTAATTCCACAGAATGTGGCAATCCTTGTTTTTCAATCCTCAGAAAAATAGGAAAAAATACAGGATGACAGAAAACAGGTCCATCCCACTGCTCTCCACTGGAAAAGAAATGTTTTTGACTGAGCAGACTGTGCTCATAATAAAGGGCTTTTTTTTCTACAGAATGTTTCTGCTGCAATAATTCTTTTCAAAGTGAAATGTCTTTTCAAGCAGGCAAATAAATTCTTAGCATCTGTTGCCAGAATTAACACATATTACAGACTTTCTGGAATAATATGAACTATATTTTCACTTAAAAATTACTGGTTGTTAACGATACTGAGAACTACACCAGAGTTTTTCTATCCCTTGCCTGCTAATATTTTGAAGATGAATTCTGATCAAGTAGGACATTTTTTTCAAAAGAGAATTTACACCAGCTAAAGTGAAAGGCCTAATAGTCTGGAAATGGGTGCTTTGTACAGACACCAGAACCACACCAGACCTCGCTCAGCAGCACAATGAAATTACCACCTCTTAATGAGCCACTGTGCACTGGCAGAGGTTGTGCTGCTAATCTCTGATGATGGCAAAATAATGGGGCTGAGCTGAGTCCTCTGTGCCTGCAGACCAAGGAAAGTCAAGTTAAGCTGTTTCCCACCAAGGATAAACAGGATCCTCAATGGTTTCGCCAGCCTGGCTGGCACTTTGTACCTTGTGGAGGTTGTTGGCATGTGTCTGATTGACTCCTCCATTGTAAGAGGAGTGGAGAGAGCACTTGGGAAGAGAAGTGCTGAGTTTCTGAAGGGTGAGGCCAGCCTTGGTGTGAGTTACCCTAGAAAATGTGCTCTGTCCTTAGTGAGGAGATGGAACCTCATCCAAAGGGTTCTTCCATCCCAGCTTTTTGCTGATCTCCCTTTACATAAATTAATTTATAATAAGAGATGACATATATGCAGACTTCTTCAGTGGAAGAATCCAAATTTAGATGCCTGAATCTATTGCAAAAATATAGAGAGCAAGAATTAATCCATTTGCTGCAGTCTGGGATTCCAATGCCACTTGGTGAGCTGCCCATCCATCCATGAGGCCCTGGGAATCCTGCAGGCCCTGCATCCTATCTGCCACACTTGTGCACATCTCAGGGACACCATCAAGTTTAAATGGCCCTGGGTGTCTCTGTCTTGCCAAAGAGTGACAGCAGGAAGTGTTTTTGGAAAAGACTTTGGGAGGAAATGGGCTGCCCAGAGAAACTGCGGATGTTCCATCCCTGGAAGTGTCCAAGGCCAGGTTGGATGGAGCTTGGAGCAACCTGGGACAGCGGAAGGTGTCCCTGCTCATGGCAGGGGATGGAATGGGATGATCATTAAGGTCTCTTCCAACCCAAACCATTCTGGGATTTTGTGATCCTGGATATTTTTGGATGCAATTTTGGATACCATTTTGAATACCTACTTTAGGTAGAAATTCCCTGGTATCCATATACAGCACTCTATGGACTGTAACCCTCTAACAGAGATCCATCATAGAACAATCTGCCTTTGGTGAGATGAATCCACTTAAAGGATTGGATTTGGGTTACAACTCCCACACAAACGTCACAAATCACACACAAAAACACAGTGACATTGAAAGATGGAGGAATCTTCATCCCCTATCCAAAACAGACAGAAATCTTGGGCATCTTCCTGTGACACTCAAAACCTGCACAGCTGTTGCCCTGTTCTTCCAAGTTCTTCTGAGCCTTCTGATGTTTACATTCTTGTAATGAAGATTCTCACACACTTTTCTGTAAATAATTACTGTTTTACATTCTTTTCTGGAAGAGGAGAAATTTGATGGACTGTTGGTTTGCCCAGCGTCCCTGGAGAGGTGGCACTTTCCTCCTCCAATCCACTGTCACTTTTGGAAATCTATAAATATTGGAGTCAGAAATGAAATTTCCCTTCTTTTTACCTTGGAGGTTTCAGCGTGCGTGTCGTTTTATTTCGTGTCCTATTGTGACACAGCCTTATTTCGTGTCCTATATCCACACAGCCTGTAAATCACCAGCCTTTGAGCCCTTTCCCTGTTTTTTTTCTGCTGGTGGCCTTACCTGAAGAGACACAGGATGATCATGGCAGCTGTGAGGGCGATGAGGGACAGGGTGTGTCCGATGGTGTAGCCAGTCTTGACCGTTCCGTAGAACGCCGTTTGCTGGCGTGAAAGAAAGAAAACAGAGCTTTCAAAGAGGTCAAAAAAAAAAATCCTAAAAGCATCACTGACTGCTGGGACAAGGAAATCATCCTTCTCCTTTCTCTTAGAACACCTCTGTCTCCTTCACCCTTTAAAATCCCATCCAGTAATGAATGTGACTCAAACACCGCCGGTGTGAGCGTGGAGCACTCATCAGATTGCAGCAGGGCTTGGACCACTCCAAACCTGAGTTAAAAGTTACACAAGGGAAAGGTTCCTGCTGGAAGGAGGCTGATTTGACACCTGCTCCAGCCTAAAACCTCTTGGAACAGGAGTGATCAATGTTCAGCTAAAGAGTGCATGACACCGGGTCTGACACAGTGAGAGCAGTGAGATTAATTTTATTGAGGAAGTCTGAGGGCAGAACTGTCTGGGAAATTGGTTTGCTTTTGTGGGATTTGCACTGCTGTTTAGGCAAGTAAAACGTTCTCACTGTTAACTCAGAAATATGTGTTAAGTTGGAAATTGGTTCATGGTTTTTCTCTTTGACAGCACACAGTGGGAATCTCTGAGCATGGCACACCACAGGGCTTGGATTCAACAGGGAATCCCAGTCTAAATAAAACGGGCAAATAAGCTCTCCAAAGCTCTCTAGCAACACTCCAAATCAGCAAATTTTCATTTCCAGCTTAAAAAAAAAAAAGAAGAAAAATACAAGAGGTAAAATTTTTTTTGATATTTATCAATTAAAAAAATAATCAAAGTTTTTATGAGAATCTAACTCAGTTTATGGAAAATTTTATTTTTTCCAGCTCTTGATTGACCCTCCTCTGCTCACCTTGTCACCATCTTCTATAAACAACCCAAACAACCAAAATCACAAAGAGCAGGTTAGGCAGAAAATCAAAACCCAACCTTGTTTGGAGAAATACTCTTCCATAACATTCAGAGTTGACATTTTTATGTGCTATTTTCCCAGGCTTTGACAAGAATTTGGTACTTTACAGAAGCAGGGAGGTTGGGATGAGTTGCAATCCTTTAGCATTTGCACAAGCCAGCTTGGAGGGGGGTTAAACAAGAGATTTTTCAGAGATAGCACTGGTCATATCTTTGACCACAGATATCAGAGATGGTTGAAGCACCATGTCCTTCCAGCCACATCGCTGAGAGCTTTGGGTCACTCTGAATAGATAATTCGAGGGTTTCAGGACAATTGATCTGCCTGGTCTTGCCCAGATAAAGCTCTGCAGGTGAGGCCTCACCTGAGGGGGGCAGAGGGGCAGAATCCCCCCTTTCCCTGTGGGATCAGCCCAGGATACAACTGGATTTCAGGGCTACAGGTGCACATGGTCAGCACGTGTCCAGCCTCTCATCCACCAGCACCCCCAACATAAAGTCTTCTTTCCGGCCTTCCTGGAGCTTGGGATCCCAAAAGTAGCTCTGACTTTTCTAATTAAAGCAGTCAGCCTCCCTCATGTTTAATCTTTCTCTATTATCTCTATTTTTGATGGCACTAGAGCAGAACTATTCCAGGAGAGACTTGGCCACCAGAAGGAAGGAGCTCTTGGCAGGGGACCGTAGGAGGAAGAGGTTGTCCCACACTTCATTTAGGAGGGCAAAGTAGCCATTCCGCTTCTTAGAGTTATTCCCAGGAGCAAGTTATGCACAGAAAGTTCCTGGTGTTATTCAACAAGCAATTCCTTGCTTTCCCCTCCATATTTTATAGTGATTAATCTTTCTTGTGCAGAGAGGGATGGTTCTGCATGCAGCTTTAATGCAGGATGTGGGGTCATCTCTGCTCTGGAAACAGCACATAATGGCTTCTCACTCTTCACTGCACTTACTAATGACAGTTGGTTCCTATTTCAGAGATATCAAAGCAGAGAATTTGACCCAAGATCATAAATGAAATTGAAATTTCACTCAGGGTCCAGACTGTAAAATATTCTTATTAGAAAAGAAAGGGATGTACATAAATGGAGGCAATGCATGCCAGGATGCCTGGCTGTTTTACAGAATGAAATCAGGCAAATTCATCATTGTCTCTTTGACTTCTAAAAGCTTCTGCTTAATTTCACAGGAGTGTGATAATAACAATTATTCGAGTTAGGTGCTAAATTGAGATTAACTGAGATTTATTTTCCTTGGTTTCTATTCAGTAACCTCAACATTTGTCCCTTGGTTGACAATGGGAAATATTTACAATTTTGAGAGAAAAAAAGAGAAATACTGATATGAAGTCTTTCAGGAGCCAAGTGTTTTGGGGTTCATGTCATCCAGCCCAAAGTCGCTGGGGTTCCCTTGAGAGTAAATGAAAAGGAATTTCTTTGGAGAGAAATGTGGGCTGAACTGACCTCTGGAGGTGTCTTTTTATTTCACCATTTTCAGGCAGAACCTACAGATAACCAGGGTTGGAACCCTGGATACTGAGAATTTTAGAGAATTTTAGAGAATTTTAGACTGTGTTGAAAGGCACTGACCCCCAAGAGAACACTGCATTGACCTGAGGCCGTGAAGAAGCTTCCAAAATGGAATGACAGAACTGGGATTGTGGGTGTGGAGTTTGAATAGAAGTGTGTGAGATCACAGGGTGGGAAACTTAGTGTTTAAAGTTTTAGAATATAATAATAGATATAAGGCAAGATAGAAGTTCTAAAGCAGTAGCTAATCCTTCTTCTTCACCTTCTTCTTCATGAGTTTAAGTAGTAATTTATAATTAGATACAAGAGTCCACATTGCGGAACACAAGTAGTTATTAAGTTAAAATAAAGAAAATTTAATTTCTTATTAGATAGTTTTTCCTTAAAAGACCTTATAGAGATAAATACAAAGCCATTTTGTAACTTATTAGTGACATACTGTAAAACTCACAACTTATAATACCACAATAAGAATAAGAATTAATAAACATCTGAATCCAAACATAAAATACCATCCCTACACATTTAATCCAAACCCTGACCAAAGCAAAAAACAAAATGAAACCACAATACCTCTGGGGTGGCCCCTCTGAGCAGATGGAAACACAGCAGGGAGAAGAGCATCACATCTGACAGAGGAGCAGGATAACAACCCCGCTCCCCATTTGCTAATGCACCACTTTTAAAGGTCAGCTTGGAGAAGGGCTCATCATCCCTGCATGGACCCCAAGAGCAGCATTTTGGTGCCTCCATCATCTGCTGCTGTAGGGACTGCCAGAATTCACAGCTAAAACCTCACACACTGCCCTTATTTATTTTTCATATTTTTTTTTCTTGCTGTTTCTGACCTGGGACCAAAAGTTCATGAAGTTTTTAACTCCTGGAAGCTTATCAGTCTTTCCTGGACCTCATGTCCTGTACAGCCTGCTGGTTTTTTTCTCTTCCCTTCATTCTTGCTCCCCAAACTCACTGCCAATTCAACAACAAGAAAACAAAAATCTATTCTTCTTCACAGGCTGCTACTGCATGTTCACCCCCCCTCAGCCACCTTTCACACAAATTGGAAGAAAAAAAGCAAGAAAAAACTGTGGAAATCAAGGGAAAATAATTAAGAAAGAATTAAAAGAACACAATAGAGGTTGTCCTGGTAACGCTGCACTCTGGCAGCGCCGCAAGCTGTTGGGTGGCAGGGGCATGTCCCAGGAATTCCCAAATCCCTGTGCAGCAGGAACACTCTTGTGGTCTCTCACTGCTCAGAATGACCCCGAGATGTGTTAGAAAGTCTCTTTTCCCAGCCTGGTGGTCAAAGAAGGAGTCAGAGCTCTTCATTTCTTGGTCTCAAGGTTGTTTATTGTATCTTATCTATAAAATTCTTTCTCCTGTCCAGCTGAGGTCCACTCAGCAGGACAGACAGAGGCACTCTGCCTGCCCTGGGCAGTGTTATCTTTTTATACTAAAAACTGCCCATGTACAATATTTACAATTACTTTCCAATACCTATCACCTATGTTAGACAGTGAGCTTCTACTCTAAACCAATCTAAAGATGCCAACATCACAGCAGGAGATGGAAGCCAAGAAGAAGAAAGGCTGGACATGCCCAGATTCCTCCATTTTGCCCCCTGAACCCCCATTCTAAAAACCCCAAAAAATCTATTATTCACCCCGTCATAAATTCACTATCATTCTACTTAAACTGTCATGGCTTGTAATCCTTCATGAAAGGTTGGTGATTGTTTTTTCCAAGGGCTCAATCAAAGGCACAGGGGTCTTGGGCTCTGTGCCAAGGTCTCTGAGCCCCCTGGGCAGGGGCTCGAGTCCTCCACGCCAGCCAGAGGAATTTCCTGGGTTCCTACAGAACACCAACCAGAGCTCTGGGCGAGGGCCCTTGCACAGCAGAGCTGGAGCAGTGGTTTCTGCAAGAACACAGCTCAGCCTGAGGGAAGGACTCTTGAGGATGTGAAGTGCTGGCTGACCCTGCAGGCAGACTAAGGCTCTCTTCAGCACAGCCCTCAAGTTCTTTGTGCACCTCTGCCTTTGCTCTTTGCTGTTTTCTTTCCTACTCAGAGCTGGCTCAGTTCTGCTCGGATCCCCTGTTAACTCTTGGAGTGCCTTGGCAATGTGTGACCATGCACAGAGACCTCTCACTGTACTGAGTCACAGAATCCCAGAATGGACTGGGTCAGAAAGGACCTTAAAAATCATCTCATTCCACCCTTGTCCTGGGCAGCGACACCTTTCACTATCCCAGGCTGCTCCAAGCCCTCTCCTACCTGACCTTGGACACTTCCAGGATGGAACAGCCACAGCTTCTCTGGGTAACCTGTGCTGGGGCCTCCCAATCCTCTCAGCGAAGAATTTCTTCCCAATATCTCATCTAAACCTGCCCTCCTTCAGCTCAACACCATCCCCCCTTGTCCCATCACTCAATGCTCTTGTGAAAAATCCCTCTCCAGCCTTTTTGTAAGCCCCCTTTAAATACTGGGAACACATATTAATTAATTCTTGAGATTCCTATGTCCAACATTCACTAACACCGAGGTATGTTTTAAACAGCAACAACAACAAAAAAAAAGCATGAGCAGAGGTTTAATATCAACACATTAACCTATTATATAAAAACATAAATACTGCAACATGTGATTGCAGTGAAGTATAACTTTCCATGCATAAGCTTTTTCTTGTTGACTGTGGGGCTGCTTCAGGTGATTAGTTTAGATTAGATGCTGAACTTTGAGTTAGGTGAGGTGAATCTTGCTTCTAACATTTGTTATCCTCTTTAGACTTTACCCTTCATGTCTCAGCATGCAGCAAACCAGTAACAAACTCCTTCCCGTGGAATGACAATACTCTGCAAAGCTAATTATACCTAGGTCAGTGATTGCTAATTTATACACAAACAATATCCCAGAGAACTTTGAGATTTTCTATCAAAATTTAGTAAAATTTCATGAAAATATGTGTTCTCTACAGTGATGTACATATTTAGCTGGTTGAGATGTGCAGAGCAGCAAAAAATAATTTTTATCCCTTTAGAGTTTTTGATGCTTTTGTTGCCATAGAAAGACTGGAACCACAACATCTACTTAAGCATAAATATAAATGTGGAGGGCTTGTTTCAAAGTGCACTGTGGAAAATAAAACACCTGAAGTTATGTGAGGGCATCACATAGACAATGGTCTGATCTTCTCAGGTCTTGACATCCTGGAAGTTTTGGATGTCCCATCCCTGGGAGTGTTCAAGGCCAGGTTTGGAACAGCCTGGTCTAGTGGAAGGTGTCCCCGCCCATGGCAGGGGGTGGAATGGGATGATCCTGAAGTTCCCCTCCATCCCAAGCTGTGGAAATCCAGGGCACTGGGAATATTTCTCTGCTCTGGGGTGCCCTGACCCCCAGGGCAGCACTGACTTTCACCCTCATTCATGGAGAAAGTTTCCCAGACTTCAAGACAGACTGGAATCCATAAAAGTGTGAAATAGATTATAGAGAGCAGTGTAGGTGTGTCACTGGGTGAGAAATTGAGGGTTTGGGATTTTTAGTGTGTTGTGGATGGAAGCAAGATGGAGGGCACAGGGTGTCATCCTGGGTTTCTTCTTCATGCTTCTTCTTCCTCCTTCTCCATGGGTTTGGGTGGCATTTTGTAATTGGGCAGAAAAGTCCCCATTGCAGCTCTGTGGGATCAGTTATTGGGTTAAAAGGGAAAATAATCCAGGGGTCAGTTCTTAATTGGATAGTTTAGTCTCAAAAGCCCTTGGAACAAGAGATTGTTGGCCATTTTGTGCCTTCTAATGAAAAGCTGCTGAACTCCCAGTAGTGAGACTGTTTTACTGATAAGAAATAATAAACACCTGAGTGTGAACATGAACTACTGTCTCAAGTGCCTTCAATCCAGACCCAGAGAAACCCACAGCTGGAACCACCACCCCAAGCCATTCCATAATTCCATGAGTCTATGACATCAAAGGGAAGATGATTTCCTTGACCAAACATTTGAACTCTGCTTCCAAGGATCCTCAAGAGGATTGAGGATTCTTTGAAGGATCCTCAATGAGCAATCAGAGGGGGAATGGGAAAAATTGGGCATGGGAGGATCATACAATTTGGATATTGATTGCTGTTAAATCTTCATGTTCACCCACCCAAGTTTACAAACCTCTTCCCCTGGAGTGCTGTTGGAATCATATCCACAGGCTACAGTGTAGGGTGCAGGGTACACATCTGACCAGCCCTGGCTTGTACAATTCCTGGTCACATTCCCTGGAAGAAAAGAGAAAAAAAAAAAGATTTAAAAAGAAATCTTCAGCTCACTGTTAAAACAACTTCTGCCTGTTGTGGTATAAATGCCAAAACACAATTTTGTAACACTTAGAGAAAAACTTTCATGCTTTTCCCCTGTTATTAATTTTTCATATTACAAAGAGCTCATAAATGGGAGTCATCTATTCTGTTTTAAAGTCCAGACCTCAGTAAAATGTCCATTTTAATACAGAGGTGCACACAAAACATCCCTTCAAGTGGTACCATGCTGCCAGTTGTACCCAGACCTTTGGTTCCTGGCACTGCACCAGTATTGTTTGAATGTTTTATTGTCACATTGACTTTGTTCCTGGAAAATTTTTATCTAAACAGAGCAGTGAAGTATTTATGCCTTTCACTGTGCCTGTGAGAAGCCAGGACAGGGATAGATAAAGGGCTCATTTCACACCATGCAGATAAGGCTGGGGGTCTGGGAACTAAATCCAGCACTCCACACCCAGACCTTGCCTACAACTGAGCCCTGAGCAAATGTGATTCCTGGAAAATGTACTGCACTCTGGTTTGTGAACAAAACACTTCAAAATTTGGCTGTGAAGGGAGAAAATCCACACACTGACAACCTGTATTGCCTGTTTCAACTTGCATACTCCAGGGCAGGAAGATTTCCTGGACTGTCAAGCTCGCTGAGTGCCTGGGGCCTCTGACCAGCTAAAAAGAGCTTTAATTAACACAAGAACATCTCACTCCCTTCAGCCAAACTGTCAAAACTGAAGTTCACGTGGCTCTTTGGTACTCAGAGCTGCCTGATCCATCCAGGATTGTAAGAGCAAAGCACTTCTCACTTTGTAAAGCATCTCTGCTCCCTGTCCCAGCTGGATCTCAAACCACAGCAGCTTAATCCAGGCAAAGGAGGAGAGAGCAGCACTCAGGCTAAGCCTTACCCCAAGAGGTTTGTAGGTTAAAAGGCCAAGATATGGGTTTGTCAAAAATAACAAAGCAGAAATGCACCCAACAGCACATTGTGAATTCCCCCAGCACCTTCCCTGACCACCAGTGCCCACCCAGCCCACCTCACTAAAATCCCATTACTGGGGCATTCCACTGGCGCCATTCACCTCACAAAACTGGAAAACTGGTCAATACATCAGAATGAACAGAGAGAAGTCAAACTTTGCTTCTTAAGGTGAAAAATGACACCAGTGAAGCTCAAAGAGCTTTGCAAACATTTCCAACAATTGAGCTCTTTGCACACAAGAGTAAGAAAACTCCTGCAAATGGGACCAAATCAATTATGCAGCTGTGAGTCACAAAAATATTTGAGTATCACCTCCAGCAATTTCTGACACTTGAGTCATCTGAGCATCTTCCCAACCACGGGCCTGTTCTGCACTGAGAACAATCCCCAGCCTGAAGTCACTTCTCCAGTCCCTGTCGCAGATGGATTTTGACGTTAAACTTGCCCCTCTAATCTGTCTTTGCAGCAGACCTGAATCTGGAGGGTATCATAAAAGCAGGGCCCCCAACACAGGGAAGAATGGTGAGGAGGACTCCATTAATATCAGAAGGCTAATTAATTACTTTATTATATTATTATTCCGTACTATATTACACTGCATCTAAACTGAAACTGCACAAACACCCAACTCAACCAAATCTCCTGACCAACCAACAGGACACAGTTTGCAGAGATTGGTCAAGAAAACAAAACAATCACACCAGAATCCAATCAAGCAAATTCCTTCAAGTAAACAATCTTCCAACGTGTTCCAAAACACAGGAGCAGTAAATGAGATAAGAATTTATTTTTGATCATTCTTGTCTCTGCTTCTCTCAGGTTCAGAGAATGTGAATCCCACAGGGAGGGCTCTCAAAGGTGCTTTTTTTTCATTTTCACAGAAGCAGCAAGTTCAGCCCAGCTCTGTGGGCTGCTGGCCCAGGCTTTCCCTGCATGGCCACTGTTTGCAGTTCCTTCCACCAGGGTTCATATCAGGATCATAAAGGATCTTGTGCAAACAAATCAAGGACATGACTGGTGCTTTCAGCTTTCTTGAGTTATGCAATTTCTGTTATTTCTTCTTTGTTACAATGGATCCCATTATCTGAACTTCACTGCTTCCCACTTCCTGCTCAAAACTCTGTTTGGGGAAGGCTTAAGATTTCACGGTGGTTTTAAATCTCTGTTTCTTACTCTCAGCGAGCTAAGGTGTGTTTCTTTCAGTTTATTTTTCTCCTATTTCTTCTTTTCAATTGCACTTCCTCACAATTTTATGATTATTTAAAAACTCTCACCTCTGTCAATACTTTCAAATGTTGTCCCAATGCTTTAGCAGATGTGGAAACCAAGGTAGAGGGAAGATAAATGACAAAGCATCAGTGGGATTAAAAAAATAATAATAAAAATTACTCTGATTTTAGGGAAACTCACTTCCCAGAGAAATTTTTCTGCCACCCTTTGCAGCTCATGTCACTTTTAGATGTGGAAATTCACACACATGTTGTGACACAAGACACCTTTCTAAAACCTCTCATGTTCACCTGACGTCTGAGAGGCACAAAAAGTACAAGGTTAGAAAACAAAGATTTCATCACACCACAATTTGCCTTAAAGTAATGGATGATGTCTTTCCTCAGGCAAAATAACATTTCTAATTACTACTAAATGTCCCTTTTTATACTGAAAATGAGCATAAAATTTGGGAAAGTGCCCCACAAGCTTGGCTTTCCTCTGAGGTTTACAGGCTCAGGTTAGGCTGAAGTATCACACAGATTTTCATGTTCTGCTGTCAAATCCCAGCTCTGCCACACATCCCTGATGAAAATGAGACATTTTTTGTGGTCTCACTGGCTCTTGTTTTTTTCAGACTTCGGTCATAAAGTCTAATTATTTGTCAATGGACAGGCAAATTTTTAAAGCACCAAAAGTTGTATTTGCCCTTTTCCAGAGCTGTTTCTCAGTAATTTGTGTAACACAAGTTCTCCCTAAAATGAGCACCAATGGAGTACATTGAAATCTGGAGTACATTGAAAATGACAGTATCAGAAAACACAAACTTTCTGTACTTGGAATTTATCTCCAGCCTTTCAAACTTCACTAGATTTCCCAAATGTTCCCATTTCCTATCAGACTGGAGCTAAAATTTTCAAACTGTACTCCTGGAGATTTAATGAGAAAGGAGACCAGGGGTTTATAACTATATGTAATTAGTAATGCAGAGTGGAGGAGATTCACTGAGAGATGGGAAGCATCCCAGTGCCTGAAGTTTGTGCTCCAGGCTCTCCTCTGTGTTATGGAAAAAGAAGAGGAAAGTCCCTGGTGAGAACAGAGTCCCCTCATTCTCATGGTATTAGTTAAAGCCATGAATTAATCTGGGTTTTTTTGTGGGGTTTGTATTTAATTTTATCAATGTTACCACTGTCAAACTGGTGTGTCTGTTCCTAAAAGCAATGAGGTGAGGTTTTCCACTAAAAAAAATAAATCGAAAAAGACACAACTAACTCTCATTTATTTTAATAATAACCTCATAATGCCCTGCAAGAGCTCAGTTCCTGCTTTTGTAGCATCCCAGAATGGCTGAGGTTGGAAGGGACCTCTGGAGATCATCTGGCCCCAAACCCCTGCTCAGGTGTGGTCACCTAAAATTTAAGCATGACCAGATATGGATATTCTTGGAATCCTTCAAGGATGAAGGCTGCACAAGCAAATCTTGTCTCAGAATTCAGAATCATGAAATCATCAAGGAATGAATTGGGTTGGAAGGGGCCCTAAAACCCAGCTCCAACCTCCCACGAGACCTCCTTGTTGTCACTGAGAGGAATTTCCTTCCATTTAATGTGATTTATTCATGACACAGCAGAAGAGGACGGAGGAGTTTGTGGAGCAGTGATAAAGCCAGAACATTTTCTTTATCAGAGGTGTTTGATCTGGGTGGGAGTCAAACACTGAACAGATGAACTGAATAAATGCACAGAGCTGCTGTCTTGCTCTCATTTTTTTTCTCCTACTTAATTTCTTTCTGCATCTGTTTCAAACACATCCTTCAAACTCTGAGACATGTCTGAAAATTCATATTACAGGTGAAGTTTTACCCCTTTGATCTTCTTGGAAAAAACCTTTATTGGCTTTTAATGGGAGTTTGAATTCAGACAAAGAGATCTGAGGTCAATCATGGCTCAGAGGTGTTGGGTTTTGCCCCCCTCTTGCTTTCCTTGCCCTTTTCTGTAACAACTTCTAAAGCAGAGGGGAAGGTGTGCTCCGCCAGCAATCAGTGCTGCTTCTCTAGCACCAGGTTCCATGGACATAAATCGATTTTTTCAAGCAGAAACTATTAAAGCAGTAACACTTCTATTATTTACCATTCCTGAGACACTGCTGAGCCCACTGGCACATCTCTACTTTCATTTTTATTATTGATCTGCCCCACTGCTCCTGGGAAACACTTGAAACTTGCAGACAGCTTTCACTTAGCTGGATGCTGTAGTGCTTGGGCCTGGGAATAACTTGTGGGAAAAGTCATGACAGGATAATTTCCCAATTTGCTTCCTCTGCCTCAGTCGTGGTCTCACAATTTCACTCCTTCAGTGCAATTTCTGCCCACTGTTTAATGTTGTTTTATACTTTTGTATTTCATAACTTCATGTCATTGTAGAACCTGTGGCATTGGGTCAGCACATCAAACCAGATTAATTAAAATTAACTGAATATTCTTCCTTTGTTGATTTTCACATCACTTGGCCTGTAGAGATTGCTGCCACATGTCCAGTGCCCTGAAACTTCCTGCACCCCGTTTTTGTAGCAAAACTCAATTTTCCCTTATTTTCCTTTGCCCTTCCTGCACATTTCACTCCTAAGAGTGAAGATCCTGATCCTAAAGATAATTCCCCCTTTATTAACAATAGCAATGTTCCCCTTGATTAGACATGTTTTGGAAACCATTTTTCTCATCCTAAAAACAGAGCTGTCAAATTTTAGGACAAAATTCTCATTAGATCTTTTGATCCTGCAATTACAGAATTCCTGGAAACATTCAGGAAAAAAAGATGCACATTTTTGGGTAGAGGGGGAAGTGTAGCCCCAATCCTTCAGAGGAGTGGGGCACAAGCATTGCGACACCTCAAGTGCAAATAAATAATGGAATCATAGAATGGTTTAGGTTGGAAAAGCCCTCTAAGATCATCAAATCCAATAATTAACCCCACACTGCCAAGGCCACCATCAAACCTGTCCCAAGTGCCACATGCAGATGTTTTTGAGCACTGCCAGAGATGGCAATGCCCTCTCTGAGCCTCCTTTTCTGCCAGGAATTTTGTATGAAGACACATGTGGACAGCAAGGCACCTGAGCAGGTCAAGGGTTCTCAGTGAAGAGAACTCCACAAAAACCACACTCAACTTCTTGGGTATTTTAATGACCATTTGTAGCAAATAAATAATGGGTATGGTCAATTTGGGGGTTCTTTAGAGAGGTGGTGTTGTCTTCTTCTCATCTGCTGCTCTCTGCTCATCCCTATCCTCATTTTATTCAATTTTTGCTCCAGTTTCAGAAGTGATGCAGAATAAAGAGTGTTCATGAAGGAGGGGGAAGGAGAGGGGAAATAAATTTAGAACGCCCGAGGAAAAAAGGAGTTTGGCAAGCCCAAAACTCAGATGGATCTCACCTCTCTGAGTGGGATTCCAGAGCTTGGCTGTGCCCATCCCCACCCGCTTCGGTCAATTAATCTCAGAGCTGAAGCTTAAAAACTGTCAGTGCTAATTTAACTTGTGCATGGTGGACAATTTGCTTTTGGAGAAACTGTGGGACATAAATCCCAATTACAAATGTCATCTTCCACGTATGGAAAGAGAGCTGGAACACCGTGGTCAAGGGGTGGAAAGCGATGCACTTTAATAATGAAAGGTGCTAAAAATATTTTCATCCATCTCCCGCACGTGGCACTGATGAACGTCATGAAATAATGAAAATTCTCTGGATCTGTGAATGCCATAAAAAATTAATGTCAAATGACATCAGGACAGTTTAAAGTTTTAAAATGCCACAAGACATTTTATCCTTTATTAACCATGAGATGGGATATTAGTCATTTGAACAGCTTATTCTCCATGAGGAAGGAAAATCACATTAACTCTTTGTTCCCTGGTATTTCACTCTTTTCCTGCTATAAACACATTAAAAAGATTTTCTCTGGCTCACAGCTTGATAAAAGCTTTCCTGTTTCTGCAAAGGGATCAAAGAATAAGACACAAACATTACCCAGATGATTGAGGTCCTTGAAAGCTGCTCAATGACACTCACTGCTACAAAGGAAGAGCTGCTTCACAACATTTAATGGCATTAATTTTGCAGCAAATCCTATAAAACAGGAGGCAATCTTCCCCTCCCTTTATTTAAGACCATCACTGCTTTCCCTGTTTGTTGATGGTTGTGTACAAAGTGTCTGACTCAGAGAGAATCAAAGCTGCTGCTTCTGCTTTGGGAATGGCATCAGTTGTTCTGTTGGTGCTCTGCTGAGGTGGAATTCAATCCTGTTGGAAGACATTCCTGTCTGCCAGAGCCACTCTGCAATATTTTGATTGCAAATGGAGAGAAATATGTGGTTTATGGGTGGTATTAAACTCATCCTGGAGTGGGAATCTAAAAACCAGCTGAACTGTACCTCTAAAGGAGCCTGTTCCTCACCTCTGGCTGTAAAACCAGCACAGAGTCCTTGAGGTTTAAAAAGATCTCTAACAATGTCAAGTCCAACCATTAACCCAGCACTGCCAGGTCCACACTAACCCATGTTCCTATTTTTGAGCCCTTCCCTGGACAGTGAATCCAGCACTTCCCTGGGCAGCCTGTTCCAGTGCTTGACCTCTATATATAATCAAATATACACAATATTCTCCTCATGGCTCAGCTCTGGTGGGATGATGTACTAAAAAGCATTTTTAAGAGATTTTTCTTGGTGTTTTACTAACTCTGCTGCTATATAAAACCCAGTGAGTGAATGCTGTGCTCAGGGGAGGGCAGAGAGGAGGAACAGCAGGAAATTATTACACACAACTGACCCCATGCACAAGGCCTTGTCCTGCAAGATGTGATACCACAGCAGCTTCTGCCTCTTCTCCCTGGGTGTTGAGACAGGAGTGAGGAGCTACCAGGGAATTTTGGAAATGAGGAAGTCAGGGCTAGGATAGTGTTGGAACCCTGGCTGCTGAGAATTTCAGATTTCTGTGCTGCCAGGCACTGACCCCCAAGAGAACACTGCATTGACCTGAGGCTGTGGAGAAGCTTCCAAAATGAAATGAGAGAACTGGGATTGTGGGTGTGGAGTTTGGATAGAAGTGTGTGAGATCACAGGGTGGGAAACTCAGAGTTTAAGGGTTTAGAATATAGGAATGGATATAAAGCAAGATGGAGGGTTTTGGATGGAGGCTGGTCGTTCTTCTTCTTCTTCTTCTTCTTCTTCTTCTTCTTCTTCTTCTTCTTCTTCTTCTTCTTCTTCTTCTTCTTCTTCTTCTTCTTCTTCTTCTTCTTCCTCTTCATCTTTGTCTTCTTCTTCTCCATGGGTTTGGGTGGTTTTGTGTAATTGGATAAAAAAGTCCCCATTGAGGGGCATGGGTGGTTGGTTATTGGGTTAAAAGTAAAAATAATTGAGGTGTCATTTCTTAATTGGACAGTTTATCCTTAAAATGCCTTGTAGAGAGAGAGATGGGGCTCCATGTTTAGTTTGTTGGAGTGAAGTGCTGCAGAACTCAGGGTTTGTGAGAGTGTGACATAGATAAGAACTGATAAACATCTGAATCCCAACAAGAAATTCCATCTCACACATTTAGTCCTGACAGAAAAAAAGAAGCAAAGAATCTGCAGGATAGGACTCAAAGGATTTTGAATTTCCTTTCTGTGCCTGCAAAGAATTTTGGTGTGGCCTTGGGCAAGTCATGTAATCAGCATGTGCTGGTTAATGAGTGCAGTGCCCAGGCCAGTTAAACAGGGATGATATTGTGCCCCTACCCCCATTCCTAATTTATTCTGTGTGTTTACACTACAGGCTTTAAAAATGGAAGGTCAGCTCAATGCAGGATCTCCAGTGCAAAAGAACTTAATTCTCTGTTAAGGCCTTCAGGGCTTCTATTATAAAAATAGTGAAAAATAACTGTACACTACCAGGAGGCATAATCAGCCCTGTTGCTCCATGGCCCCTTGAGACCTGAGTTTTAAACTAAAGCTTCTCAGAGCATCCTGAGCAGTGAGTTAAGCTACCTCCTCCATTAACCTCCCCTACCCATTATTTGTCAGGTTAATTCCTTGGCCTGTGGTCAGATTTGCCATTCCAGCAGAAAAAAAAACCAACCCAAATTTATTACATCCAGTTCCAGCTTGTTCATTTTCTGTCAGAGACTTAATTAATGATTGTCCTAAACTGCTTATTTTGCACAACAAACACAACTGTTCCACAGGTTGATTCAATTTTCACTGCACAACATCCATATTATTGGATTTCACCAGGAGCCATTTTTTGCATCCCTGTGGTGCACAGCAGTGCTGCTGCAAGTGCAGGGAGATGTTTTTGATGTTTGGGAATTCATGAATGGCTTGGAAATCTCCTTCACTTCATATCCAAACAGGACAACCCCCGTGGCAGGGGAATGATGAGGAGGACTCCAGTGATATCAGAAGGCTAATTAATTATTTTATTATACTATATTATTCTATATTATGTTACATTACATCTAAACTGAATCTGCCAAGCGCTCAACTCTGCACACACTGCACAGAATCTCGTGGCTGTCACCAACAGTCCTGACACACACACACCCCTGGCTCTGACAGGCCAAGGAACCAAACCACCATCGCTCTGGGTAAACAATCTCCATATTGCATTCTACTTTGGCACAAACACAGGCACAGCAAATGAGATAACAATATTCTTGGGGAGAATTGTGCCTCGCTTCTCTCTGAGAAGAGAAATGTGGGGCTACACACCTGGCCCTGACAGGCCAAGGAACCAAAACACCATCACTGTGGGTAAACAATCTCCATATTACATTCTACTTTGGCACAAACACAGGCACAGAAAATGAGATAAATATTGTTTTTCCTTTCTCTGAGGTTCAGTGAATGCGAAACCCAGAAATATTCTTGGGGAGAATTGTGCCTTGCTTTTCTCTGTGAAGAGAAATGTGGCGACAAGCTCATGCTAAGAGCTGGTTTCTCCCCCTTTATTGAGATGTTCCCCCCGTGGGATGATGAGAAACATCCCTGGGAGTGAAGCTGTGGAGCAGATTTGGGATTTGCTTACCCAGGTAGGAGGTCAGGAATCTGAAGTACTTGGGGCATGGCCGTACCACGACTTCTCCCACCTCTGCTTCAGGCCAGCACGTGATGTTGTCCCACTGCCTCCTGCAGCCTGGGGAAGACACAAAAGCAGATGGTGGGGCACTCATGAGTGCTGGATGCAGCAGAGCAGCTCTGCAAAGGTGTGCAGAGCCCCCCACCTCAGCACAGACACTTTTTGGAACGAAACCCCATTGAATATTTCCTTTAAACACTCAGCTTTTGGCTCCCCCAGTCCCTAAAATTCAGCACTGTAATTTTCCAGAGATCAGTATGGATAGAACAGCAGATGAGAGCAAAAAAAAAAAAAAAAAGAAAAAAAATGGCAAATCGGGCTTGATACAGGAACAGTGTCTTCTCCTAGATTAAAAAGGCAGAATTTCCTAATTAAATATCTCTCTTCCTTGCCTTTGTCACTCCCTGTTGCATTAAAACACCTGATCTGAACCTGTGAGACATTATCCCCTTCCTTTTGTGTTTCCCCTAAATGCCATCATCTTTTCCTCCCCATTGCAGTGATTGTGCAGCTCTCACAGAAGGAAGGGGACACAGATGACAATCAAGGGGTCAAGGACCAAAATCCCTTCAGCAGAAGGAATTTTCTTCTTAAAAAGGGAAAAGGCACAAAACACTGCTGGAGGCTGAGCAGGGACAGTGCTGTGGCCAGGAAAGGAGTGAGGGAAGGTGGCACATCCAAGCTGGGAATGAAGGAATAACCAACACAGGGAGAAAACACAGGGCTTTGTCAAAATGAGGCATTGCTGAAGATTTTCTGGGGAGAATCAAAAGAAAAAATACCATGTCCTTTCCACAGATTTTTAATGTTTTGATTTTGCCCTTTTATTTCTCAGAAGGCATTAATAACACCCCATGCATGCTGCATTGTTGGATCCTGTAATGTTAATGCTGAAGCCAAAAGGAGTTGGCAGGTTTGAATTAAAAAAAAAATAAAAGGACTCAAACACATTTTTACATTGATATGTCACCATTTTAGAGTTCTTAGCAGAATTTTGACATTTTCCCCCCTGCTTTATATTTCCAAGAGCCAGGCACTGCTGCCTGGGTGAGATGGATGGGTTGTCAGCAGAGCTCCCTGCTTCCAGCATCTCTGCTCTCAGTTGTTTGTCCCATAATAAATGTTATTTAACATTTCACAGCCCATCAGATGGAAACACTCCCCCAAATGTGACTCAGAGCTGTTGAGGTCACCAGCCCCACAGGAGAGAGTCTGGGTTGTGAGGAACAAAGTGGTGACAAAATGTTGAGGAAATACTCCTCATGTGCCAGCAAAGGGAGCTATGAAAACCCCTGTCAGGCTGCACTTGTTGGTAATTACACCCAAATTCCTCCTTTAAATCATCTTTTACTCCTTGAGCTAAGGAAAGGGCTGGTGTCATCACCAGGCAGATCTGTCTCAGATCAATAGAGAGCACACAGAAATGCTTTGAAGCTGAGAAAAGAACCCTTAGCTGGCTTTCAAAGTGATTTTACAGGTTTTTCCTCCCCTCTCCTTTCCTGAACAAACGGAACTTTTCAAATAATGAAGTCCTGAGCTGAGTTTATCAGAGCCTGAAAAAGGGAATAACTGATGGTATCTCCTTCATGCAGAGCTCATTAAAAGTCAGGTTTCAGGTCCTTGTATCAGGTGCCCAGCTCAGCTCTCACAGCCTCACACTTTATCTCCCACCAAACAGCCAGCAGCTCCAACAGGGGCAGGATATTAAAGATTCCATGGAAAATGATTCCATGGTGGAATATTTCACGTTCTACAATCTTTCCCTCCACCAAGTGCAATAAATTAGAGTGCAGCCATTACCTCATGATAGGTTATAATACAAAATAAAAGCCATCTGATAGCATCAGATGGCTTTTTAAATGCCCTGAATTGTGCACTCTGAGAGTTTTGGTGATCTGTATCTTTTTCTCTGTTGACATTTTTCAGCACCACCTGTGATGTGTGAAGAAAGCTTTTAGGTGCTCACTTTTGTATAAAAAGCTTTTTTTTTTTTCTGATAAAAGGAAAGTGAAACTGGCCTTGCAAGACACATAAAGTGTATTTTTACAAATTATTGCTTCTGTAAACACACCCTGTACCTGCCTGATAGCTCTTACCACACCAATCTTCCTCATTGCTGTCCCAGACATGCTGAAAATATTTCTGCAATAAATAAAGAAGGGAATGGAAAGCAGAACTCTGGCTGGCATTGCATGCGAGGATCAGTGAATCTTGGGATGGTTTGGGTTGGAATGGACCCTAAAAATAACCTAATTCCAAATCCCTGCCACTGTCCCAGGCTGCTCCAAGCCCTGTCCAGCCCGGCCTTGGACGCTTCCAGGATCCAGGGGCAGCCACAGCTTCTCTGGGCATCCTGTTCTGTGTCTTTCTTGTGCTAACTATCTGCAGTTCAGGAAAATCAGTAATTTTTAGTGAGTAGAAGAGAATAACTGGAGTTTAAAGAATAGGAACAATCGAAGATTGATACCTGCAAAGTGCTTTGCATGCACAGTGCAGTGCTGTAATAATCCCATCACAAGTTCAGGTAAAACTTTGTGCCCTTTCATCTGACCCAGCACACAGACAACGTTTACCAAAGAGCCTTCCAGAAAATGCTTTTCTTCCTCCTAAACTGATAGACTTTTGTGGTGGTGTTTGCAGGGGTCCCAGGATGAGGGAAGAGATGAGAATCTTGACTCCATGTTTCAGAAGGCTGATTTATTATTTTATGATATATATTATATTAAAAGGAAATGATATATTATAACTATACTAAAAAAATAGAAGAAAGGACTTCATCAGAAGGCTTGAAAAGAAAGGAATGATAATAAAATCTTGTGACTGACCAGAGAGTCCAAGCCAGCTGACTGTGATTGGCCATTAATTAAAAACAACCAACATGAGACCAATCAAAGATGCACCTGTTGCATTCCACAGCAGCAGATAATTATTGTTTTTCTTTTCCTCTGAGGCTTCTCAGCTTCTCAGGAAAAAAATCCTGGCAAAGGGATTTTTTCAGAAAATATCATGGCAACAGACTTTATCTTGGAAAAAAACTGCTGGAATTTGGGGCTTGGCAGGCAAAAATCCATCTGAGAGCAGAAAGAGCTGCACTGTGCCTTGAAGGAAGGAAATCCCTCTCTTCCCTGTGGCATCACTTGGATGCAGCAAAGAGAACAAGTCTGGCCTGATCACATCGTGTTTGGGGATTGATAAGTGCTTTCCCATTAATTAATTGATTAATATAATAATTAATTTTATTTAAATAGTTAATTATAATTTAATATAATTTATTTTAATAGAATAGAATACAATTAATTAATTATAAATGTTGTGTTCTACCTTGCACTCAGTGTCTGCAGGGAGCATACAAATGTGTTTTTCCATCCTCACCCAGTGCAGCAAGTGCCAATGAGTTAAAAACACACCTTCTCTCCATTTCCATCAAGAGAACTGCTCTGCTCACATGCCTGTCCCAAAAACGAGGGGATGCACGCTGCCAGGGGCTGTGCTTTGCTTTGGGAAGGATCCCAGGTGAACCTGGAGGAGCTGTACAAAAACAAGTGTGTGGCTTTTCCAAGTCAGCAGCATTTCCCACCTCTCTGGGTGCAGTCTCTAAAGTCAGGGCTAGGATAGTGCTGGAACCTGGTTACTGAGAGTTTCAGATTGCTGTGCTGCCAGGCACTGACCCCCAAGAGAACACTGCATTGACCTGAGGCCGTGGAGAAGCTTCCAAAATGGAATGAGACAACTGGGATTGTGGGTGTGGAGTTTGGATAGAAGTGTGTGAGATCACAGGGTGGGAAACTCAGAGTTTACGGGTTTAGAATAGAGTAATAGATATAAAGCAAGATGGAGGTTTTAGGGTGGAGGCTGCTCCTTCTTCACCTTTTTCTCCATGGGTTTGGGTGATTTTGTGTAATTGGATAAAAAAGTCCCCATTGCAGGGCATGGTTATTGGGTTAAACGTAAAAATAATTTAGGGGTCATTAGTTTATCCAATTAAGGATAGTTTATTTTTTATAATGACTTGTCATTATAAAAATAAACTTTAAAAATTAAATATTTTTAAAAAGAAGAGGGTTCTTTTTCTCCATTTTAATTATTTTAACTGTGACTCCCACAGCCTCAGCTTTGCCCTGCCCTCCCTTGCCAGACCCTGAAGTGCTCTCTGGAGCTGAATATCTTCTGGAGGGCTTCAGGGAGAAATCCTTCATGCTTCTAAAGAAGCTGGAGCTCAGATCCCTCTATCCAGCAGCTCAGCCTTCCTCTCTGCACGCCAAATACCCCATCAGCAAGCCAAGGGCTGCACCAGCCTCACTCAGAGCCCTCCTCTGGGAGGTTCTGGCTCAGAAGTAGCTGCAAGAAACACAGTGGCACAAGAGCTCTCATTTCCTCTCCCTTTGAAAGGTTAATAAACAGAAAACAGGTCAATTCTCACACTGGTTTGCAGAACTGGCAGACTGGAGCATTAAAAACCCATTTATTGGATTCGTATCTACACTCACAGCAAATTGTGGTCAAAGCTTATCTAGGAAGCAGCAGAGAAATAACTTTCCCTCATGAATAAACATGAATTCCAGAGCTTTGGCACAGCCCTGAGATGGGACTTGGTGTGGCTGAGGAAAGAGATGAATGGCAGCAGCCTGGCACTCTCTGAAGCCAGGAGAACTCCCAGTTCAGGGAAAAACCCTTTGAGTGCATCAGTCTTTCACTAAATCAAGGAATAATTAAGGCTGGAAAAGACCTCCAAGGGCATCAAGCCCAACCCCATCCTCCAAACCCTCACACCAAATTCTCCCTAATGCTTGGGGTCACTCCAGGTCTCTTCTGGAAGACATTCCCCCACATTTTGCTCTGGAATCCCTGTTCAGATGCAGAGATGCCCATCTGACCCCTGGGGTGTCTCAGGAGCTCTCAGCACCCTCAGGGACAGCAGCAAGGCCAAGGCACAGCTCAGTGAAGCCAGGCTGAGCTATCCCAGGGCACCCTCACAGCCTGGTGTGCTGCAATAAAATCTCATTTTCACTCCAATTTCATACCAGCAGGCAGTTTCCAAACTCTCAGGACTGTAAACAGCCACAGGGTGACATTTATTGTCCCCCTGACAGACCCAGCCTTGTGGTTTGCCTCGTTAAAAGCATCTCATTACAACCAATTATCACAGCATCAATCTCCCTGTCCCAGCTGAGCTCTGATCTCTCCCTGACTGAAGGGAACAGCCCCCAAAAGATGGTGCCTGCACCAATCCATAACTCAGCACCACCCATGAGTTTGAATTTAATCTCAGTGGAGGAAAACTCACCATGAGCCCTGGGTCACCTCTGCCACCACAGACTCCAGAGACCTCCCAAATGAGGGATGATTTTCTATTTCAAAGTTGTATGTAATAATAAAAAATGCCATAGATAGATTCTTTTTCTCCCATAAATCTTGTAAATTAATGCAATTGGATTTTGATTCTGAAGTCAGGAAAATTTTTAGAATTCACAACCTCCTGTGCCAAGGCATGGCACAATTTAAGTGTCCAGTGCCAGAAAAATTATATATTTTTCTGAATTCACTTTGAACCTGTAAACAGCCATGGGAGGACATTTATTGTCCCCCTGACCAGCCCAGCCATGGTGCTCACCTGTGGTTTGCCTCATTAACAGCATCTCATTACAACCAATTATCACAACATCAAACTCCCTGTCCCAGCTGAGCTCTGATCTCTCCCTGACTGAAGGGAACAGCCCCCAAAAGATGGTGCCTGCACCAACCCATAACTCAGCACCACCCATGAGTTTGAATTTAATCTCAGGGGAGGAAAACTCACCATGAGCCCTGGGTCACCTCTGCCACCACAGACTCCAGAGACCTCTCAAACAAGAGATTATTTTCTATTTAAAATTTGTATGAAATAATAAAAAAATGCCACAGATAGATCCTTTTCTCCCATAAGTAATGTAAATTAAATGCATTTGAATTTTGATTCTGAACTCAGGAAAATTTTTAGAATTCAGAACTTCCTGTGCCAGGGCATTGCACAATTTGAGTGTCCGCTGACAGAAAAATTCTATCTTTTTCTGAATTCATTTTGAACCTGTAAATAGCCACGGGGTGACATTTGTCAATTTTCTATTTAAAAGTTGTATGAAATAATAAAAAATACAGTGGATAGATTGTTTTCCCATAAATTTTGGAAATTAATGCAATTGAATTTTGATTCTGAACCTAGGAAAATTTTTAGAATTCACAACCTCCTGTGCTCACCACCCAGGAAAACCCCTGGGTCACCACAGCCACCACAGACTCCAGAGAGCAGAGACCTCCCAAATAAGGGATCATTTTCTATTTAAAAGTTGTATGAAATAATAAAAAATACTTTAGATCGATTCTTTTTTCTGCCATAAATTTTGTAAATTAAATGCAGTTGAATTTTGATCCTGAACCTAGGAAAATTTTTAGAATTCACAACCTCCTGTGCCAAGGTGTTGCATGCTTTAAGTGTCCACTGACAGAAAAATTCTATCCTTTTCTGAATTCACTTGGAACCTGCTCATTGCTGCTTTCACTAGGAACTGCTCGGTTCTTTTACAAAGACAGAAATATTCACAGCCTGACCACAATATCCCTTTCCCTGGGGAGAAAACCCATAAAATCCTCTTTAACATCCCTCCTTGGGCATCTCATTTTCAAGCTGAAGTGTCCCAGCCTATTCAGTAGCTTCCAGCATGGAGACAGCTCCCTGCCATTTCTCCCTGGTATCTTTGGTGGGTTTAATTCTACTCCATCCTGCCCTGGGCTTGCAGAGTATGGTTTTACCTTATTTTTCTGTGACAGATTGGGTTTACTTGGGTTAGTTTGGCTCTGAGGTTTCACTAAATGAATCCTCCCTCCTTTCCCTGAAAAAAGTCACTGCTGTGCCCTGCTGTCCCCAATCCCACTTACACTCCAGCATCCTTTGGGCATCTCTCCTTCCCCCAGCTCCAGCTCATCACATTTTTTATTTATTTGTATCACCACTGGCAGAGTGCTCTGCAGCAACCCCATCCGAGCTCCCCTTCCAGCTTTCCACAGCTTTGGGTTTAATTTGGGTATTTTTTGCCTGTTGTGCTGCCTGCTCTGCCTCCAGCCCTGCAGGCAGGATGTGACAGAGAATCCAAGCAGCTGAAGGAAAATCACAATCCTGCCAGGGCTGTGACCCCTGGCATGGTGGCATCTCCTTCCATCAGCTCTGCTGGTGCTCTGGTGCTCCTTTGCTCATCACTCACTGAGGGATTTGCAGCTCCAGTTCAGCAGAAAAGCAACCACAGAAAGCAAAAAGGATCCCAAAATTCAGGATAAGTGAAAAGAGTTTGCTTTGGATTTTCCTCAATATCTGTGGCAAGTCTGAAATTTCATTTTTCCCACAAGCTGGACTTGATGATCTTAAAGGTCTTTTCCACCTTAACAACTCCATGGTTCTATAACAAGAACAGCATTAATTACTATAAAACATGGTTTATACTTCTGCAAGTAGAAGCTGTCCAAGCACTCCACAGGAATATATTAAAAAATAAATTTCTTCCTAATTGTTTGGAGAAATTTCACCCAAAGACATAAGAAGGAAACCTCACCTTAAAGCCCCCAGACTGAGTCAGTCTAAGCAACATGAAAGAAATCACCAGTGACTGTTGCTGGAGGGTGATTTTTAAGCATGAAAATCCTGAGATTTTCCATCAACAACATCTATTGGGAAATAATTTCATTTAAAAAAAAAGTTTGTAATCTTTCAGCCTTTTTTAACCAACAAACTAAATAAACACTCGGCTTTTTTAATCCCCCCTTTTCATAAATCAAATTTCTGAGCTGATCCCTTCTGCCTAACTCCAGAACATGTAAACTGAAAGAAAAGATCCAAGATTTAAGAAGGTTTACACAGGGTGTTGCCAAAAGCATGACTTATCTCCTCAGCAGCCTCTAAACAAGATCTGCAGTGCTCTGAGACAGACCATGATTAAAGGATTATTCCAGGGTTTCCTCACTCAAATCCCTCTGCTCTTCCAGCAGTTGTAGACAACTGGATTTATAGAGAATCAGACTTTGAATTTAGGGACCTTCCTAGATGGTTTTCCCCATATTGGCATCTCCAGAGAGAAATTCAGAGCAAAGACGAGTGGCTGAACACCTCTTGGCTTTTCCCAACTTGGCTTTTGGTGTGTGCAATATTTCCCAGGTAGAAAGGGTGGACACCATCATAGAAGGGCTCTGATAAAGTCAATATTAATAGAAAAACTAAAAGAAAATATGAGGAAGGAAAGTATTTTTTAACCAGAAATCTCATGGGATTTGAGAGGGACAAACACAGGCTGCTGTCAGAAACAAAAACTCTGCATAGATGGATTTAATCTGAGCTCCAGATTAAATTATTAATTTAACCACCCAGAGCTTTGAAAATACTTGGAATTTATTTTCCATTGCACCAATGCCACTTCCTCTTTATTTCTAAAACCTCTGCATGGCTGTGTGCATTTATCTATTATCCCATGCTAAAAAAAAAAAAAAAAGAAAAATGAACCAAAACTTCTGCTGGCATTTAAGTGTGGCACATTCTCCAAACTAAAATGCCTTTTCCAACATAAATTTATGTCCACTAAGTGGCTGCTAATCCTGACAAACCCAAGACAGCTGTTCCCAAATCAAACAAACCCTGCTGCTTGTTCGAGACCTTCCAGCTGAGAATCAGCAACAGCAAAACCAAGGCAAAGCCTCCACCCCTGCTGTGTTTTAAGGCAGAAAACAGATGTTGGAACATCTTAATATCTGTGGAAAGGTGAAGTCAAGGTTAAAAGTAGAGAGGAGTGATGAGGTGCTGTGTAGGTCTGTGCTGGAATTTCATCCTGGTTTTGGTGGGTGTTTGCACTTGAAGAGGGTGAATGGGGTTAGTGAAGCAACTGAGGGACCACTGTTGGAAACATGGAATTGTTGAGGTTGGAAAAATATTTTAAAGCCATTGAGGCCAAGAGTTAACCAAGCATCACCATGTTTACCACTAAATCACCAAAATTCAACTGGGAATCAGCAGTGCTCACTGGAGAGACGGAGCTAAATCCCAATCCCAAGTACCTGGTGATAAATCCCAATTTTCAGTGAGGCTGGGATTGCATTCTTCCCTTCTGAAATACAGAATCGTGGAATAGTTTGGGTTGAAAGGGACCTCTAAAGGTCATCTTGTTCCACCCCCTTGCCATGATTTCACCTGATCTGGCCAAATCCCCTCCAAGCCACTGAACACCAGCACAGAGATTTTCTGTGAAATGTGGTTGTTTTTTTCCTACACATTTGAGCTGCTCATTAAGATTTTAAATATTTAAATATCCCCTCATTTTAAATATTTTGACCACAGGCAAGACAATCTGAACAGGATTCATCACATCCTGAAAGAGCTGCCTACACCTGGCCAGAACACACCAGAGATACGCAAAACCAAGTGAAAATCCCTCACCAAAAGTCATTCCCATGCCATGGGTGTGTGTCCATGGAGCAAGGATGGACAGAAAAAGAACGATTTTTAGGGAAAATTTTGCTGATTACTGTTTCTTCAGAAAGAAATTCCTGGTCTGGAAGAACAGCTTCAGGCTGGATCAGCCAACACCAAAGTCTGGGGCTGGTTTTACCCCTGTGACAATGCTGCTCCTTCCTTTCAGGGGCCAGATTTCACAGCAGAGTCTGCAAAAGTTCTCTTTTGAAAAACCCAGATTTCTTTCCTTTGAGTTTCCAGGGAGTGGGTTCCACCTCTGCAACAGCTGCAGCATGAAAGTGTTTGGGAAGATTGAGGGAATGGTGAAGGAAGACCACTTGGAAGGACCTGTCCTATTGCGTATTGCGATCATCGCCAAAGAACTGGGAGAAAAATTCCTGATAAATAAAAGGAAGCTTGACTTTGGTACTGATCCCACACGAGGGTCTGGGGTTTAAGGTTTTCAAGTCCCATGGCTGAATTTTCTACTGTTGTAGGAGAGGCCACCCTGTCAAGGAATGGAGGGGACTTGTCACATCTGGGAGTTGCCCAGTGCTGCTGGTCAGAGCAAGAATGAAGCTGAGAGACCCTTTGTATCACCTAGGCTGGAGTAATAGGAAAAAATTTAATTGAAAATTAATAAAAGATAATGTGGCAAAAAGTCAGGCAGGTTCTTTTGCCTTTAGAGAGACCACCAAGATCAAGCACATTTTAGACTGAGCTAAACTGGTTTTTTTGAGTATATTGATAGAGGTTTGATTGAGGGTTTGATTTAGCAGACCAGCAGCTGCCATTTAATGCCATTCCTGTTGTCCCAGGATTTTTTAAGAGGCTGATGAATGTGGTACAAGACTTATGAGAGCTCTACACAGCTCTGAAATGACAGAATCACAGAACTGTTGAGGTTGGGAAAGACCCCTAAGGTCACCAAATCCAACCACCAGCCCAGCACCACCACGCTCACCACTGATGCACGTCCTCAAGTGCCACATCCACAGATTTCCCCACCCTGCTTTCGGCACTTTCTGGAATTTTTGAGCTGGATCAGCCTTCTCCAGCACCTGGAAAGCTGCTGATAACAGGATTGTCCCACAAATCCCACTGACACCTCATCTGCTCCAAAGAGGGCTTGTGCAACAGGGAGGTGAGAATTCACTTGAACTTTTCCAAGCAAGGAACTATTAATTATTTCTTATCTTGCTGCACTATAAACAGATGGTGATGAATAAACAGGCTCCTAATTTAAACTTCATCAATGTTTTTTTCCAGCTTGATTTTTAATTTCCATATGTTCCTTGCTTCTCCTCCCATCAAACTTGATTTGACTTCTTTAGGGGGGGACTGACAGAGACAGAGACCAGGCTCCAAATTTGGCTTTTTTAGACAGCCTCCACTGTGGAACAGCAAAAGCAATATTCAGAATTTAACCAGCATGGGCCATTTCCCACCTGGATTTTTTTTGCATGTCACAATGGTGATGATGATCTTGCAGAACTCATCTCTATCTCACAGGTGTGAGGCATGTTCAAGGTAGCAGATGTGAACAGGTATTGGGAGGGGGAATGCCACTATTTTTTCCTGTGTTTTCCATTTTTCAGGCTTTTTTTATTGGGTTTTGTTATGTTTCCAAGACAGATAGGCTTAGAGAGTGAACAAAAAAGTGCAGTGTTGAGGGACTAGGGGTATCAGGCCAGGTTGGATGGGGCTTGGAGCAATCTGGGATAGTGGAAGGTGTCCCTGACATGGAAGGAGGTTGGAAGGAGATGATCTTTAAGGTCCCTTCCAACCCAAAGCACTCCATGATTCTGTGATTCCACAAAGGCCGTGCTCCCTGCACAGCTCTTGGTCTCCAGAGCTGCTCATCCCACCCAGACTCAAGTCATGGTTCCTTATTCAGCTGTTATCCCTAAATAACTCTCCTGCTTCTGAAAGAGTATCTGATTGCAGAGCAAATTAATTAGCAATAATGGGATAAACAGATAATGAGCTGAGCCAGCCGACCTAGACCTGATTGATTTTCCTGCCTTTTTGAAAAAGAGATGGCTACTTTTTAAAATTTATTATCATTTAATTTGTGGGCTTCAGTTTAAGCTGAACTGTTTGTAAATTAAAACCGTGGAGAAGTGAAGCTTTCTCCAAAAAAAAAACAACAAAAACAAACAAACAAAAAAAAACCAAAACAGAAATACTCCTTTGCGCATGACATAAAAGAGGCAAGTGAAAGTGAGCAGGAAGCAGTGCAGAGGTGATTCCTGCCTTGCAGCCACCAGGAGCTCCACAGAGAGAGGGATTTTCCTCTGTCTGTGAGGCTGGGAAGGAAATCCTCTTCTTCCAGCCCTTGGCAGAGCTTCCCTCCTGCTGCTCAGTGCATTGTCAGCTGAGCTGTCACTGTGCTGCACACATATATCCTGCAAAAAGCACCTGGTGATAAATCCCAGTTTTCAGTGAGGCTGGGATTGCATTCCTCCTTTCTGAAATACAGAATCATGGAATAGTTTGGGTTGAAAGGGACCTTTAAAGGTCATCTTGTTCCACCCCCTTGCCATGATTTCACCTGATCTGGCCAAATCCCCTCCAAGCCACTGAGCACCAGCACACAGATTTTCTGTGAAATGTGTTGGTTTTTTTTCCTACGCATTTGAGCTGCTCATTAAGATTTTAATATTTAAATATCCCCTCATTTTAAATATTTTGACAAAAGGCAAACAGGATTCATCACATCCTGAAAGAACTGCCTACACTTGGCCAGAACACACCAGAGATACGCAAAACCAAGTGAAAATCCCTCACCAAAAGTCATTCCCATGCCATGGCTGTGTGCCCATGGGAATCTGGTCTCTGTCTACCTATTCCTGATTTTAATGGCAAAGAACCCACTCCTGTGTTGAATCACATATTGCATTTGTGATAGACGAGTCATGCGATGACTGACTCTCACAATTAATAGACAAATATAATGTACATAAGTTAAGAAAAGTTTCTAGATTTATTTTTATGTTGTACCCCCTCATGTGGTTATCAAGGGACAGCTGGAGTTGGGACATCTGGGAGGGCTGGCTTGTCACTGTGAGACACCTGACCTCCAAATCAGGATTTGAGGAAGAGATCTCCACCACTGGACAGAGAAGAGGGGGTTGATGGACAGAACGTTGGGAGGGTTTAAAGGGTTAAAAAGGGAAAACCTCCATTGTGAGGGGGCTGAGCATATGGCGGGGGAAAACTTTTGCTCCCAGCGCCTTTTTCTTTATTCAGTTTTCTGTTGTAATTTTGATAAGGTTTAATAAACCTTCCTAAACTATGAAAAGTGAGCAGCTATTTCTCACACATTTGATGTCTTTGCCAGTTATTTCAGAACACCAGGGCAGGGGAGTGCAAGGCCAGTCCTGCTCACCAAATCCAGCCCTGTGCTGCAACACAACTGCACCCCACACACCCTTCCAGAAACTGGGCAAGCTCTGCCACCAAATCCATAAAACTCTCCTTCCTGCAGACCTGCAGAGAGGCTGCTGGGCGTCCTTTGATGGTTACAAACTTCCTTAAATGCCCAGACTTTGATCTTGGTGCTGTTTGGTTCTCCTCTGTACACACTGCCAGCTTCAACTGCGTTTCCCTGTGGATTTCCCCCTCGCTGCATCCTTTGCAGCCTTTCCTGTGCTGGAAAACTCTGGGAACCCAGGAAATTCCTCTGGCTGCTCTGGAGGACTCGAGCCCCTGCCCAGGGGGTTCAGAGACCTGGGCACAGAGCCCAAGACCCCTGTGCCTTTGATTGAGCCCTTGGAAAAAACAATTACCAACCTTTATATGAAGAATTACAAGCCATGAAAGTTTAAGTAGAATGATAGTGAATTTATCATGGGGTGAATAATAGATTTTTGGGGTTTTTAGAATGGGGGTTCAGGGGGCAAGATGGAGGAATTGGGGCGTGTCCAGCCTTTCTCCTCCTTCTTGGCCTCCATCTCCTGCTGTGATGGTGGCACTTACAGATTGGTTTAGAGTAGAAGCTCACTGCCTAACACAGGTGATAGGTATTGGGAAGTAATTGTAAATATTGTACACGTAGTTTTTAGTATAAAAAGATAACACTGCCCCGGGAGCAGGCAGAGTGCCTCTGCTGTCCTGCTGAGCGGACCTCGGCTGGACAGGAGAAAGAATTTTATAGATAAGATACAGTAAACAACCTTGAGACCAACAAATGAAGAGTTGTGACTCCTTCTTCAGCTGCTGGGAAAAGAGACTTTCTAACACAACTTGGGGTCACTCTGAGCAGTGAGAGACCCCGAGAGAAAACAAATTAAATAAACTTCTCCTCATCAGAGTTAGGCAATATTTAGTGAGCACTGGGCTGTAGAATCACAGAATCATCAGAATTGGAAGACACCTTTAAAATTATCAAGTCCAATTGTCAAACTTCCTAAAATATGGGTAAATCCACAGATAATGAATCATGCTCCTAAAAGGGAATAGATTTACATGGATCATCTCCTTCTAGCCCCTTGCCATGGGACAAGTATCCTAGGTATATCCCTTCCAGTATCCCAGGGTGCTCCAAGCCTCATCCAACATGGCTTTGGACACTTCCAGGGATGGCAGAAATTTAATCTGAAAAGAAACCAGGATTTCATGCATATTCAGCCCCTGTGAGGAAGGAGTGGGTGTTTGAAGACAAAAAAAAAAAGAGGGTTAAGAAGGACATTGTTGTTTATCAGTGGAAATCCACCAGCTCAACCCCAGCCAGTGATCAACCTCAGCACCATCAAGTGCTCTCAACAAGTGACTAATCTGCCTGACACATCAAATTACAGCTGTGATTAAGCCCCTCTGATCAATACAATTGATAATGGCTCCTAAACAAAGCTTTCTTTCCAGAATATACCAAGACACTGTGTTTATTTCCACTCCTTTGATTAGAAAGGATAATAAAACACTCGTTAAACCTCAAGTCATTCTCCTTTTCCTGAAAAGCTGTGGGAAGTGCAGAAGGCAACACAACCACCTGGCCATAAATCAAAGCTGAACACGGCAGATCACAGGGAGTTTCAATTTTCCAGGAAAAACATGATTTTAACCCTGTTCCATCCCGCTGAACAGGAGGATGGAACTGGATTAAAATCATGTTTTCCCTCTGAGTTTTACTAGGATTTCTCTTTCCAGCAACACTCCGATGAAAGTGTCATCACCTTCACAGGATCTCATATCATCACCTTCATGAGATTTCTCTCCAGCAAACTCCCCCCTTGCCCCCACCCATCAAAGTTCAAAGTTTGATTTTACAGCTCAGGCACATTTATTGAATTATGGGGCCCCAGTCCAGAAAAAACACCTTCTTTGACTTGTGCTCACATGCTGTGAACACACTGAAGGGGAAACACATCCTGTGTAGGCACTTGGAAATTGTCTGTCCACACAGCACATGGCAGAGTTCTCACACACTCATCCACAGCACCCATTTAAGAGCCAACAATTCTGTTTTTTTCTGTTGCCTCCAGGGCAGTTGTGGCTGTCTGGATAATAAATTCAGGTATTTAGCTCCTAAATACCTGCTGATGCTTTGGGGTAAATGGATGCCAAATGCTTTCCACAAAGGAAGGGACCTGAAAATCATCTCCTTCCACCCCCCTTCCATGGGCAGGGACATCTTCCACTATTCCAGATTGTTCCAAGCTCCATCCAGCCTGGTCTTGGGCACTTCCAGGGATGGAGCAGCCATAGCTTCTCTGTGAGAGGAATGATGGATTTGTCTTTACAAACAAGATGTGGGGGTCTGCTGGTGGATAAAACCAGCACTGAGATACAAAAGAAACACTGGGAAGGATTCCACTGATTGAGGAATGGAAAAAGAGCTTTGCTTTTACAAATAAACTTTAGGTTTGCTGATAAACGAAGCTGGACATTGAAAGATGAAAGAAACAATGGGGAAGAAAAACGCCTAAATTCCATAAGAATTAAAAATTAAAAGGAAGGGTTGTACATTAGAGGGGAATCTCTGGTATCGGGCATATCAGAAAGTCTGAACCTCCCAAGTGCCTCAGCCTATGGGGAAAGAGAGAAGGGAAATGCAGCTGGGAAATTGGGATAAAAAGGAGGCTGCATCCTCCAAAACTGTGAGAGACCCCAGGGGAATGCCCCATGGCCTCTCCCTTTATTGGAATAAAGCCAAAAATGACTCCTCTGTCTCCTTTTTGGACATAAACCTCTGATGCTTGTGAATTAATTTTCCTGACATCTGGAAACCTGTGTCAGGCCTCACCACCCTCCCAGGAAAGAATTTCTTCCTAATACCCAATCTAAACCTGCTCTCTTTCAGTTTGAAGCCATTCCCCACTGTCCTGTCACTCCAGTTCCAGCACTGTGTCCATGGACAAAACCATTTTCCTGTGCTTAAATCTGCAATTTCTGAATCAATCCAATTCATCAGTAGTGACTGGTGGAAATGCAGATTTATCCCAATATTTCAGCATTCCATCAGGGAATAAAAACCTCCAAAGGATTTCTATATACTTGCTTTGGGCATTAATGACTTGCAATATGGCTGTGTGTCTTCAGAACTGGGAAAAATATTCCCAATAATTTAATTCTGTTGTTACAGAAAAAAAAAAAAAGAAAGAAAGAAAAAAGAGCTGTTTTGGATTAAACTTTCCAATGAGAAAAATCATTTTGGAAAAGCAGAAAAAGTATCACCACTTCAACTATTTATTCTCCTTTTAATGTATTGCATTTAATTTAATTTCTTTAAATATCCATGAAAACGAAATTAAGCATTTAGCTGGCTTTCAGATGAAGGTTTTTATCCACCCTGAATTCTCCCTTTACTGGATTCCAGAAGAACATTTCTTCAAAAGACTCCATTTAAATGTACAAGGACACTTGAAACAGCTTCCTAATCAAAGACAAGCATCCCTTGGGAGATAAAAGCAGGGGCCAAAAGCCTTCCTGGCATCCAGGAAGCTCCTCCTGGGATCAGCTTGTCCCAGGATTCTGCTCCATCAGGGCAGACCTTCACTCTGTGGCCTGGCTGCAAGCATTGCCAGTGGAGACTTTCCTCTTCCACTTTTCCCTCTTTTGGGAGGAGGGATGCAAATCTCAACCAGGATTTCAGATTCATCTTCCCAGCCTTTTCCATGTTTTTTGGATCCTGGCAGTCTCACCTGGATTCCTGCACACTTTTTACTGACAGACATGGGGCTGGTAACTTGAGAGAGGCATTTGGAGGGGGAGAGATCCAACTGGATGCCTTAATTTGGGGTTCTGACAGCTCTGCTGCAGAACAGAGTGGGGTGGGATGGGATGGGATGGGATGGGATGGGATGGGATGGGATGGGGCAGCACCAAAACCTTGCTCCTTTCCTGACCATTGGAGCAGGAAGAGGGTTAAGGAGACTGGAGACTCTTCCAGGGGGATTTCTCAGTGTGGTGAGTGCTCCATGAACAAGGAGAGGATCTCAGCTGCCTGTCCCAACTCCAGAAATACTTCACAGCCTTGGAGCACCATCTGCTCCACCATGAGGACAGGAGCAATTTTGGCACATCAATCAAAGGAGATGGTGGTCACAATGACTTCTCTTGAAGTTATCCAAGAAGAACTGGAAGAACTTCAGGCTTTCAGTTCTTAAGGAAAAACTGGAAAAATTCCAGTTCAAGGTGGTGGGCAACTGTGATTAAACCCTCTGAAACACCTCAGCCAGGCATTCCCAGCCAGGAGCTGCAAGGGAACCTGCAGAGCTGCTGGAACTCTTGGCTGACTTTGGAAGCACCAATTTCTCTCCCTCCTGAAAAGCAACTGGAGGAGTCCTTTTTCCAGCAGCAGAAGGGCTGGGAAATAGCCAGGACAAGGCAGCTGTGAGGCTGAGGGCCCTGGATTTGCTGGCCAGGGAGGGACAGAAGCGTTGCCATACCTGAGGTCTGGTTGTCCCAGGTCAGCTCTGCCAGGCACTGGCTGCGCTCCTCCTCGATCTCCTGCATGATGCTGCACTCTGGCCGCGTGCTGGACGCCTGCAGGGAGGGCACAGAAGGAGACAGTGAGCAAAGCCCACACTCAGGGAGGCATTCCCAGGCATTCATGGCCTTGTGGGGCAAGCTGGAGCTCTCCAGGACCATTGCACACATGTGCACCCAGCCTTATTCTGTGTTCGCTCAAGAGGAGGGAGAGCAACCCAGAGTTGCTGAAAAAATCAGCATTTCTCTCCATTTCCTTAGAAAAAAAACCCCACCACCTATTTTTTTTTTCTGATGATCAGTATGATAATTCACTTGTGGGGAATTTTGGAAGGATTTGAGACGGGACCTCTGAATTGTTTTTGATGGTGCAGTTTATTTTCTTATTTTCTACATGGGCAGGAAGGGTGAGTTCAGCTCACATCTTCACAGCATGATTCAGAAGGTCACCAGACCCTTAGTTACAAGACCTTTTAAGGAGTTATTGACCAATAAAACACTGCCAACAAGGATATTTATGTTTTTGACCCAATCCTTAAATATTTAGTCTTATGGACACATGCTACAGTGTAAGCTTTCTTAACTAATCATGTTATAACACACAAACCTATGGTAATACATTCTAAACTCCTTGTTTACATCTGTAACTACTTTTGTCCTTTCTATATCTTAAACTCTAAAACTCTAAACTTTACTTAGCTTAATGTATGTGTGTAACTTTCCTTTACTTAGCTTAATGTGTAACTTTAAACTACAAATCCACATTCTCGTTTCTAGCACCTCAGTTTTGAAGCCTTTTCCAAGGTCTCAGATCAAATCCTGGGTTTAATTCTAAGCTTTGGCTTACAAGCCCAAAGTTCTGAGAGTTCCTTGCATTTTGGGCTCCAACAGATGAGGAGCAATTCTGCTGCTCTATGCTCTGGAAACCCTGCCTGGCTAACCAGCACCACCAGCTATGTAGGGCAGGGCAGATTTAATATTTATGCCAGGAGCAGTGGGACCTGTGCTTCGTGGTTTATTCCCTGGCTCTCACACTAATTCAAAGCACAACAAACCCCAAATCAAATAAGAACAGAATCTCTGATGCAGATTAGGAGATCAAGGAGCTAAAAAGGAGGAAATTCCCAGTGAAAAGGCTTTTCCCCCTCAAGTGGTTTCTCGCCAGTCAGCCCTAATCTAGTTGTGTTTGTAATACAACAATGGCCATAAATGTTCAGGTAATTAATTGTGGACTCCTCACAACGTGCAATTCATGAACTGCCTCAATCATAAAATGTGGAAATGGTGATTTTTTTACTCCAAAAAAAGGAACTCACACATATCTCAGGGTCCTCTTATCACCAACACACTCTAAGCTTGGAGGGGACACCTTGACCATTGCCATGGCCAGAAACTCAGGCTGCTCCCAACCCAAAGGGCATTCAACAGGGAGAAAAATGGATCTGGAGAAAAATGGAGATGGATTTTCAGAAATCCAGCTGCAAAGAGGTGGAGAGAAGGGAATGATGTCAAGAGAGCCAAGCCTTGGCTTGAGTTCATGCTGTCCCTGTTAAATGTAATGTGGGAAAAAACATCAGTGGGGTGAACTTCAGGAACAGATCATGAGGACACAGGAGAAGTGATTGATTCACTGCTCCCTCTTGAGGGTTTTGGGTTAACCATGTATTTTAACCAGAAATAGGCAGAGAAAATAAATTAAGAAAACAAAAATAATTTCCTGTCTCGTTTCAAAATGCATTGAGTTATTGCTCTGTTGATATATTTGCCATTCAAGGTTTTAAGACAAAAAAAGTCCAGCAATCCTTTGAAGGAACAATTGTTTGATGTAGATTTGGGTTAGGATTATAAAATAATTTAACACACTAAATTAATCTCACCATTTCCTATTAACCTATCCTGCTCTCTTCCCTGTTTCATGCCATGCCTGGTTTAGATTTTAATTTCCTTTAGGTTGGGAGTGGGCCTTGATTAGTAGTGTATAAACAAATAATTGTGGTTTTCTAGTCAAATTAAAAATAAATAAAAATACAAACACCAGAAGAAGGGGAATCATTTGGAGTTGTCTTCGTTCCCAAATATTTCTTTTCCCCAAAGGGAAACAGATCTTTGGAAATTTCATCTTGGCTCATCTGAAAAACCATAGAGTTATTTTGTTTTGATTTACAGTTCTTCTTGCCATTTTATTTTAACCTTAAAAAAGCACAAGGGGAAGCGTGAGAGATTTGCAGAACACTTGCTGGAAAAAGAAAGATTGAAATGTTTTCAAAACATTCTGACTTTTTCAAGGGGAAGTTTTAACTCTCTGGACTTAAACATTTGCCAAATTCATCTCACATCTATAAATACGTCTGATTTTCACTTTATAAATTAATTAATTCATACTACTCTAACTTTGATCAGGGCTGGCAAAGCACTCTGTAATCCTACAATAGATCTGAATTTTTTTTAGGCTGTAGATTTTACACCAAGCCCATTAGCAAGTACTTCACTGCCACTTCTTCCCTTCACCAAAATCTCATGCCTGAGTTGGATAATTGTATATTCACCTCAAGGGTCCAATATTTACTTCTGAGTAACCGGTTTTATCACCTTTAAAAAACAAATGAGGCTCTGTTTTGAAAAGTGGGCTTGTGACAGGCTCAGGTGAATTTGATTATGCATAGAATCTTTAAAATCGCATTTTTTGCCATACAATCCAAAAGAAAATATATCTATATTAGGCAAAACTCTGAAAAAAGTGTCCAGCAGCTAAACACCAAAATACAGAAGAACTTGGATTTGTGGTGCTGGTGCTGACTTCTTGTGAGCCTTTAGGGAAGGTGGGTGCTCACAACAACCCCAAGCTAAACTGCAGGTCGAGGGCAGAGGGGCTGGAAAAGGTCCTGGGGGTGCTGGTGACAGCAGCTGAACATGAGCCCAAGTGTGCCCAGGTGGGCAGGAAGGGCAGTGGCGCTTGGATTGGATCAGGAATTGGACCAGAGTGAGGACTGTCCCCTGTGCTGGGCACTCGTGAGGCCACACCTCCAACCCTGGGGTCAGTTTTGGGCTCCTCATGACAAGAAGGACATTGAGGGGCTGGAGCGAGTCCAGGGTAGGGAATGGAGATGGGGAAGGATCTGAAGCACCAGGAGAGGCTGAGGGAGCTCAGGCTGGAGAAAAGGAGGCTCAGGGGGGACCTTGTGGCTCTGCACAGCTCCTGACAGGAGGGGACAGCCAGGTGTGGCTCTGCTCCCGTGTAACAAGTGACAGGACAAGAGGGAACAACCTCAATTAGCACCAGGGGATGTTTAGCTTGGATATTAGGGACAATTTCTTCACTGAAAGGGTTAACCCTGGTACAGGCTGCCCAGGGCAGTGGTTGAGTCACCATCCTCTGGAGATACTTAAAAGCCATGTAGATGTGGCCCTTGGGGACATGAGCGAGTGGTGGCCTTGGCAGTGCTGGGCTAATGACTCCTCTTGATGATCTTGGAGATCTTCCCCAACCTTAATGATTTTATGATCCCATAAAGAAGGAGTGGGATGTATCTCAGCTTCTCTGTCAGTGGGACACATCACCCTCAGTTTTAGCTGAGTCAGAGCTCTATGTTTAGTCTGACCTGATTTTTTTACCATTCCTCCAAGTCCACAGAGAGCAAGCAAACCCCAGCTCTGAAGGCTTTCATCCCACTCCACTGCCTGTGCTTGGATGGCTTCAAACTTAAACACCCAGCACTCAGCTGGAAAAGGTCAGTGATGTGTGAATTTAATGTCCACAGACCTTTAATTCAATCAAGGTCAACAAACAGATTCACACTGGAGGACTTGGAGCTTATGGTTCATTTTGCACATTAACTAAAGGAGTAAATAAATAACTCTATCACTCCTCCTTCCTCCTCCTCAGTGATAACAGCAATAACCCTCACATGTCACAGCAGTCACTGATACAGGCTGACAAAGGCCGATGGAATGAAAAATAACACAAAAATATCAAAGTTTTGGGCACCATTAGGAAACAAAGTGTGGGGTTTTTTGCTGGGGGCATCATCAGGGAACAAGATCTGCCTTAATTCCCCTCCAGGTGACAAAATGCTCATGTGGTTTAAAAGAGCCCTGAAGAGCTGTCAGTCCTGCCTGGCAAAGGGGATATCCCCTGGAGGAGGGGCTAAGTAATTATCTTTCTTTGGTCTATTCCTCCTGGAAAAGTTAAATTAGACTTTATAGACAGCTTTGTACCAACTCACTTTACTAATTCTCCATTTCCAGGCTGTTTATTACTATGTTGTGTTGTTCTGTTTGGGTTTTTTTCCTATGGAAAAGGCAGAGATTTTGGGCTTTGGCCTCTTTCACAGCAGTGGGCAACTGGCCACACAGACAAAGGGCTGGGGAGCATACAAGTTCCCTTTTCCCATCCAAAAAGTAAATATAAATCAAAAAACACAACAAACTCTGGTTAGCTCATGTTAACATCAGAGGGTGAGCTGTAATCCAGTTTCTTGGGAATATCCATTATGGGTGAGGCTGAAATGTGGTAACCAACCCCTCAAATCCCTCCTGGCATGCCCCAAACACCCTGTAAAGGTGTGGTGGGCTTGTCAGGGGTTTTCCCACCCTGATCCCTGAGCAGAAAGATAAAGGGAATGTTTTTCTGGATGTGATTTCCTGCAGCCCTGAGCTCTGCAGCAACTCTCACATAACAAGGAGTTGTAACCAAAGTCTTTATTAATGAGAGTTTTCCTTCCCAACAGATCCCAGGAATTGTTAGAGGATTACTGTGCAGTCTGCTGCTGCTGCAAATAAAGCCTTTGTGTACACTCCTTAATTAAATACAATTCCAAAGATTGCCAAGACTTGGAGGAGTTGCAGAAATGTTTAGTCTCATCTGCAGGGCCAGAATATCCAAGGGACACGTGGCAGCTCCTCGGAGACAGGTGGGAGTCACAGGAGAAGTGCTGTGAGCTCAGTGTGCCCCTTTCTCCTGATCCCAGGTGTGGGGAGTGGATTTGTAGGGAATTCTCCAAGCCTGGCAGAAGGCTCACACAGTGTGTGCATCTGTGTGCAAACCTTGAGATCAGAAATACTGATTTAGAAATACCATAGAATAAGACAGTGTTGAGAGAGAAAAACTACAAACTAGTTTCAAAAGATAACCTTACAAATAAGACTGGATACTTTGGAGAAATAGAACTATAAAAGATGCGCTGTAGTAAGACCCACAAAGAGTAATTTTAGATGCTTGGCTTTAAAGCATTTACAACATGGTGTGGCTAAAGCTGATAGGCCAAGAAACACTTATAACGTATTGTAATTAAATAATAGTTAGCTTCTAATTATAATAATGTAAATTATAACATCTGTATTGACTCACCCTTCACATAAAACTAAGAAAAATTTAAAACATCTCAATTATTCCATCTCTAAAGCAAAAAAAAAAAAAAAAGGCAAAAAAAAAATTTAAAAAAATCCAACACCCAGGATGTTCCTGGGCTCACCTGGAGCTCACCAGTTGGAGACTCCAGAGTTGAGAACCAGGGTGACCACAAAGATAACAGGATTTCAGGTCAAACCAAGGAGGAGTGGAACTGAGAAGTTTCAGATGATGAAATCCCAACCCTCACCCATTTCTGTTCAGCTCAGTGGAAGTGGACACGGGTTCACTTCCAGCTAAGTGACAATTTCTCCCCATCCCCACCTTCCCAGAACTTCTGTGAAAATAGGAATGCAAAAAGAGCAAGTTGCCTTCCTTGAGTTTCTGTAACTTGACTTCAGTCACTGCTCGAGGTGGAGATGAAGTTTCTTAACCCTTTCTCATGTGAACCACAAAGGAAAGGAAAGATTTTAGCAGGCAGGTCTTATTCAAGCATCAGAAATAAAACCTCCCCCTGCCTTTCATCCATACTCTTTATTTGTAGGAACACAGGACTGAAGGGACTTCTCTCAAAACAACCCTGGCTTTGATTTCTTCCCTAACTTCATTCAGCTCTGTCCTAAAACTAGATTTTCAGATCCTTTTTTGGTTTTGGGTTTTTTTTTTCCTTTTAGACATTCTCAGGAAAATACAGCTTTATTCCTAAAACCCCTCTGAGTCAGCCAAAAAATACAGTGTAAAAGGGCAAGAATGAGAAAAGGAAGACACCAAGGATTTTTTTCCTATAGTGATGAGTGACACAATTTCCAACAATAAGTCTGTCAAAAGCTGCAAAATCTCCAATGGCCTGGGGAAAATAATTTTTTAAAAGGGAGTATTTATGAAGTATTATAATTGTTTGCTCTTCTGAAGGACCTTTGTGTAAGAATCCAAAAACATGTTACAAATGTCACGAAGTAAATTTCAAATATCAGTAATATAGACAGAATGGGAGATAAATCCAACCCAAACCTCCTGTGTGCCCTTTGTAGGATCAATCCAAGAGGATTTGCAAACCCAGGGATTTTTAAACAGAGAAAAGTTATTTTCTCTTGTGTAATAAATAAATTTCTCTGTGACCCACCAGCAGTGAGGGACCATGGGCAGCAGCACATGTCCCTGGGAGACTTTCCCAAATAAAAGAGGCCCAGGCAAATTCCCAAATCTCCTGAGTCCCACTTAGCTGCTCAAACCACTGCACTTCATCTTCCTGCCAAACATAATCCTGCCAATGGCAGATCCATCATCTGACAAGGAAGGCAGATGTCTTTTCCCAGCTCATCCAAGCAGGCCCTGTCAAACAAAGGCAACTTGGCCAAATCCATCCAGCAGCTTGGAGGCTCAGAGCCTCCTTTTAGTCAGATTCTCCCATTTCTGTGGAAGATTTCAGGGAAAAAGGAGTGTTCTGCAAAGGGCTTGGAGAGCCCCAGGGAAAGGGAAGCTGAGCAGCTGTGTTCCTTAACTCCTTAGGGACAAGCTTGCAAATGCCTCTGCTGGGAAAAAGAGATGAGTTGGGGTTTTTAAGGAAGAAGAGAATGTCGCAGACATCTTTTATGAAAAATCCTTTCCTTAGGATTTTTCCTCCTGAGAAGCTGAGAGGCCTCAGGAACAAAATGTAAACATTGATTATCTGCTGCTGTGGAATGCAACAGGTGGATCTGTGATTGGTCTCATGTGGTTGTTTCTAATTAATGGCCAATCACAGCCCAGCTGGCTCAGACAGAGAGTCCGAGCCACAAACCTTTGTTATCATTCCTTCCTGTTCTATTCTTAGCTAGCCTTCTGATGAAATCCTTCCTTCTATTCTTTTAGCATAGTTTTAATGTAATATATATAATAAAATAATAAATCAGCCTTCTGAAACATGGAGTCAGATCCTCGTCTCTTCTCTCAGCCTGAGATCCCTGTGAACACTGTCACAAAGAGAACCCTGCAAATTCAGTTATGACACACAACCAAAAGAGAGGCAGCACCTGAGTGAATTAAAACGAGCAGGAGACAGCTCTGATGGGTGGGTAAGAACCTTCTGCTCCTTGAATTACCAGCTGGAGTAGCCAAGGATGAGTTTCCTCTCCAGGAAGCTCAGAGTGAGGATCTGAATCCAGGCTGGAATAGAGGAATAGAGAGATGCTGCAACACTGGGATCAGCAGTGCTTAGATCTGTAATTAAAGTGCTGCAATATCCCTCATGGATGAGGGAAAATAAGAGAGGAACAACAATAATTATCCCAAAAAGAGTAGGGACAGAAAGGAGGAAAAGAAGCGGGCTCCACTACCTGGAGTGCAAATTATCTTGTACTTTTCCCTGAACTACCGATCATTGACTACTTTTAATTTATTTCCTTTTCCCTTTGGGTTGAGGGAAGTCTGTTCTTTTTAATGAAAATGTTCCAAAATTTATTCATAAAACTATTTAAACCTTCTGGATGAAATTCATCTCCAAAGCATCTGCTCAATTACAGGAACAGCAGGAAGACAAAAGAAAATGCAGATCCAGACCTGCCTGACCCCCAGGGCTTCAGGAACAGGATTTGGGGATCTCTGGGAAAAAATCATGTGTTTGTTATGTAAACATCTACATCTATCTTCACACTGATTGTCCTTCCTCACTTGAAGAGAGAAGCAGGAGCTTTCAGGGCAGGAGTCACTCCAAACTGAAGGAACTGTCTAAAATAGGCAAAAGAAAACTGTACTGCTCCATCCAGGGAGCCTGAGGCTGGGTGGGTGGGTGCCTACTCTGCCAATATCTGAAGTTATATCAAACCCCACAGACCTGGGGTCATCTATACAAAATCATTCCCCTCCAGACAGCCCCATCCTCCCCAAGTGTGATGGTGTTCACAGGGGTCTTAGGATGAGGGAAGAGACGAGGATCTGACTCCATGTTTCAGAAGGCTGATTTATTATTTTATGATCTATATTACATTAAAACTATGCTAAAAGAATAGAAGGAAGGATTTCATCAGAAGGTTAGCTAAGAATAGAATAGGAAGGAATGATAACAAAGGTTTGTGGCTCGGACTCTCTGTCCAAGCCAGCTGGGCTGTGATTGGCCATTAATTAGAAACAACCACATGAGACCAATCACAGATCCACCTGCTGCATTCCACAGCAGCAGATAATCATTGTTTACATTTTGTTCTTGAGGCCTCTCAGCTTCTCAGGAGGAAAAATCCTAAGGCAAGGATTTTTCATAAAAGATGTCTGCGACACCCCAGTGTTCTCCAAGAGCCTGTGGAGATGGTACCTGGCAGAATCCCTATAAAGGAGTTAAGTGAATACTTGTGAGTGCTCTAATTTGTTCACAGGCTGGGTTTTTACTCCAAGATACAATAACTCTGACATGCTGCTGTTCAGGAAAGGCCCCAGGCTCCAGCAGAATGTGCAGGTAAGCTGTTAATGCTGTCCTGAATTTCTGCTCATCCAGCCCTGAGTCATCTCCTGAGCAGCCACCTCTTCACTGCTGTGCACAGGAGAAACGTTTCCTAATTCAGAAGGGACTGAAAAACCTCAGATGCCAATTCCTGACAGTCTCCATCCATCCATCCATCCATCCATCCATCCATCCATCCATCCATGATTCTTCCCCTGGGCAACCCCAGAGTGCCCCCACTGTAGCCATGATATTTTATGAAAAATCCTTTCCTTAGGATTTTTTCTCCTGAGAAGCTGAGAGGCCTCAGGAACAAAATGTAAACATTGATTATCTGCTGCTGTAGAATGCAACAGGTGGAGCTTTGATTGGTGTCATGTGGTTGTTTCTAATTAATGGCCAATCACAGTCAGCTGGCTTGGACTCTGAGACCCAAGCTTTTGTTACCACTCCATTCTTTTTCTATTCTTAGCCAGCCTTCTGATGAAATCCTTTCTTCTATTCTTTTAGTATAGTTTTAATGTAATATATATCATAAAATAATAAATCAGCCTTCTGAAACATGGAGTCAGATCTTCATCTCTTCCCTCATCCTTGGGCCCCTGTGAGCACTGTCACACCCCCACCCAGCCCTGCCTGCTCTCCACTCCTGTCCATTCCAGCTGTGCCACCTGAGTCTTGTTTTCCTCCTGAACCCAACCTTAATGCCACCCTCCAGCAGGTCCACCTGCTATGACATTCAGCCCTGGAGCTGAACTCGGATCTGGCCAGCTTCCCCAGAGAGCTGGGAGGCTTTTTTGGGTGGGGTATTGCAGGGGGGATCCCAAATGCAGAGGAGCTGAGTCTGGCAGGTTGTTCAGAAGAATCCTTAACCCGGCAGGTGGGAGGTCAGTGCAGAGCCTGGCACAAAATTAGAGCTTGATCTGAACCACAGTGAAGTCCCTGAGGTTTTCTCTTCTCTCCTCTTCCCTTCCCCAGACCTCTCCCACTGCCTGGGATTGGTGCACACACATCTCATCCACAAAACCTCTGGAAAACAGGACCCCAGAGGCCTCCTGCAAGGCTGGATATTGGGGATCCCTTATAACCAGGGAGCTGGACAGAGCAAACTGGGCATTCTCCAGCTGTCAGAAAAGCTGCAGTGGCTTGGTTTGAGGAAGAGCAGTTGTGGTCACAAACAGGCAGCTCCTGTAAAGTTTTAGGGGAAGTGAAAGCCCTGAGGTTGTCTAGAAATCCAGTGTGAACCCAGTGTGACCACACCAGCAGGAAAGGAAGGGCTGGGGTGACAGACACCAGGCTTGCCCTGCGTTCCTGCTGGAAACCCTCAGAGCTGGAATAAGAACCAGCTCCACCTGGAGCTCTGGGGCTGTTTGGAGAGGAGGCAAATCCTGTCCACAGCTTCTCACTGTTTATTTCTTTTTCTTGCACTCATTTAAGGACAGCAAAGGGAAATGTTACAGACCAGCTTTAAACTGAAACAGAGTGGGTTTTGATTGGACATTAGGAAGGAAATGATTCCCTGGGGAGTCCCTGGCACAGGTTGTCCGGGGAATTTGTGGCTGCCCCATCCCTGGAAGTGTCCAAGGCCAGGTTGGATGGGGCTTGGAGCAGCCTGGGACAGTGGAAGGTTTAGTGTCAGTATCTCATCCTGGAGAAAGAAACAAGAAATAGAGAAAACAAGAAAATGGGAATGCATAAAATAATCCTTCCTATTGGCTGTGTTATCCAGCAGTCACCACAGTGCCCTTCCAGAACACAGTTTGGGATAAGTTTTTAATCTCCTTGGCTATCAGCACCTTCCACATCTTTTATCAAACCAACCTAAGAGAAATTCCAGGATGATTTTACTATTTGTACATCACTTCCATTCTAAGCTGGTGGCCCTAAACAGGGCTTGTTTGTGCCACTATTCAGAGCTTTCTATGAAAATCCAGGTAAGATCCTGGAACAATCCATAAGCACATCTCATTTCAAAGAACTCACTCTCAGAGGGCTGCTTCCCCACAAAGGGGAGCACAAAAACCACAAAGGTGTTGGCACAAGAGGAGTTTGGCTCATTCAGACATTGGGCAAAAAAAGGAATGTTCCCTCTTTCAAATGGAGCAGAAGAGGCTCAGTCAAGGCTCTGGATGAGTACATTACTCATGGCTTTATAAAGCATTTTTGCTAGAGCCCTCTAGTGAATGGTTCCTCACAGATGGTCTGAAGCATCCAGGTGTGCCTTCCAGGAAGGAGGGCATGCTGGGATGAGCTCTCAGCCTCAGGACAAAGGAAAAAGTCATTGTTCCTAAAAATGAGGGAGTCAAGAGTGCTCCAGAGGTTTGGAGCCACTCCAGGCTCAAGACCTTCTCTGACAAAAATCTGGACAGGGCCACCTCTCCTCCCTTGGCTGGGGAGGGTGGGAAACAAAAAGGCCAAGTCATTTCTAAAATGAGTGAAGCAGAGCAAGGTTACGACAACTACAGGGAGCAATGCTGCCACTGGGAAAAAAAAAAGACTCAAAAAAGTGGGGAAAACCATGCAGAGAGGAAGTGAAAATTTCCTGACCTAAGGAATGTTCCTCAAAATGAGGGAGTCAAGAGTGCCCCAGAGGTTTGGAGCCACTCCAAGCTCCAGAGCTCCTCTGACAAAAATCTGGACAGGGCCACCTCTCCTCTCTTGGCTGAGGAGGGTGGGAAACAAAAAGGACAAATCATTTGTGAAGCAGAGTGAGGTTAGGACAACTACAGGGAGCAATGCTGCCATGGGGAAAAAGGATTCAGAAAAATGGGGAAAACCACACAGAGAGCAAGTGAAGAGATCCTGACCTAAGCCAGCACAGGATGGACACATGGACAGAGCTGAATCAGAAGAACAGAACATGCTGGAGGGCACTGATTGCCCAGGGGTCTCCTAGAGGAAAGTTTCTAATTACATTTAAGTTTGTCAGCTTTGAGTAAAGACATTTTTGATAACCCTCCTGTGCCCAATGGCCAGTGCACGTAGAGGACATCATGTGTCTGAGCAATTGCTGAAGAGGGACATTCTCACCAGGACTTAGCAGCCTGATTACAGATTTTAGGAGGAATTTAACAGTCCTGGAGGAGTAAACAATAAACAAAACTATCAGCACTCCCCCTGCACAGTGAGGGTCAGTATGAAGACATGGGAATAATTCAAAATGTGGTTCCACTCCTGACGCCTGAAAAGGGAATTAAAGCCACAGGTTGGACAGGTTATAACACGAGCCTAAGAGCCTGAAAAGGTGACAAATGGGACATGACACACAGGACATGACACACACTCGCCCACACTGTCTAAACCAGGCATGCACACAGCACTTCCACCTGAGGAGAGCTCTGACATCTCCCCAGGAGCCTGAGGGCCACATTTAATTCTTCTGACAGCTCCCACCATCTTCCTGCTCACAGAGGTGCTGTGACAGGGCTGCATCTCTGCCATCAACACTTCTGAGCACACAGCTGAGTGCCAGGTGGGACAGGTGATCCCAGTGCAGGGCCAGATGATGGAAATATCCACATTCCAAACCCAAACAACCCCAGCAGCTTCCATGTTTTAAACACAGAATCCTGGAATGGTTTGGGTTGGGAGGCACCTTGGAGATCATCTCATCCCAACCCTCTGCCATGGGCAGGACACCTTCCACTACCCCAGGCTGGTCCAAGTCTCATCCAACCTGACCTTGGACATTCCCATGGTGAGGCTTGACCAGGGAAGTGATTTCCAATAGTTTTAAAGAAGAAATTATCAAACCCTCTTGCTTCCTGCAGGGATTCACCACGCCAGCCTGGCTGTTGGGTGAGAGCTTTGCTGCCCATCCATCCCCAAACACAACCAACTTCCAGCACCCCCAAACTGTGCACCAGCCCGTGGTGAACCTGATGCTCAGGAAGATGATTAATTCTGCTTTATTCCCCCAGGCATTTCCTTTTGTAATTCCTTGCCTGCTAACAGCACAGATGGGGGAGAGAGATTAGAGGGAAGATGTTTCTGCTTTGTCTGGTTAAAAGGGCCCTAAACAGGGCTTGTTTGTGCCACTATTCAGAGCTTTCTATGAAAATCCAGGTAAGATCCTGGAACAATCCATAAGCACATCTCATTTCAAAGAACTCACTCTCAGAGGGCTGCTTCCCCACAAAGGGGAGCACAAAAACCACAAAGGTGTTGGCACAAGAGGAGTTTGGCTCATTCAGACATTGGGCAAAAAAAGGAATGTTCCCTCTTTCAAATGGAGCAGAAGAGGCTCAGTCAAGGCTCTGGATGAGTACATTACTCATGGCTTTATAAAGCATTTTTGCTAGAGCCCTCTAGTGAATGGTTCCTCACAGATGGTCTGAAGCATCCAGGTGTGCCTTCCAGGAAGGAGGGCATGCTGGGATGAGCTCTCAGCCTCAGGACAAAGGAAAAAGTCATTGTTCCTAAAAATGAGGGAGTCAAGAGTGCTCCAGAGGTTTGGAGCCACTCCAAGCTCCAGAGCTCCTCTGACAAAAATCTGGACAGGGCCACCTCTCCTCCCTTGGCTGGGGAGGGTGGGAAACAAAAAGGCCAAGTCATTTCTAAAATGAGTGAAGCAGAGCAAGGTTACGACAACTACAGGGAGCAATGCTGCCACTGGGAAAAAAAAAAGACTCAAAAAAGTGGGGAAAACCATGCAGAGAGGAAGTGAAAATTTCCTGACCTAAGGAATGTTCCTCAAAATGAGGGAGTCAAGAGTGCCCCAGAGGTTTGGAGCCACTCCAAGCTCCAGAGCTCCTCTGACAAAAATCTGGACAGGGCCACCTCTCCTCTCTTGGCTGAGGAGGGTGGGAAACAAAAAGGACAAATCATTTGTAAAGCAGAGTGAGGTTAGGACAACTACAGGGAGCAATGCTGCCATGGGGAAAAAGGATTCAGAAAAATGGGGAAAACCACACAGAGAGCAAGTGAAGAGATCCTGACCTAAGCCAGCACAGGATGGACACATGGACAGAGCTGAATCAGAAGAACAGAACATGCTGGAGGGCACTGATTGCCCAGGGGTCTCCTAGAGGAAAGTTTCTAATTACATTTAAGTTTGTCAGCTTTGAGTAAAGACATTTTTGATAACCCTCCTGTGCCCAATGGCCAGTGCACGTAGAGGACATCATGTGTCTGAGCAATTGCTGAAGAGGGACATTCTCACCAGGACTTAGCAGCCTGATTACAGATTTTAGGAGGAATTTAACAGTCCTGGAGGAGTAAACAATAAACAAAACTATCAGCACTCCCCCTGCACAGTGAGGGTCAGTATGAAGACATGGGAATAATTCAAAATGTGGTTCCACTCCTGACGCCTGAAAAGGGAATTAAAGCCACAGGTTGGACAGGTTATAACACGAGCCTAAGAGCCTGAAAAGGTGACAAATGGGACATGACACACAGGACATGACACACACTCGCCCACACTGTCTAAACCAGGCATGCACACAGCACTTCCACCTGAGGAGAGCTCTGACATCTCCCCAGGAGCCTGAGGGCCACATTTAATTCTTCTGACAGCTCCCACCATCTTCCTGCTCACAGAGGTGCTGTGACAGGGCTGCATCTCTGCCATCAACACTTCTGAGCACACAGCTGAGTGCCAGGTGGGACAGGTGATCCCAGTGCAGGGCCAGATGATGGAAATATCCACATTCCAAACCCAAACAACCCCAGCAGCTTCCATGTTTTAAACACAGAATCCTGGAATGGTTTGGGTTGGGAGGCACCTTGGAGATCATCTCATCCCAACCCTCTGCCATGGGCAGGACACCTTCCACTACCCCAGGCTGGTCCAAGTCTCATCCAACCTGACCTTGGACATTCCCATGGTGAGGCTTGACCAGGGAAGTGATTTCCAATAGTTTTAAAGAAGAAATTATCAAACCCTCTTGCTTCCTGCAGGGATTCACCACGCCAGCCTGGCTGTTGGGTGAGAGCTTTGCTGCCCATCCATCCCCAAACACAACCAACTTCCAGCACCCCCAAACTGTGCACCAGCCCGTGGTGAACCTGATGCTCAGGAAGATGATTAATTCTGCTTTATTCCCCCAGGCATTTCCTTTTGTAATTCCTTGCCTGCTAACAGCACAGATGGGGGAGAGAGATTAGAGGGAAGATGTTTCTGCTTTGTCTGGTTAAAAGGGAAAATGTACAAGAGCACAAATGACACAGAAAATCAGTGCTTTGATGACAAAACCAAATCTTAGTGGTACACCAGACCTCTCTCAGGTGATGCCACTGATCCCAGTGTTTTACAAAAGGTAGTGTCTTTAATGTCTTTTGACAAGTGGAGAAACCAAAGCAGAAAACCCCAAAACAAAACAAAACAAAACAAACCCCACATAAAACCAACCAGAAAAACCCCAACAAAACAACCCCAAACTCAAAAGAACATAAGGAAACCCCAAGCCACAAAAACCCCACCCAAAACCCCACAATAAAACTGTCAGTTGGCCTCTCTGCCTCCAAAAACTCCTTCCTTATAGAAAAAAAAATAGATAAAGCAGTAACAAACCCCCTCTAAATACTTCACACTCTCTGAATGTCTCTAAAAGATCTTTCCATGTGCCAGTGTACATTGATATCCACATCTGTCAGAGATATGAAATACTGAAATGTTCTCCTCAAAATACCCTGGTCTGCCAGCAAAGAGTCAACAGAAAAAGGGAGAATTTGTGTGGAAAAAGGAGTGGGAAAGAAAATAATTGGGTCCTTCTTCCATGGGAACAAGGGAAAGACTTCAAATCTCAATTTAAGAATATTGGATATGAGGAAAACAACAGATTAGGCAATTAGGAAGGTAAAACCTGAGATGGGCATCAGTGATCAGGACACCTGGGAGGAGGATCTTGGAAAGAAAACAATGTTTAGAGCAGCAGGAGGAGCAGAAAACCTCTGAGCATTGCTAGAAGTCTCAGCTCTGGCTGTCAGGATCAACTCAGCTGAGCAGAAAATGCCTTTGAGCAACAGGGCTAAAAAGAGAACAACAGGAAAAGAAACCAAATGAGATTACTATGCAAAGAGCTGAAATTCAAGAGAAAGCCAAATATAGCACCAAGAAAAGGAGAACTCACAGGGAGCCCCACCCCAGCTTCTGTTCACTGGCTTCTCCAAAGAACCGGAGGTGAAAATAGAGTTTTACTAAAGCAAACTGGAATAGTTACACATGAAAATGATTGAGCTTGAATAATTGAGAAAAACAACAGGGCTGGGTGTGAAGGGGTTTGGAAACTGATGTGAGGGGGAAGCCACTCAGACAGGAAAAACGTGCTCAGATGGGATGGTAGGAGTGGCACCATCTGGCTGAAAGTCAACAAATGTAAAGCTTTTTTATATGTAGGAAGGAGAGGGGGGAAAAAAGACCCAGACAGCTCCCAGTAGGTTAATCTGGGTTAAATACACAGGACTTTTGAACAGGACTTGAAAGGAAGAGTGATGGAAAGTGGCAGCAAATGGAGATGGGGACAAAATAGAAAATGTGGTTTATTGAGAGTAAATCATGGCAAGGTAACTTATAAGGTTGTTTTATAATGTAATTGGTTGGTTTTGGTTTTTTTTTTGAGGGGGGAGAGATGAAAGTCAGTGCATTAAAACTTTCTGAACCTTGGTAAAAAGTCTGATTTTGTGCTAAAAGGAATAACTGCCATAACAACGGGCACAAGGATTAATAAAACTGGGAGGAAACTAAAGGAGATGGCCCAGTGAGGCTGTGAACTCCTCATCCCTGGACGTGCCCAAGGCCAGGCTGGATGGGGTTTGGAGCAACCTGGGATGGGGGAAGGTGTCCCTGCCATGGGTGGAATGAGCTATTTTTTAATCTCTTGTGCGCACACACCTGAAAATGGCCAATCCAGATCTGCCTAAGACTCAAGATGGGGCAAATATCCTAAAAAAGGGACAGAGAGGGGTAATTTAAAGGATGCTGTTGGTGCCTTTGGAGTAATCAGCCCTTCACAGCCACCTCCTCCTTGCTTTAGCAGCCCCTACCTGCCTGGCACCTTTTCCACCAGGAGTTGGATCTTTCCTGGTTCTACCCCAGCATCCCTTGGTCCCATCAAATCAGGACAGCAACAACACTTGACAGCTCCCCCAGAAACTGCAACTCCTGCAGCAGGGCTACAGTTTCCTGACTGGAAAGAGAAGGGGGAAAAAAAGTAAAAGTAAAATTAAAATTAAAAAAAAAAATGATAACTAAATTTAACTTTGGTTCTAAGGAAGAAAGCATGAAACTAAGGCAAAAACATTTTTCTAGGATAAAAATAAAAAGTTAGGATAAAAAATAATAATAAAACAAATAAAAAAAAAGCTCATCTAAACTTAGGGAGACAGAAAGCAAATGTGTAATCAATCACAACCAGCAAGAGCCTAAACAATAAGATTTCTTCCCAAGGATATCTATTTAATGTGGAAAAAAGGGTTTAAATTCCAGGGACTGAACTCTCTAATGAGACAAATGAGGATTAGAAGCAAAGCTTTGCTTGGAGATGGTTTAACACTGCCAGAAGAGCCTCTCTGGAGTGTCTCTCCCAAATAATTTGGGGTGTGCTTGTACTGCAGGTCCAAGGAAGAACCTGATGGTTGGAGTTATGCAGGTGGTAAAATTAAATTTCACAGAGGCAAACAGGTGAGCTCCAGAGGTCCCTTCCAAACCCAGCTGACCTGGGTCTGCATGAAAGTGATGTTGAGTTTGCTAAGAGTAAAGGAAGAAGGTGTAATTCTTGGGATTTTTATTTTAACCATCAGAAAAAAAAAAAAAACAACAAAGATTAGGACAGTCCATAAGAGCCTGACTATTTTATTCCTGCTTAAAAGTAAGAAATCCCAGAAATGGTTTCTAGAGCCTTTTTCTCCATACTTTATCAGAGTCCCCATAGAGCCTAACCCATTCCTGGGCTCCCCTCTGCTGACCATTAAAAAGACTTGACCTATATTCTGAAACTCTAAATTTCTGTGGCTGCAACCTGAGATTTGTAGTTCTACCCTACCAAATCTATGGTTCTGACCAGACTGGTTATGGAACTTTTTTTTCTTCCTGCTTTCTGTTTGCAGAAGTTTAATCAAGTTGTGGGTTGTCCCTGTTTCATTTTCTAGAATAAACATCCCCAATACTTTAATTTTTTTTTCCTTCAACAGCATTTTTCAGACCTTTTATCATTTTCCTGGCCCTGCCTGGACTCCAGTTTCAAGTGTTTTTACTCCAGAACAGATACACGTGCTCCAGTTTAAAGTCTGTCAGGGATTATTTGCTTTTTTTTCCTTGTCCAAAACAAAAGTTTGGTTCCAGTTTATTGTTTATCTTACTTGCAGCCCAACATAGGCAGCAGCCAAAAGCAAAACAGGTTGTCTATGAACTCAGCCCAACCTCTGTAGAAAATGAACTAAGACAAAAAACTTCAGAAATTCTGATTGTTCAGGTGGAGAAGTTCATAAATCTGGGGAGGACAAAAAGTTCTGTCAGGAACAGAAACCCAGGGTAATTTTTTCAGGCCCTGCACATCTCAGCAAATTAAAATATCAGTGCACCAGATGAACTCTGTGTTCCAGAGTCACAGCTGAACAGGGAAGAGGAACTGCAAGGAATAACATCAACCCCAAGGAAAGGCAGAAAAAAATCCCAGAAAAAGGCATCCCCCCTCTATCCCCTGAAGTGGCACCACATATTCCAACAGCTTTTGGAGATGTATTCATGTCAAAACAGAAGGGTAAAAATACAGCCTTATCCTGCAAAAATCAACACCAAATGATAAAAATACGAATTCTTAAAAAACAAACCCCAACACTTCCTCATTTTAGTCCCTTCCATTCACACAGCGCAGCAGATCACATGCACGTGAGCGAAGCTCATTGAGGACTATCCAGTTTCACAAATTCCTGGGAATTCCCTTTTTAACAAGGACTGTCTCGTCTTCAAACACCAGGAAGTTTGGACATTGCAGGAATGAAGGTAATCAGGGAATCACAGGATCAGTCCTCTGTGGCTTTACTTTTCTCTGAGGGTTTGTACAGCTGACAGGACCAGTCAAACCACAGACCCTGACATCACAGAATCATTTAGGTTGGAAAAGACCTTTCAGACCATTGAATCCAATCATTATTGAGTCTTTCATCAGTAAATTTGAGGATGACATTAAGCTGGGAGCATGTGTCCATCTGTTGGAAGATAGGAGGGCTCTACAAGGAGACCTGGAATGGCTGGATGAATAGGCAGAGTCCAGTGAGATAAAGTTTAATAAATCCAAGTTCCAAGTCCTGCATTTTGGCCACAATAACTCCCTGCAATGTTATAGGCTGTCACAGCATATGGCACAGTTGAGACAGCCACAATACACAGAATACCAACATACAGTTTCAGAAGGATTTAAGCATTCACCCAAAGTAACACCAGACCTTATCAGAAGGCTTCAGGCGTCTGCCCATGCAGACCATCACATCACTTCAGAAGGCTGCAAGTATCCACCCTTGTTGTTCTTTAGCCCAACCTTTTATCCCCCCATGTTCATGCACTGCATCTGTGTGCCCTCTGTTCCCTCTGTGATGGCTCAGCACACCTGGGCACTCCATGGCTCATTGCTGTTCACCTGCTTCTCACAGCCGGAGCCATTGGGGATGAGGCTCAGCCACAGCCCCACTCCCAATGACCACAAACTGTCTGCCCACGATAGGCTGGGGATGGTGTGGCTGGAGAGTGGCACAAAGGGACCTGGGGGTGCTGGTCAGCAGTGACTGACCATGAGCCAGCAGAGTGCCCTGGTGGCCAAGAAGGCCCATGGCTCCTGGCCTGGGTCAGGTATGGAGTGGGCAGCAGGAGCAGGGAGGTCATTGTGCCCCTGCCCTGGGCACTGCTGGGGTCACACCTGGAGTGCTGTGCCCAGCTCTGGCCCCTCAGCTTGGGAAGGACCTTGGGACACTGAGCACATCCAGAGGGGACAACGAGGCTGGAGAGGGGCTGGGAACACAAACCCTGTGAGGAACCCCTGAGGGAGCTGGGGGTGCTCAGCCTGGAGAAAAGCAGACTCAGGGCTGCCCCCATCACTCTGTGCAGCTCCTGAAAGGTGCCTGTGCTCAGCTGGGGCTGGGCTCTTTCTCCAGCAGCACTGACACAACCAGAGCACACAGCCTCAAGCTGCACCAAGGGAAATACAGGTTGGATAGCAGGAAAAAGTTTTTTACAGAAAGAGTGATAAAGTTCTGGAATGGCTGCCCGGGGAGGGGGTGGAGTCCCCATCCCTGGGTGTGTTTAACAAAGCCTGGATGTGGCACTGGGTGCCAGGGTTGAGTTGAGCTGTTGGGGCTGGGTTGGACTTGATGATCTTGAGGGTCTCTTCCAGCCTGGTGATTCTGTGTGGTTCTGTGTGATCAACCCAGCCCTGTGAAATTCACCACCAAACCATGTCCCCATGGCACCTGAAGAGCAACCAGTGTAAAATCTTCACCTGCAATCCCCAACCAGCAGCAATGACCTGTCAGGATTTTAATTCAGGATGCAACTGGAAATGACACCTGCAAAGCCACATAATGGATAACACACAATGAATCCAGCCAAGTTTACCCATTCAAGAAGGATAGATCTCAGGGCTTGCAAATGGTCTGGACTGGCCCATGGGTGAGGGGTGGAGCTGGCAGGGTTAAGGGTTGATGATCTTTGAGGTCTTTTCCAATCTAAACATTTTTATGAGTCTGTGGATGCAGAGGTGAAATTGCACAAGCAGATTAAAAACTCCTTCAAAACTCCTTCTGCAACAGCTTGAGCTGCCATCAAAGCTTCTAATCACAAAATGCCTTAGCGGAAATTACCACAAAAAACATCCTAAAGGATTAAGGTGCTTCATTAAAAATAAAAATAATAATGATTAAGAAATCCAGCCCTCTTCCCTCCAGAGTTTGATCTTGAGCAGATTTTCTCTTGGCCACATCACACACTCCTGGATATCCCAGATTTCCCACAGAAGGCATCCACCACAAGAACACTTCAAGCATGGACATGAAAATTCAGAGAATTTTCTGAAAACATTAACTGACAAAACCCAGCCAAGCTCTTAAGCTGCCATCCATGCCCCATGAATATATATATAACATATATATCTATGTTCTATAAACAGAGATATCTCCACAAACAGTGATACCAAGCAGGAGATCCCCCTTTCCTGTGTTCTACTGACTGGAAGCTGAGTTTCATATGCAGCACATTCTTTTTTCTTCTCTGGTTTTATTAATTGTACCAAGTGTGAATCTGTTGATGAAATAGCACTTAAATTGTTCATAATAACACTAAAACCACCTCCCTGTGAAATGAATGAGGTTCCCCTATCAGGTCCTCTCTGTGGACTGTGGGAAATTTCCCTGTGCTGATTAGAGTGTTTATTAAGGTTGGGTTTTGAATAAACAATTGTTTAGGGAATGGATCACTGCTCTGTTGATCCTCTGCATCTTTCCCGGGAACTCCATCCCAACAATGCCATTAGGATGATATTGTCCTACTCCCACTGCCAAACTGCCATCCCTGACTGCCAGACAGCAACACCAGAATGTTGTGGGAGCCTATTAAAATATCCCTGCTGTCCCACAAAATGATGCTTCTGTAATAAAACCCATCTTCCTCTCATGATCTCTGCATCCTGACAAAAAATTTCCTCCTCCTGATGACCAGACGCCAGTTTGAGGATGGGGAACCTCCTTCAAAATGGTGACTGGGCCATGGGTGAGGGGTGGAGCTGGCAGGGTTAAGGGTTGGGCTCGATGATCTTTGAGGTCTTTTCCAATCTAAACATTTCTATGATTCTGTGGATGCAGAGGCGAAAGGAAGTAGAGGAGCTCTGCATCCTTCTGGATGCCCTCAGATTATCTCAGTAGCCACTACCTCTTGGTTGTCCTGTTTATGAAATCATGGAATCATGGAATGGTTTGGGTTGGAAGGGACCTTAAAGCTCCTCTCATTCCAGCCCCTGCCATGGGCAGGGACATCTTCCACCAGACCAGGTTATTTTTTGCACACAGGTCATAGTTCTCCTGGAAGGAAGGGCCAGGCCACCAAAGACACGATGGTGATCCAAGCCAGGCACAGTTTTCCAATGGAAATTATTAACTTGGAGTAAAAACTTCATCGCAGCTCAGGCATGAATTGAACAGGGGGGAATCGGAAGTGAAAATAAATAAGTGAACCAACAACCCAGTGTTTACTAAACTAAGGCAAACAGAGATGAAGAAATACAAACAAAAGCAGCATGAAATTTAGAATCATTATATGAGAACCTGAAGACATCAGGAAAACTCTGCAGCTGGTAAAGATAAGAGTTTAATGAGAAGTTAATATTTTTAGATTTTTTTTGGTTTGGGTTCTTTTGTTTTTTTTAATTTGATTTGTTTTGAGTTTTGTTTCCTTGCAGTTTTTTGAGTTTGGAATTTTTTTAACAAAAAAAAATTACAACAAACAGAATTTTACAGACCGTGCACACTCCAGTAGAGGAAAGTTCAACATGTAATAATTTTGATCTGCATTTGGAAAGCAGCAGGGCAACAGGCATGGCTCTGCTGATGACAGAGAAGCTTTTTCCAGCTCATTAGTAACAAAGGCAGATGTTAAACAGCATCCACGAGAGATAAACATTTAAAATTAGCCGGCCTGGACAACTTGCACCTAAGAGCATTTGTAAAAGCTGGCTGAGATCTGTTTGAACCCAGCCAAGCGCAAAACCTGGACTCGAGAAAGAGCAGACTCAGTGCAGATCTCCAGTACAGCAGCCCAGATTTTGGGAAAGAAGTGATGTGGCAGAGAATTTGGGGATTAAAAGAGGTAAATAACTCCACTTTAACTCCCAGTGAGTGCTGCTGGGAAAAGGCAAACACGAGTGTTTGCTGGATGAACTGAGCAGAGAGGAAGGACTAGAAGAAAATTCTCCTTTTTTGCACGGCACTGGAAGATCTGTCCCATGACACCACGTCAAGGATTTTAAAAGGCCAATAAAAACCAAAGGAGGGTGTGGAAAGGAAGCACAAAAGGAAGTGGAGGGGCTCTGCATCCTTCTGGATGCCCTCAGGTTATCTCAGGAGCCACTGGGAGCACGTTCAGGCAACTTAACCAGGTGTTGAATGTGCTCAGAGGCCCTTTGCTATCAGAAAATTCAATCCAGCAGAGTAAATTGCAGTGGGACATGAACTGAAAACCTCTGAAAATCCATAACCCTCCCCAGATTATCTCCAATAATAGCAAGGGCCAGGGGAAATGTCTTGGGTGGCTCATCTCAGCCCCTTGAAAAGCAGAGTTCAGCAGAGCACGAGTTACATTTTATCAGAAACAGGTTGTTGGACTCGTCTTACTGGAGGTAACTGGTGAAAATTAGCTGCTTTTAATAACTTGCCAAATAAAATAATCTGTCCTTCCCATCAGGGATTACTCTAATCTTAATATAGTTCCAACTGCACAGACTTCCTGGGTTTTGATGTCAGATTTTGGCCCAGACAGCGAGATGTTACATTTTCCTTGGACTTTCCCAAGTAGCTGTTGGCCTCCACTCATGAAAGCCCACTTGCTCTTGTTTGGGAAAAAACCCCACATTTAAATATTGAAATAATATTTCAATAATGTTCTCAACTGCAAGAGGAGGAAATGCTGCTCAGATGTCCTTGAAAACTCCACTTCAGGGGCATTTCTCTTTGATTAACACCTTTGGGTTGGAAAAAGCCGGATCAAGGTCTAAATATCCATGCCATGGAGCAAGAAGAGGCAAAGAAAAATCATATTGATCCTGCTGGAGCCATGGGTGCTGTCAGTTCCCAAAGTTTCATCAGGAAACTTGCAATATCTTCTTTTTTTTTTCCATATTCAGTACATCCTGGTCTAGTGGAAGGTGCCCCTGCTGAGAGCAGCAGCTTGGAATGGGATGAACTCTAAGATTCCTTCCCACCAAAGCCATTCCATGATTCTGTGGTCCCAGTCAAGAGAGAAGCAGCAGCAGCAGAGCAGAAAGATGCCGAACAGCTGATAAATAAATGAGAAATTTATTTATCTCCTTTTCTTTTTTTTCTTTTTTTTTTTCCTGAATAATTTAATGATTTTTTGCTGTTGGTCTTTGGAGTTGCCAAAAGTGACCAGGAGCTACTGGTATTTCACCAGTGCAGACAGAGACATGGAGCTGGTCCCTGTGCATGCAGGAACAGACAGAGAAATTACACCCCAAGGCAGAATCCCTTTGCCTGAGGTTTGCTGCCCAAATTCCAGGTGAAATTCTCAAGAGTTGGGAGAGCCCATGGTCCAAGAAAAGGTGTCTGAGGGACCTGTCCCCTCTGCTGCCCTCAGCTTCCTGAACTGGCACAAGGCCCTACCTGGGAGCAGATAAATCCAACATCAAAGCTCCAGTGACCACAAAAGCAGAGTTTGATATCTTAGTCTGCAATCCAGTCTTACCCTGAGGATGTTTTTACAGGACAAAAGCAGGATCTGAGCCTATTCTTGATAAAAAAGAAGAATGCCTGGAGTCTCCCTGTCCTCTGCATAACATCTCCCTCTGTCCCATGTGTGGGAGAAAGAAATCTATCTTGAATGAAGGAGATGCTCTGCAATTCCAGGGAAGATAAACCATTCCTACTCTTTTATTTTTTTCTGCTGTTTTCTGTTCTTCAAAGCAAGAACATCCATGTCATCAGTTCTGGGCTTGCTGGACCCCACAAACCCAGCCTGGGGCTGGGGACACAGTGAACTCTGGCTGCAGGAGCTATTTGGATGTTACAAAAGAGAACTGATTGTGCAATCCCTCAATCCCTGTGCCTGCAGATGTACTGTGGGATTCCACTTTAACCCTCTTGCTATCTGTGAATGCCTCATTGTGGCATTCACATTCTCTGAAAAATCCCTTCACCCAGGATTTTTCTCCTGGGAAGCTGAGAAGCCTCAGAGAAAAAGGAAAACAATAATTTTCTGATTTGCTTCTCCTGCGTTTTGCTCCTTTGGAATGTGTTTGGAGATTGTTTACCCACAGGTGATTGTTTCATTGGATTCTGCTGTGAGTTGTTTTGACTCAATGGCCAGTCAGGGCAAAGCTGGAAAGAGTCACAAGTTTTCATTATTATCTTTTTAGCATTCTGTAAGCATCCTTTCTGTATTCTTTAGTATAGTTTAGTCTAACATTCTTTAATATAATATAGTATCATAAAATAATAAATTAGCCTTCAAAGAACACGGAGTCAGATCCATCATTCCTTCCTCCTGCCACACAGCATTCCCAGCAAATACAATACCCCATTCCAGAAAGGAAGATTGCACTGCTCGTGGTTTATCAGACTCATCTGGGTCTTAACCTGGGAGCAGGGACCTAAAAAGCATCTTCAGGGCTGGGATTTCACAACCCAATTGTTTCACTCTTCTGGCACAGTTCAGCCTTTCCCCTGAGGATCCTCAGAGCTGAAAATGCCTCTCAGTGGCTCAAGCTCACACTGCCATGGCAGAGGTTGGTCCAGCAAGGGAAGCTCTTCCAGACAAGAAATCCAGGCTATTGCCAAGAGGAAAACCATGCTTAAGGTCAGGAGCCCTTCAGAAACTCCAGCCAGCCCCATGAAAAATGAGAATTTTCTGTTCCACAGCCTGTGCTTTGCTCACTGCAGTGAACTTTGTGTCCACCATCATCTGGTTCCTACCATTAACTTCCTGCACACATTACTGAGGGCCAGTTTTTGTAGAGGAGAATTTATGGCACTTTTAAATCACAGCCAAACCAGCACCAGGATCCAGCTGTGCCCCGTGCATGCACCACAGGTTTATCAGGCTGTGAGCGTTTCCGGCAGACATTGGCTTCTCCAAGTGTGGAAATGCAGCTTTGCCTCTTAATTTCACATCTGAATTCCCAGTTTTGGGCTTCAGGGAATCACACAGAAGGGAATCACACACTCCTACTGTCACCTGGCTGAAAGTCAAACCCAGATACAACTCCAAACTGCACCATTCCTGCCCTGCCAGGTAGATCCACAACTGCACTTATGCTTTGTTCCTGCTAAAGGTGGTCCTGCCTTGCTCAGTTTTTCCTGACAGGAAAATTGGCTTCTCCAAGTGTGGAAATGCAGCTTTTCCCCTTAATTTCACTCCCAAATTCCCAGTTTTGGGTTTCAGAGAATCACACAGAAGGCACAGCAGCAGCAGAACAGGGCGAGGAAAGAGAAGAAGCACCAAAGCCTAAAATCAAAAGCCTGAAATCATTAGTACCTTTTCATGTGTGCTGATGTAAAGGCTGCTATTGCTGTAATTATAGCCGTGCTTACTGTCACTGCTAATGGATGCACCTTCCATGCTCTCAGGGCTGCAGGCAGGGAAGGAACCTTCTCCTTGCACAGCTTTCCCATGGATGGGCATGGAGCCATCCATCCACAGCACCCAGCACGCCCAGAGCTGAGCCTTGCCAAGAGCTGGAGGAAAACCAAACTCAGTAACCCTGCCCCAGTGATTTACAGTGACACTCCAGACCACAGTTGTGGTTATATACGGCCTGGAAAGATTCTTGTGGGCGAATAAACAAAAAATAAATAATTTTTTAGTTTTTTTTTTTTTTTATTCTGCAAGAGATTTCAGAGTTCTGGATTGAGTTTGTAGGCATCACCTTGCTGCGTTTCTGCTCTTTTCTGTGTATCAGCCTTCTTCAGGGGGAGATTTGTGTCATTCATCTCCTTGGTGACACAATTTGATATCAGACAGTTGTTTCTGGAGGTATTTGACAGCAGCATCTCGTGCCACAGCTAAACTTGGACTAGGTAAGACTGAGCAATATAAGAAGCAAAATAACATCTTTATTTGCTCCTAGGTGAACACACATTTTTTTTACCAAGCATGGCCAGAAATCCCCTAGATTCAGCCAAGCACCAGATCCAGGCTTTGCTCCACAAAATTAAATACAGGATAGGAAATAGAGGGAAGTGCTCTCCTCGGCATCAAAGTACAGCAAAATGTGCAGATTTTCACTGAAAATCCCTCATCTAAAAGCAAAAAAAAAATCAAGGCTGGCTCCCCAGAGTGCAACATCCCCCTGGGATGAACTCCTTAACACGTGGAATCAGAGCAAGGATGTCCTGAAGATGGGAGAGGAAAAAAAAAAATCACATTTCTTCCGAGAAGCAGAGAAATTATCCCTGCCCTGGGATCCAAGCCACTGAGGATTAAAACTCTTTGGAACAAGAAGACAATCACACTTTTTTTTCTCCTTACACACAAAGCAATTTGCTTCTTCAATGGCATAAGAATTAAATCCAGCTGGAATGGCTTTTTAATTAAAATCATACTTTGCTTATCAGAGTGAGAGCACTTAGCTGATTACAGAGGGAATGTGGCAAACTCTGGCATCCCATTCCCTGTGCCAAACCCTGTGTAACCCTTTGCAGCTGCCTCATCTGAGCTCTCCTCACCCCACCTATGGATCAGAAAAAGTCATGTAGGGCACACAGAGTCTCTATAAAAGACAAAAGTTCCTTCCCTGAATCTCCTGGAGTTCAGTTTCCTGAATCCTGGGAATTTCCTAAGAATCTCCATATATTTAATTTCATCTCCTGGGCTGGTTTCCTTTTGTTCATAGACAACTGAAATGTTTCTGGAAGGGCCCTGAGGCCAAAGGCTGAGCCCATTCCTGGCAGGTTCCCCCCACTCCAATGGTTAGGGAGCCCTTTCTTGCCAAGCATCATCACCTACACTTGCTGCCAGATGGGGAGCACAAAATTCCCAGCTCAGGATAGGGACCAGGCAGGGTCACACTCCCTCCAGGTGTCCCCTGAGGAACTCCCCACATCCCTGGGGGCGCTGGGAGGTCTCAGCCCCCTGGGGTTGTTCCTGTCACAGCTTCCAGGAGCATTAATGTGGCACAACCAGGCTCAGGTCAGCCCAGCTAAGCTGATTTATCCTGGTGGCTGCAGGGCAGGATTTTCCCAAGCACAGCCAGGAGTTAAATTCCAAGGGCCCAATGAATTTGTGACCAAATTCCTGAGGGCTTTCATCTCCCTGTGTCCTTTGCCTGCTCCTGTGAGGGGAAGGGATGCTGGGGGAGATGCTGGAGCTGAGGTCTGGGACTTTGTGCTGTTTGCAGTGATCCTTTGGGAATTGCCTTGAAATAGCCACAGGAACTCAGCAGCACTTTCCTTACAGACAGAAAGGGGATCTGATGCTACTTGCGTCAGGAAAGGCACAGGTTTTAGCTCCAGTAAAATGATTTCAGCCACAAGGGGCTGATTTAGGCTGAGCTAACCATCTCCAGGTCAAACCCAAGAATACACGTGTTGCTCTTCATGTGCCTCCCACATAATGAAGAAAATGCAGCTTTTCCCTTGCACTCCTCCTGTCCTCTCCCTCCTGACATCCAGGAGTGCTGCTTTCCATCACACCACTCCAATGCCACCATTCTGCAGGGAAACAAAACCCACTGATAAACCCCACGAGAGATGCCTGATTGTGGTGTTGGGAAGTCCCCAGGACGAGGTGAGAGATGAGAATTTGACTGCATGTTCTCAGAAGGCTGATTATTATATTATTATTATTATTATATTATATTATATTATATTATATTATATTATATTATATTATATTATATTATTTATATCATATTATATTCTAAAACTATACTAAAGAAAGAGAAAGGATACATCCAAAGGCTAAAAAAGAATGAATAAGAAAATATAATGAAAAGAATGAATAATGAAAGAATGAGTAATAAAAACCTGTGACAGACTCAGAGAGGCCGACACAGCTGGCTGTGATTGGCCATTAATTAAAAATAATTTGCATGCTTGGATAAACAGCTCTTCAAATCACATTCCAGAGGAGCAAAACACGGAGAAGATGGAGCTTCTCATCTTGCCCGGAGAAGAAATCCTGGCAAAGGGATTTTTCAGATAATATCACAGTGACACCTGATCTCAGTGGCCAGAATTTCTCAGATTCCTAAATACTTTTAAACTCCAGACTTAGCCCAATATTACATTTCTAAGCCTGAAAACGTTCTCCCCCAATTAAGTCTGCTGCTATTCAAGGGAGTTAAGAGAACCCCAGACTCCAAGGCTCAATAGGATTGAAACTGATAATTGTGATAGAACTTCCAAAAGCGAAACTCTTCCACTCTCTGATCTGTGGCACAGGTCATGATCCCTTCTCTGAGTGGGTCAGACTGACAGCCTGAGAATCAGGAAAGTGGCATCTCCCTCCTTCCCAGAAATGGCTCTGCCATCAAATAATGATGTGGCCATCCTGGCCTGAAAAGAAAGTTCAAAAGCAAGACTTTTTCCTTATTTATTAACCCCTCTGTTTAGAAAAGTAACTTAGGACTTCTGAACATATCCAGTCTCTTGATGGGAAGAAAAGGGGGAAAGGCTATTCTGTTTTTTCTTCCTCATGAACTAAGAATGAAAATGATAAATCCCTTCATCCTCTCTCAACCTCACAAAATAACCACCTTGGTGAGATTATTACTCAAGTGATGGTTAGAGAGTTTTTGTTGAGGGAAAATATCTTTGGAAGGCAGAGTCAGCAAGGTCTAAAGTGAAGAGACCACTCATCAATCCTCATATCTTGGCCTTAAAATCAATTAAATCTCATTTCCCAGTGTCCACATGCCCCAGTCTCAGAGGGCAGCTCTGGTCACTCACTGGTGAGCTCTGCAGAATTTTAATGGGTTCCCCAGTGCAGACCTCACTGCTGGGGTACAAATTCAATTTTAGATCTCTCTCCCTCCTGCCCCTTGTAAGCAGCTCATGTCCCTGTGCATGTGGAGCTGGAGGTGCTCACTGCATCTTTCCTGGTGAGAAGCACAATTTTTAACTTTTGCTGTTGTTATTTTAGCACAGCGTGAAGAGTCTGGGTGAGACTCTCTATTGCTCACACGAGGACAATCAAAAACATTAATCTTCCTCTCCATTCCAGTTATTTTACAGGAAATGGGCCACATCTGCTGGGTGAAACACCCTGCTGGGACTGTCACCCAAGCCCTGTGAGACCACTGAGCACATGGCCTGTGGCATCCTGATGGAAACCATTCCCTGGCTCTGCTCCCTGACAAAACACTCCTTTCCCTTCATGGCCACGATCCCCAGGACACTTGGCTGGCCCAGGAAGGCCAGATGGATGGATGGATCCCTCAGAACAAGGGGTGATGTTGGCAGAGGGCAGCGAGCCCTGTCACACCTAGAGCAAAGCTGCCCAGTTGGTTTTGAGCTTCTGCCACACACACATCCCCAGCAGGTTCACACACAGTCATAAATTCCAAAATAAAGAGCCTGGAGGAAGATTGTCAAAAGAGGGATCATCAGTGGGACCCTTCCACCAGGAATCTGGCAGATCCTCAGCACTGGTGGGACTGGGGCTCTGAGGAGACACCATTGAAGTCTCACAGTAATTAAAAGAGGTTTATAAAAGGTATAGGGCAGGGGAAGGGTTCTAAACTAAGAGGAGAGATTTATTAGATGTCAAGAAGAAATTCTCCACTGTGACAACAGTGAAACACTGGCACAGGTGCCCAGAGAAGCTGTGGATGCTCCTTAGACCTGGAAGTGTCCAAGGCCAGGTTGGATGGGTTGGAGCACCTTGGGAAAGTGGAAGATGTCCCTGTCCATGGCAGGGGGTGGAACTAGATGATTTTAAGATCCTTTCCAAGCCAAACCATCCCATGACTCTGTGCTGACTCCACAAACCCCCTGAGAGATCCTGCCCATCCCTCAACAAACCACACTGGATTTCTGCACTGGATTTTAATTTCTAAGCCAGAGGAAATGTTCCTCTTTCCAGGATGACCTGTTCCATCTCCTCCTCTCACCTGGCTGAAAGTCAAACTCAGACACAGCTCCAAGCTTCACCAAGCTCCCATTCCTGCACTGCCAGGTAGATCCATAACTGCTTTGTTCCTGCCTTGCTCAGTTTTTCCTGACAGGAGAGCAGGAGGGTGAGCACAGCACTGGGAACAGGATCACATCTCACTCCCTCACTGCTGCAAACCTTCCCACACCCAGATAAATCCAATTCCATCGAGTATACAACACTCCTGCACCAGCACTGGCTCCTTACTTTAGAATCATAAAACCCTTAAAGTTGGGAAAGGCCTCTGAGATCACTGACCCCAGCCATAAACCCAGCACTGCCATGTCCACCACTAAACCATGTCCCCAAACACCACCTTTACACATTTTTTGGACATTCAGGGAGGGTGATTCCACCACCAACAGGAGCAGCCTGTTCCAAAGCTTGACAACACCTTCAGAGAAGGAATTTTTCCAAAAATTTCCATAAAGAAAAAGATGCTTCTATTCCCCCATGTCACCACGAGTCCATGTCATCCCCATGACATCAATTAGCAATGCTGATCTAGCCAAACATTAATTACAATGCCTTTAGGATGTAGGCAGGAAAAAAGTGAAAAGAAACAAGGCAAAAGGAAGTCTCATTTCCAGGTTGAGTTTTAGGCATTCAGCCACAAGACCACCCCCAACAGAAAGTTCATTTTCAGAGCCTGGAACTGAGCTGAGCTTCCCAGCTTTATCCTGAACTCTTCATCTGTGGCTGAATTTGTTGGTTCATCTCCTTCTCCTGCTGGTTGCCCCAGTGGATGCTGTTCCTTGCCTGTGCTTTTCCCCAGGCTACTCTGCAAGGGAAATCAGCATTTATTTTTAGGTCCATTGCTCTCTGACTGCTTGGGCTCTCCTCCCAGGGATGCAATATATATTTAATACTTGTTTTCAGAGCTGACAGCCCAGGAAGTTTGAGTGGTGAACTGGCACAGGCAAGAAATCATTAAAAAGGAGAGGGGCATCAACCTGCCAAACATTTTAACTCCCCTTTTGGAAAGAGAGACTTGAACAATTCAATTGTTCATGGGATTCAGCAATCCCATGGTGGGGAAAGAAGCAAGAATCAAAGACACAGTTGCTGTTTGATGAGGATGATGATGGTGATGATGAAGGCTTCACTGTGCAATAACAAATCCTGTCAGATCTGCAGCACAGCAACATGAGGGGGATACACGATCAGAGCAATTTGCAGAGGAAAAAAAAGTCCATACAAATAAGGCAGTAAAGGAGAGAGAAGTGCCCCTGGGCTGCTCAGCATTCCCAACACAGGGAATGTCCCTGGGAGTGCTGGAGCTTCTGGACATTGGTGATCCAGGTGGGACCAGCAGAGCCAGGGTGTTGTATTTGCAGGAAATGCCCTGATGAAGGCAGGAATGATGAATCTGATTCTATGTTGTCAGAAAGCTAATTTATTGCTTTATAATACTATATTATATCAAACAATGCTGTACTAAACCATACTAAAGAATACAGACAGGATACTTACAGAATGTTATAAAGATAATAATGAAAATTCCTGACTCTCTCCAGAATCCTGACACAGCTTGGCCCTGATTGGCCAAAGAGTGAAAACAACTCACAGCAGAATCCAATGAAACAATCACCTGTGGGTAAACAATCTCCAAACACATTCCACATGAGCACAACACAGGAGAAGCAAATGAGATAAGAATTGTTTTCCTTTTTCTGAGGCTTCTCAGCTTCCCAGGAGAAAAATCCTGGGTGAAGGGATTTTTCAGAGAATGTGAATGCCACACCTGGGCTCATCCCACACGAGGGATCCAGCTCAGATCTGTGATCACTCCACAGTGGATCTCCCCAAGGGCTGTGCTTCCCAACCCTCTGCAGCTGGGCTCAGGACGCCTGCTCATGGTCACCACAACCTCCATCCTCTCCCTCATCCCATCTCCCCAGGGAATTCCATGCTGGGATCACAACTCCTGGCCAGACCCTGAGCTCTCCACCACAGCCTGCAGCAATCCCATGAGTTCTTTTCCCTTCCCATTTCTTTCCAAAGAGCAGGGACAGCGCTGGTGAGTTACATGAGGTGTCACCATCATATTTTCTGAAAAATCCTTTCACCAGGATTTCTTCTCCTGGGAAGCTGGGAAACCTCAGAGAAAAATGAAAACAATATTGTCTGATTGCTTCTCCTGTGGTTTGCTACTTTGGAATGTGGTTTGAACAATTGTTTACCAATGACAATTGTTTACCAACTGGTCATTGTTTGATTGGTTTCATGTGAATTGTTTTAACTTAATGACCAATCACAGTCCAGCTGTGTCAAGGCTCTGGAGAGTCACAAGTTTTTCATTAGTATCTTGTTAAGCCTTTTGTAAGTATCCTTTCTCTATTCTTTCGTTTTAGTATAGTATTCTTTAATATAATGTAATATCATAAAATAATAAATTAGCCTTCTAAGAACATGGAGTCAGATTCTCCATTCCTCCTTCATCCTGGGAACCCAGCAAATATCACACATGAGGGGTCTTCCCTTCAGGAAAACACCACCTTTCCTCAGCCCTTTACTTTGCTCCTCTTCCACAACTCAATTATGGTTTTTGGAAGATGTCCCCTCAACAAATCCCTGCCTTTGTTCCACCTCCCTGTAACAACAACACTCAGCAAACAAATTTGCACAGACAACCAAAGCTTCAGCTTTGTAGCTGGGTTTAAAATGTTTTCCAGATATTTGCTTGGTCCCTTAAGGCTCAGGTCAAGTAGACCCAAGGCAGTGAGCTCCAACTCCAATTTCCTTTTCTGTCTACAAAACCATCAGGGCTTGGCTAACACAGATTAACCACCAGACATGTCTGGCTCTGGGAACAACTTTCCAGTGAAAGCAGCACAGCAAAAAGGTGGATTTTAAGAAAATTAACGTAAATAACTGTACAGATAAAATGGGAGCCCTGTGTTGGCAGACAATTTAAGGAGAAAAGTTGTTCCTCTTATTTAATATAATAAAATTATACTTGTTATTTAATTTAATAAGTATTTATTTTAATAATTTAATATTTATTTTAATAGTTTTAATAGAATGAGGTAACTTTAATTTTTTAACTTTAATAGTTATTTTCTTTTTAAAAGTATTATAATAAATAATAACTATTATTAATAGTACATAAATATTTTAAAAATATTACCTTAACTTCCTCATTTACTACTAATATATTAATTATATAATGTAAAAACACAAAATTTTATAACAAAAATTATTTATAAAATAATTTTTGAAAAAAAATATTTATCAAATATTATTATATCCCCAAGTCTGTAAGATCCAAATGAAAACAACAGCTGAGGTGGCAGGCACAAATACACACACCAATACCAGCAGTCCCTTCCTCAAGATGTATAAATTTAATTATAGTGTAGATCACACACTTCCAGAGCACCTTCAGCCTCTGGCAGACACCAGTGAAGCATCTCCAAAAGAAGTAGGGACCAAGATGAATGGATCTCTAAAAGCAACATCTTAAAGCAGAGTTTTATTAAGTGCTCTTCCAGCCATGATTGACTGCTGATATATGACCCAAAGTATTTTTTATTTGACTGACTAGCGCAGCCAGAGGCAGAAAAAAGCTTTTAAAGCTCTTTACCCCTGGAACACAGCGAGCAAATTTCCAGCTATGCATTTCATGGGACTGAAAAAACTGTTCTGAGTTCTGTCAAGGTTATTAATTACAGAAATGAAAATCAAAAAAAGAGCAATTAGCACCTGCAGGGACTAAATCAGCCAGGCAGGAGGAGCTGGTGGGACCAGCAGCCCTTCGTGGCGATGTGAAGAGTTATCACCTCTGGGGCAGCCTGGAGTGAGCAGGTGGGAAGGAAATTGTGGCATGACATAAAAATCCACATCTCCACGGACTTTAAGGGGTTTAGTGCCCACAAGAGCCAGGAACGTTAATTTGGGAGCTTGGCTGTAAATCTGTGGCTGTCATGAAGGATGGGAGCGATGGTTTTGCCACAGGACACCCTCCTCAACCAGCATTCTGATTTCATAATGATTTTTTTTGCTTCTGTATACAATATTTTATATTTTCCCTCCATTATTTTAGTACTCTGCACCCTCATTTATCCTTTTTACAGAAATTAAACATTCTTTTAACACCTGGGTATCCAAAACTTGTATAGACTTACAGTTTTACAGAAAAAGAAAAAATCCAGTTGGATCATACATGAATCTAGGTATTCTACCTTCTTAGTAAGCACTGATTTTCAGGCTAAATCCACAGCAATGGCTTTATTCCTGTTTTATCCCTCAGGAAGTGTTGCTACACCTGAAAGCACCCATTTTTATAAGCATAATATATACACATATATATATAAATATCCATTTTGTTCCAATGGAAGCTGTTATTTCTCTCGATAAAAGCTTTCCTCATCTGCATTGCACACAAAGAGGCAAAGATAAGCCTCTGATACACCCTGTGCTGTGTGAATTCCCTGCAAAGGGAGGAGAGAGAGGGGCAAGGAGGAACAAAGCTTAATTTTGCTGGAGATGCTGCTGAAAACAAAACTGTTGGAACAGCTCCTGTGCCCCAACCACAAAGCATCACCTCCAGCAGGTGAAAAATAAAGCTTTGCACAGAGAAACTCTGCAAAAAACCAAACTGTCCAAGGAGAGTCAGGGAGCAAAGAGCAGAAGGGGTGGAAAATTTACTTGAGAGGGATCACTGGAATGAAGTGCATGGCTGAGACCCCAATTACAGAGATGTTTAACGTCATATCCCCCCCCAAAAAATGCACTCAACCTTGCAGCCAACATTTGAGCATGTCAGAAATCAAAAATTCCTGGTGTAGTGGCTTGGACTCCTCTTGGTGCCCTGGAAAGCTGGGAGATCTCTCAACAGCAGTGTTTTAATCTGCCTTTGAGGATGTCAAGCAAAAAACCAGCCTCTTCTTCTTATGAAAACGGGCTGGAAAAGCCCAATAGTTCTTAAAAAGCAGGATGAAAATGGTAAAAAAAAAATACATGGATGGAAGTGTGGAAGGAAAGAAGTGAAAAGCCCAAATGTTCTTAAAAAGCAGGATGAAATTGGTAAAAAACCCAATAGATGGATGGAGGTGTGGATGGAAACAAGTAAATTGACTCTTCTGCCATTTGCATTTTGCTTTGGAATGATCCCAGGGCAACAGGCAAACCCTAGGAGCTCTCAAGAAGGGGATCCCAAAACTCATCACCCCTCCACAGAACTCCCAGCACACGCTCAGCAAGGGCAGCAAAGCAGCCACATCATTCCTTGCTGAATTATCCGAAATTACATGAGGAAAAAAGCAGCCAAAAGTGTCAGGGACAGCTCAGGAGCGAGCCGAGCCACTGATGGTGAAGAGGATGAAGTGACTTTAGCTACTTTAAACCAGGCACAGGTTTAATCTCCACTCAGGAAACTCCTGAGTGCAGTGAACGTAGACTTAAAAAAATTAAAAAAAGAAGAAAAAATTTTAAAAAAGAAAAAAAGAAAGAAGAAAAAAGAGGAAAAAAAGAATAAAAGAAAGAGGAAAAGAAAGAGGAAGAGAAAAAAGAGGAGGAAAAGAGGAAGAAAGGAAGAGGAAAGGAAGAGGAAAGGAAGAGGAAAGGAAGAAGAAAGGAAGAGGAAAGGAAGAGGAAAGGAAGAGGAAAGGAAGAGGAAAGGAAGAGGAAAGGAAGAGGAAAGGAAGAGGAAAGGAAGAGGAAAGGAAGAGGAAAGGAAGAGGAAAGGAAGAGGAAAAGAAGAGGAAAAGAAGAGGAAGAAGAAGAACAAGAAGAAGAAAAGAAAAAGAAGAAAAAGAAGAAAAAGAAGAAGAAAAAGAAAAAGAAGAAAAAAAGAAAAAGAAGAAAAAAAGAAGAAAAAAAGCAAGTACATGTGTCCCACACACATGTGCAGGATGAATGAGTTCCCCTCTCCCCTGACAAATGGATGGGGTAGAAGGTACAACAATAATCACCACATTCACTAAAAATGAGAGGTGGATGTGGCAAAACAAAGGTGCAGAGGTGTAATCCCCAGCAGAGGTTGGATCCTGCCCATTTCCAAGTGCATAAAGATGCTGAGGGTCAGCCTTGAGGCTGCTTTTCATTTTGGTGCAGATGTGCAGAGCTGTACGTTATGTCCTTTTTCTCAGGGGTGGTGGTGATCACAAGCAGGACATTTAATTTGATTTCATTTCCTTCCTGCCTGGCAAGGGGATGTGTGCTCCTCAAAGTATGAGCTGCCACTTGGGAGAGATGAAATAAAACCTGGTTTTGGGTAAGGAATAAAGCAGGCTGCAGGGAAGAGCTCAGCATGGAGGAAATTTCCTTCATTTTTTTTTCACTCTTACACCACACAAGAAACCAGTTTGAGGCTTAAGATCTCCACAGAGAGGTGTCTGCCAAAGGAATGAAGTGCCACTGTATCTGTGCAAGGTGCAGAATGAGGAAACTTTAATTTTGGTGTTCACAGCATCCCAGAGCCCCAGAATCCTACAATGGTTTGGGTTGAGAGGGACCTTCAAGATCATTTCCTTCCAACCCCACAGAGCATCTGCATTTTCCCTCTCTGCCAAGGGATGATGTGGGGATATTTTTTTATCCCTCCAGGGGCCTGGAAGTGGTCAGCAGCGCTGACCCTGCCCTCACTGCTCACCCCACAGGAGCTCAGTGACCATCCTGGTCACTCAGACAGCCAAAATGCCAAAATTGGGCTGTCCTGATCTGCCAGGAGAATCCCACCTGCAAGGGAGCTGCCAAGCTGAGCATCTGTGACAGCCAGTGACATCTGGGAGAGCCCTGGGGACACTGCTCAGATGTTGGTGGGGATGTTCCAGATCACCAGGGATTAATTGGAACATCTGTTAAACACAGAATCCAGGCTGGAGCCTCAAATATGCCTGTTCAGAAGACACCCAATGGATTTCAGCTGTCAAAAGGAGACACCAGGTATCGATATTCTACCCTCCAGACAAGAATTGTGTTTAAATGGATTTTTTTTTCCCTATAACTCCTGATGAGATGACAGGGATAAGGATAAAAAAACCTGTGGAGCTGATCCAGGAGGAGGAACACCCCTACTGAAAAAATAACAGGATCATGGGGGTGGTGGCTCAACAAACAGAGTTGGGATCTCTGTATTCAATTCCTTTGGCCTCTTCTCCACTCTAAATTGATGCAAAGCAATGGAGCCAGGCCATGGAACCAGCAGAGTTTATCAAAACCACATCACCCAGCTCATTAGTGAAATGTATCAAAAAATAACACAAGTTTGGTTCTGAAATAGAAAATAATCACAATTCTGTGCAAACACCAGAATTTAAGTGCCAAGCAGATTTACAGAAGTGTAAATCTCCAGCTCCCAATGCAAACAGTGAAATGGAGAGTTAGTGACTGCCCTGCTGGGGGAAGAAATCCACCTAATGCCACTAATGGAGGAATTCAAAGCTGTTAATATCCACTGGTGCAGCTGACTGAAAAAGTGACTGTGTTAATTTAAAATACATCAGGGTCTCTATCTAAAATTCCTGTAGAGGAATAGGGCTTTACATCCTAGAAATCCTAGATATATATATAAATAAATAAAATAAAGTAAAAATAAATAAATAAATAAATAAAAAATAGATAACACTATATATATACACACAAATATATATACACATATATTTATATATGCACATATATATACATATATACACAGTTATACACACATATATATGGGCATATATATACAAATATAAATATTAAAATTTATAAATGCATATTAAAATATATAAATATACCTATAAACATACCTATAAATATAAATATATAGCTAGATATATGTATACACACTATATATACACATACACATATATACATATATTTATATATACACATATATATACATATATACACATATATACATATACACACAGATATACACATATATATGGGCATATATATACAAATATAAATATTAAAATTTATAAATGTATATTAAAATATATAAATATAAATATATAACTATATATATGTATATATCTACACACTATATATATACACATACACACACATATATATACATATATATACAAATATATACATATGCACACAGATATACACATATATATGGGTATATATATAGAAATATAAATATTACAATTTATAAATGTATACTAAAATATATAAAGTATAAATATATAGGAAATATATAAAATATAAAATATAGATATATTTATACTTATAAAAATGTAAGTATAAATATAACTATAACTATAAATATATAAGTATATATATCTCTGTAACAGTCAGTGCTGGAGATAAGATCTGCCCCAATAAAGTGCCAGCAAAGCAGCACTAATGCGAGCTCTGCAGCCTCGAGCAACCCACAGCACACATCCCTGCTCACAGAAACCTCCCAAAATTCACTCCACAAACCAACCAGCTCCAAATGGCCCAGCTGGGGGCTGATGCCACCCCCACCAGCCTCCAGCCAGGGCTGCACTGACCTCGGGGCTCTGCATCTGCCTGGCACCCACAGCACTGGGGGGCAAAAATAGCAGAGGCCAGGGCTGGAAGAGCAAGGAAATCTCACACCTGCTTGCTCCTCTTCACCTCACCTGCTTGCTCCCAGCAGCTCTGGCCTTGCTCACAGAGAATATTTATTTTTGTGCGGCTTGGCAAGTATTAATCAGAGGTTCTTTGCTATTATAGCTCTCCCCACATTAAGGTTTATTCATGAGGCTGAGCTGGTTCAAAGCCCCAGGCAAGGGGATACTCCTAAGAAAGCTGAAGTTTTGGGGTGGAAAGTATTTGTGCTGTGTTAACAGCATCCTCATCAGAAGGAAAGTTACTGGTTCATCCTCAGAAAGTTGCAATTCTTAATTAAAACTCTTTATCCTTAAAAAACCTTACAAAAATACAACTCCATTTTTAAAATTATTTTAATAATATAAAACTATAAAACTCGCCATTTATTAAACTATAATAGAAATAAAAACTAATAAACATCTATATACAAACAAAAAAATACCATCTCACACATTTAATCCCAACCCTAACCAAAAAAAATCCCCAAAAACCTCAACATGCAACTTTTCTTTTACATCTTCAGGAGCTTTTGGGTTTTCTAGCAGTGCTGAAGCAGCCTGGTATTGCCCCATTTAACAAATAAATGGGTTTCATAATGATGCAAGGAGCATCCAATGTCTCTGGGAGCTCATTCCCTCCTCGAAAATCTCCTTAAAACCTTCCTCTGGGCACTTCCTGAGTGCTGATGAATGAACTCTCCCTATGTCAGAGTTCTGGATACTGAGAATTTTAGATTTCCTGTGCTGACAGACTCTAACCCCCAGGAGAACACTGCATTTGACCCAAAGCCGTGGAAAAAACTTCCAAAATTGATTGATAACATTAAAATTACAGCCGTGTAGTCAATTAGAAGTGTGTAATATCACAAAATAGAAAACTTTAGAGTTTCAAGTTTTTGAATACAGTAATAGATATGGGACAAGATAGAAGTTTTAAAGGTACTTGTAGAACAAGTAGCTCCTTGTTCTTCTTTACCTTCTTCAAGAGTCTGAGTAGTATTTTGTAATTAAACAGAAAAGTCTGCATGGTGGGCTTTGAGTGATTAGTTATTAAGTTAAAAGTGAAAATTATTTAAGTATAATTTCTTAATTAAATAGTTTAGCCTTAAAAAAAACTTGTAGTGAAAGATTGTGAACCGTTTTGTGCCTTGTTAGCGAAAGAATACAAGACTCCCTGCTGTCAGACTGTATCATAGATAAGAAATAATAAACATCTAAATAAAAAGAATAAAAATAATAAATTATTACCTGATGATAAATAATCTAATAATTAGATAACAATAAATTATCTGAATAAAAAACATCTACTTAATAAACTATCCTCTCAAGTGCCTTCAATCCCAACCTCAAGAGAAGTAGAAAAAAATCCCAGGAAAGGTGAAGGATGTGCCCAGAGAGATGAATCAGCCCAGAGAAATCCCTGGTGCTTGTTCTGTAAAAAGGAATGGTGACAAAAAGGCTGCTCAGGTGGGGAGCAGCCTTCTCCAGCCGTGCCCAGGACCTCCCTGCCATGGCAGGAGCTCTGGAGCTCTGGGTGGATTCCACTCTGAGGGTCAGCATCACATCCCTGACCCCTCTCACAGACCCAAATGTTTGGGTTTTCTGCCCCTGCAGCCCTCTGAGATCTCATTTTCAGAGGCAAAAGCGTCTCCCCTCTTGGCTGAGGTCCCACCCAGCTGAAGCTGTGACTTCTGGAGAACATCTGGGAGAGTGGAGAAGCTGCACCCACAGAGGGAAACCTGCACAGGGCAGCACAGGGGGACAAACCCCTGCCTTGGAACAGGTCAGTCTGTGTGTCTGTCCATCCTGCTGGGGCACAGCTCCAGCCCCTCCTGCTCTGGGCTCTCCAGTCACCTCCAGCTCCTTCAGTCTGTGCTTTTGGCCCCTGACCTGGGATGTTTTCTTGGCTGCATTTCCTAGAGTTTGATTCTCGCAAAGCTCTTTCCTCTTCTTTCCAACACAGAACAGAGAAAGTTGATGAGAGCAGGGAGTGGGGCTATATTTAATCCCACAGCCTTTCCCAGGCATTGGAAAACCACAAATCCATGTCCCCTGAGGCAGGGTGATGCAGCAGGGTAAGTGACAGCAGTACAAAAGTGACACTGCCACACTGGTGCTGACCTGGTCTGAGGGCAGGGTGTCACCTCCTGCATTCCTAAAACCCAGCTGAATCCTGCTCCCCACCAAAGCCTGGCTTAGATTTTTTTATTCTGCACAGAGAATCTGAGCCCTTTCCTGAATTTCAGCCACTCAGGGTGTGACAAATCTCCTCCAAGTGCACTCAGGTCAGACTTAAAAAAAGGATCATCAATTCTCAGGTCTCGTTTTCCACAGTGTCTGGTGCCCTTCCCCAGGCTGCCAAGAAATGGGACACTTGATGCTGAACAGGGAGATCTCCCTCCTGTCCCTCTTCCCTCTGTTCCAAAAGATTTGTGTCTACACAAATTCTAGCCCAAACACCAGAAAATTCCCAGTCCTCCCAGACTATCAGCAGATCATGTGGAAGATTGATTTTGACAAGTCACCAGTCTCCCCAGTTGTTTCTGCTGGAGACCATCTGGTAAGGGCAAAAACCTCTCTATTTTTTTCTCCTTTTTTTCCCTCCTGAAAATGAATATAAACTCTGCATGTTTGCCATTTCTAAAGCAGCCTTGCAGCTGAAACCTCTCTCCTGACATTACTCACTCAGTCTCCACTTGCAATTTGCCAAATGTGCAGAGCATCCCCCACTTCTGCATCCCCTGCCCTGAACCCTCCTTGGAAAGCCAAGTGTGAGAGGCAAAAAACCACTCAAAAACTCACTGTGAAACACTGAGAACAAAACGATTTGTCAGCCTCAGGAGCCACCACGGGATGAAAAGCAACTCACCTGTATTTGCATTTGTATCTGGACCAGCCCCTCTGGCTCTCACACCTCTCACTGAGGGGCTGGAACCAGAGGATTTTTAAAGTGTTGTAAAAACGGGGAAAATGCACCTCCACACCCAAAATTCACAACCCAGGCAGCTTTCCCTGTCCATGGTCCCACCTGGCTCCTGCTGCTGAGTGTGTGGTAAAAATCCCTTTTTAAATAGCACCCTGGTGAACTTTCTGCTTTTACAGCCCATCCCAATTCCTGGCTGGCTGTCCTGAGTTTCCCTGCTGGACACAAACCCCTGGGCTGCAGGGAGAGTGTGATAATGATGCTGTGAATGCCCCTGCTGTCGTGCTGGTGAGTAAAACACAGCTTGAAACAGCTCTAAGTATTTCCCCTAGCACGTTTTTTCCCCTCAAGATACTGTTCCCCCCCCACTATTTTACAATTTTGCCTCCTTATGCCCTAAGTAAGAGCTCCCACAATATTACTCTTGCTGATTCTGTGTCCTCTCTGAAAACTTCATAGAGAGGCTTTCAGAGCTACCCAGACACAGGGTTGGGCAACTGGTTCTCCTGAATAAAGTCAGTCATGCATTTATACAAGCAAAAATGGAATAAATCATATACCCAGTGATACACACAGGGTTTGCGGCAAGGCCTTTGTTAAACACATATTGTTATTGCTAAAGGATCTTTGTGCTGGGTGCAGGAACTGGCCTGGAGGATTCCAGTGAGAACCTTGTCCTCTGGCCAAAACCAGTGGTTGTTTTGTTTGAAGCATATTTATGTCACTTCACAGATTCTCAATCAATGACAGGAGGAAAGAGACACAGACACAGCTGAAGTGGTTGTTCTGATTTCTGTGGAGCTCAGATTTCACTGATTTTCCACACTGATCACATCTCCTGATGAAGAATCAGATCTGAGTTGTTTTATTCTTTTCCATCACAAACCTACTTCAAGGCTGGAACAGAGCAAAGCTCTGAAGAAAAGCACAAATTACACCAGCTGGGCAGATTTGGCTAATTCAAGGAGCTTGAAGTCTGAAGGCACGTGGAATCCACCAACTGCTTCAAATTATCCACATCTCATGTTCTAGACACACACTGGGAGAAAAAAAGAAGTGTCTAATTTGTAGCTCTTCAGGCCAAATTATCTTAATTACACCCCTAAAAGCAACACAGAAGAACCTAAAAGGGATTATTGTGCATTTACACCACTTCACCACCATTAACACTTGAATTCCAATTTTTCCAAGCTGCCCCTGGTAGGAGGGCAGGACTTTGGTGAGCGTGGCCTGATGACCTCGGCAAATGAGATCTGCCCAATTCCCTCCTCTCCACAGCGTGCAGGATGAGAGGTGAAAGTTTATAACAGCAATTAGAAACCACATGGCTGCAAGAGTTTTATGGTGCTGAACTTGTTGATCAGCCACTTGTTCAGAGGTTTTTTTTTTCTCCAAGGACGTACCAATAAAAATTATCACAAGAAAATTAAACAAAATAAACCCAAACCAATCAAGCTCTGCTGAGCCATCACGGGTCCCAGAGCTGGGCTATGACTGCAGAGCTACTTTTGCTTTAAAAATCAGCACCAAATCCAGGTTTAAGCTGAGGAACAAACCAGGATTTTCTCCAGCACTGAGGCAGTTCAGTATTAGTCACCTTGCAGATCAGTGCTGATAAGGAGCATGTGAATCTTTTTAACCCACCAGCATGAACCAGATCCCAGGAACATTAACAACAACAACAGAATAATAAAAGGGTTGGAAAGGAAGCAGTGACAGGATTGCACCCAGTCTTGTGCTGCCCCAAAGCTTTAGGGGTTTGTGCTCATTGATGGCAGCCCAAGAGCATCACCCTTGCAGGGTGAACTTCAGCAGCCCTGTGACCTCACCCTCTGCAGGATCTGGCCCCAGAGGAGCCCCTCATGCCAACAATCTTTAAAGAAATGGGAATTTTGCCAAGGGTTTCAGTGGAAGCAAGAATTGGAGCAGCTCCAGCAGCTGATGAGAACGCTGCCCCCTTCTCCTTTCCCCAGCTCCAGCCCTGGACACTTGGGCTATTTTGGATCTTCCCTAAAGCAAGCTGTGTCAAATCCCAAGAACTGATCGCCTGGTCC
>NW_005054474.1:336686-337396 GCF_000277835.1 Geospiza fortis | reverse complement strand
AGTACTTTAATCCATTTTCCCAACCTGTTCATCCCCTAAGAAATTCTTTGGGAATGCAGATGGGTGAGGGGCTCATGGCGACAGCCCAAAAAAAATTACAATTAAATCCATTTGTTTCATTCCTTGTGGGACAAGGGGAGAAGAAAGGGGAGAAGGAAAGGGAGACAAGTGATGCACTGACACATCTGGGTTAACTTCCACTCTCTGAGGCTCAGCTTGCTTGGTCTGACTCTGCTCTAAGACCAGGCTGGATGATGCTCTGAGCAACTGGTCTACTGAAAGCTGTCCTGTCCACAGAGCTTTGGAATCAGACGCAATTTATTTCCAACCACCCTACAATTCTGTGATGGTTCTGTGACCACAAGCACTGTCACCAGCCCAGCAGAGCAAACACGGGTGACTTGCAATGGATGGTACACCCCAATTGTGGTGGGCAACCTCACCCAGGATGCTGGGGAGGCAGGGAAAACAGCCGTGGGAGCAGGTCACACACGAGAGGAAAACTCAGCCACAGCCAGCACCAAATCTCCCCCCAAGCCCAGGCTGCTAAATTAAAACCAGTCTCGTTCTAAATCAAACCCTGCGAGGAAACGAGCTGCGAGAACAAAGCCAAATCAGGGAACTGCAGACTCCCTGAATGGTCTGGGATGGAGAGGACCTTAGAGACCCTCCAGTTCCAGCCGATGCCATGGCAGGGACACTTTGCCTGG
>NW_005054474.1:335947-336573 GCF_000277835.1 Geospiza fortis | reverse complement strand
AGAAGGAACAAAGCTGCTTTGCTCAGCCTGCCCCGAGACATCACGGACCCGACAACGGGGAAATCACACCCGGCAGGGACACGGAGCCCTGGAAAGCGGCTCCGAGCTTTGCCCAACTTCTGGCAGCTGCAGGGAGCGCCCATCCCGGAGCCCCTCGGGAAAACCTCATCCCGTTATCCCGTTATCCCCAGGTGTGGGGAGAGCACAGCAGGCACTCACCGAGCTCCCGAACAGAAACCAAAGAGAACCGAAAGCCACCAATGACAGCGAAACGCGGAGCCGCTTGCGGAACAAAAATCCCCAAGGGAATCCCTGCAGCTCAAAGGGATCCTCTCGCTCCCGGAGGGAACGCGCACCTGACCCTAAAGGCGAGCCGAGCGCTCGCTATTTCCCGCATTCCCGCGCACGGCGAAAGGAGCAGATCCTCCCAAAGTTGCCCGAAGTTTGCCCGAGGCTCTCCCCGCTCGGTCCCTCACTCATTAATTCACTCACCGCGGCCAGCAGGCAGCCCAGCAGCGGCACGGCCCCGCGCAGCCCCGAGCCCCGCATCCCGCCCGAGCCCCGCAGCATCCAGCGGGCACGGCAGCGGCAGCAGGAGGAGGCACGGGAGGAGGAAGGAGGAGAGG
>NW_005054474.1:294604-335876 GCF_000277835.1 Geospiza fortis | reverse complement strand
CCGGCCCCTTCCCCCTCCCTTCCCTTCCTTTTCTTTCCTTTTCACCCGGCTTTCCTTGACCTTTATTAATTTTCCCTTCCCCCCTTTTCCCCTCTTCTTTCTCCCGTTTTTCCTTATTGCCCTTCCTTTCTCCTTTCTCTCCCATTTCACTTCTTGTCCCCCTCTTCCCTACTCTTCATTTTTTCCCTTTATCTTTTTCCATTCTGTCATTTCTTTTTATTTCCTGCTTCTCCTTTTTCCCCCTCTTCCTCTTCTCTTCCCCCTTTCTCTCCTATTTCCCACATTTCCTTTTCACTATTTCCCCCTTTCCTCTCTCTTCCCTTTTTGCTTTGTCTCCCTTTTCATCTTTCTTTTTCTTTCCCCCTTTCTGTCCTTTTTTTTTTCTTTTTCTTTCCCATTTGCCCCTTGTTCTCTATTTACTGCTTTTTCCTTTTCCCCCCTTTTCCTTTTCCCCTCTTTTTCCTTTCCTTTCCTTTCCTTTCCTTTCCTTTCCTTTCCTTTCCTTTCCTTTCCTTTCCTTTCCTTTCCTTTCCTTTCCTTTCCTTTCCTTTCCTTTCCTTTCCTTTCCTTTCCTTTCCTTTCCTTTCCTTTCCTTTCCTTTCCTTTCCTTTCCTTTCCTTTCCTTTCCTTTCCTTTCCTTTCCTTTCCTTTCCTTTCCTTTCCTTTCCTTTCCTTTCCTTTCCTTTCCTTTCCTTTCCTTTCCTTTCCTTTCCTTTCCTTTCCTTTCCTTTCCTTTCCTTTCCTTTCCTTTCCTTTCCTTTCCTTTCCTTTCCTTTCCTTTCCTTTCCTTTCCTTTCCTTTCCTTTCCTTTCCTTTCCTTTCCTTTCCTTTCCTTTCCTTTCCTTTCCTTTCCTTTCCTTTCCTTTCCTTTCCTTTCCTTCTTTTCCCCTCTTTTTCCTTTCCTTTCCTTTCCTTTCCTTTCCTTTCCTTTCCTTTCCTTTCCTTTCCTTTCCTTTCCTTTCCTTTCCTTTCCTTTCCTTTCCTTTCCTTTCCTTTCCTTTCCTATTTCCACTTCTGGGAATGTGACCCAGTGCTGTTGGGAAGGGAAAGGAATGATTGATTGAGGCATTTGGCTTCCTCTGAAATAACTATTTGGTAAGAAGTGGTTAAATGGGCCAAAAATCCCAATTCAGTGATCTGTATGTATATTTTCCCCGGAAAAAAAAAGCAGAACAATTCCATGTTGTAGGTCACTGACATGGAATTTCTGGATTTCTTAGATCGGAGGAACAGCTCAAGACCAGGCTGACCTTCATTTTTTAATAAAAATGTGGAAATCCTTCTCCTTTCCAGCACACTGGGCAGCATTTCATTTAATATTAAGGGCAATGATCCTTTCAACTCAAGACAACCCTCGGGTCTAAGCTTGCTTTAGTGTAGAAAGCCAAATAAGCCCTATAAATAAAGGTAAAAATAAGAAAAATAATCCCCTCCTTGCTGCTCCTTTCCCCCCAGCCCCACTATATTTTCAAGCTCCAACAGATGGACAGATTTCTTGTTTTGTAAAGCACCTGCTGAAGAAAAAAACGAAAATCCTCAAGGAAAGGAACCAAAATCCTCGTATTTTGGAGGCTCTGGAGACAGTTCCCTAATTCCAGGCTCTTCAATTTACTGACACAACCAAGAAAAATGTCGTTTTTAGGGAAAAGGTTTAAGGGTTAAAAATCCAAAGTTATATCCAGTCTTTAGCACTTGTTAGCAAATCACTAAACCCTCCACTTTTTAAAGCTAACCTGCAAAGGGTGAGAAAAAAAAAAAACAGTTTAGTGTTTTCCCCCCTACTTTTCTGAAAAAATGTGAATTAATTTGTATTGAAAATATTTCCCCCTTTTTTTTTGCATTTGATATGAAAAATCCCCATCCTCTCCCTTGTTTCTCATCACAGATCTGAGGGCGGCCTATAACTGCCAGTGTAAAAAGAGGGACAAGATGTTAATTACCTCAATTAATTGTATAGAGGTTTATAAAGCTATATAAAGCTCAGTTTGGATCCTAAAATAACAGGGGCAGAGCTGATCAGCTGGTCACTGCATTCCCCCACTAACTACAGCCACTCTGGGTTTCATTATTTCATTTATTAATGCAGCCTGAATGCTTTCAAGAAACCTGTTAAGGATAAATTTTGGGGGAAAGGAAGAGGGGAGTGAGGTATTGGTGGGTGCTGCTTTTTGGGTTCTTTGCAGAGAGTAAATTTGGAGGATTTGTGTTCTTACAGGAAAAGTCTGAAGCACATTTTGCCCTGTGGACTGTGCTGGATCAAGGTCCAGCTCATTGAGTGTCCTGCGGTTTTGCTGTGTTGAGGGTATGGAATTTTGGCAGAAAATAACCCTCTTGTGGTGCTGCTGGTCCTCAGGCACCAGAAGGGCTGGGTTTAATTCTTGATTAAAACCAATTCAGCTCTCAAGTCCGGTCCTGTTCAAAAAGAACTTCCACAGATCCACAAATAGTTCCTTTTCAACACCATAAATCTGGTTACATTCAATGAAGGAGGAGAGACACAGCCCTGAGCAAACAGAGCTATGTTCCCCTTCCCTTTTTTTTCATTTTTCTTCATACTTAATTTTATCCAGGCTCCTTCTGTACTATAATTTTTGGCCTTGCCAAAAGGTTGCAAAAATCCCGTGTTACAGGTGTGTCTTCATTTGCATCCTTAGGGGTGTGGAAGTTAATATGCAAATGAGTATTAATGAGGGGGTTGACTACTTTCAGTGAGAATTTACAGTGAATACAACAGATAAAATAAACATTTTGCTCCTCTTTCACCCTTCTGTGCCTCACTGAAACAGCATCAGGCTGTGGGACCTCTGCCTCCCTCCAGACATCATCCTGTTGTCACTCCTTGCTCTGGCCAGGTGCAAGATAAAAGAGGGAAAATTCATGTTTTTCTCATCAATTCTTCCCCAAATTCAGGTAAGTCTCTAAAAAAATCTGATCATTTTTTACAAGTGAACTTCACAGCACTTGTTTGATTTGAACCCACCTCCTGCTTGTTTCATCCCATGCGCCCAGATCCTACCCTGCCTGTATCAGTGAAATCAAATTCCCTTCTCCACCTGGCTAAAAACTCTGTGTCAGTGCAGGCTGAAAAGCCCCAAACTCTCTGGAGCCTGCGCCATGCCTTTGGCATCTTTCTTTGCCCTCTTCTTATCCCTGTGTATCCTCTTTAAAACAAAAATATGTGCCTGAAGAATTCAAAATGTCAGGTTTATGGCACAGTCTAGTGCTGGTCGTGGTTTAAGCCCTCATTTTTGCCTTGGGTGGGTGGGAACAGGAGAATTCCCAGCTGAATTACTCAGGTATTACCATTCCAAGGTGTATTTCCCCCAAAGCATGGCTCTGAAGCAGCTCAGCTTCCCTTTCCTCTCTGCTGGTGGGAGCTTGGTGCTCACCTCACTGGTATTCCATCCAACACCTCCCTGCAAAAGTCTTTCCTGACCTTCAGGGCTGGAAGGTGGCAGCTGCTTGGTGTTGAACAGCCTCTCAGCTAATAAGTTGATATTGCAGCCTAGAAAGTGATTTTTTTTCTCCCCTGATCTCAGCTGTGAACATTTTGAGAAAGCCTTGATCTAATTCCTCTTCCCATCAGCAGCAGCACAGTGATCACTGTCTTGGGCTGGTGCATCTTCCCTGGGCCTGCTTTTCTTCATTACCATTATTTAACCCTCTCCCTCGAAGATAATTAACATTTCTGCTGTGGTATCCTTCACAAAATGGCTTATCTCTCCCAGGGCTGCTTGGGGAAATGTCAAACAAATAAGAAATTTTTGGTGGACACTAATGGCAGAGGTAAATAAAAGCAACCACATTGTTTCCTGCCCATATTTTTTTTTTTCCCTGCTGTGCCTCTGGCAATCAGAAATGCAAAGACTAACAGCAGTGGTGTCTGGAAGGACAATATTTGAGGGCTGATTCATGCAGCAGTTTGCTGCAGGCTGGATTTGCTGTTCTGTGCCCTTGTTCCCCGTTTAGCTTCCTCTCCAAAGCCAACACAATGCATCTGTTCTGCTTTCCACTGCGTGACTTTATTTGAATGCAGTAATAGCATCACATTCCCTAAACAAGCTGCAAAATGAATTCCTGTGCATTATTTGCATTGGGGATTAGAGACAGGCAAACACTGGCCGTGGTGTTTTGCAAACAGGACCATTCCATCCACCTACAGGACTTCATTATTTGCAAAATGAAGCACAAACAATTGGTGCTTTCCTGTGGTTTAAAGCTCCTTTTTCAGCACGGGCTGGAAACACCAGAGTGGCCCTAGGGAAAATCTGAAGTGAGTTGACCACAACCCAGCAGGGCTGAAAGCTCAAACTTTCTTCTCTTTCTGTCCCCAGCTGTCCTCAAAAGTTTTCCCATGAAGTTCTGGAAATCTCCACCTGTTTGATGACTAAAGCTGTGAGGGCACCAGAGGTGGATATTTCATAAAATATCTGAACAGCAGGAGTGGGATATTTAAATTAAAAGGATCTACCTGATCCAAGCAAGCTAAAGTCTTGTCCTTGATCTCTGGGGCAAGGGCAAATTATCCAGTTGCTGATGCTCACCTCACTCTGGAAGCTAAAGATAGCAATAATTACCTACCCAACTCCCAGGAGAGTTGAGGATTAATTGCTTCATAGTATTCAACATTTATTTTCACACAATCAAAGCCACTGGGAGCAGAAAAAAAATAATCTTTGCAATTGCTATTACATATCCACAGGGGGCTATCCAACTCACAAAATGCTTGGGTAAAACAGTTTTCTTAAAAAATAATTAAAAATAATAATAATCTTACTTGTGTTTGGGCAGAAAAAGAGAAAATCTTTGATTTAAAACAAACTGTGCAAACAAACTAACAAGCAAGAGCTTTCTGCAGCCTGGGGATGGCAGGGATGGAATGAATTCAGGTGAGTAGCAAACCATGCGTTATGAAAGCAGAGCTGTTTACACTGGGAACATTGCAGAGCTGCTCCAGGGCACACCACGTGCCCAAGGCACAGGGGAACAGGGCACCTCTCCCTCCTTTCTCCTTGGGGCTCTGCAGAGCCAAGGAGGACAGAGCAGGGGGCCAGGAGGTTGTGAGGACACAAAGCTGCCCAGCACAATCCTCACTGTGAAAAACGCCAATCACTTGTTTTTAAAATTTTAAAAGTTTCATGGTAATAAAATGGTTATAAAAAAAGAAATACAACTCGAGTAATAATAATTTGGACGATTTGAATTAGGACAATATGAGACAACAAATACAAAGAGTTATGGGTGTCCGGGTACCTTTTTCTGGGCAGCACGAGCCTGAAAAGGACCCACGTTAACAGAGGATTAACCCTTAAAAGCAACAGCCTGTTGCATATTCATACCCTTCATACATGATGCATAAATTCCATTCAAACACAGGATTCTGTCTGGTCATCATCAACTTCTTCCTCCGAATCCTAACAGCACCTTTGAGGTGGGAAGAAGTTCATTTCTTCTGATAAGAGAGCAATAAATTCTTTTTCTCTGAAAGATTCAGGTGTCCTGTGGCTGCTATCTCGCTGCAAGTCCTTTCTTTAAAAAAAAGTATCCTACATAGCATCGTTTCTATTTTAACAATTTTTATAACCTAAAACTGTATTTAACACACTAAAGAGAATTAATGCAGCATTACTTTCTAACACAACACATATAATATTCATTTTAATATTTTGCAAAAAGCTAATCATAAAATACATGCATTTTTCACACTCAGCATGGCTACAACCACATTTCTTAAAATCACAGCGCCTGGCAGAGGCAGGTTCTGTCCCAGGTCATGGCCACCGTGCAGAAACATTTTACCCTGACTACTGAGAGATTTTTATCTCCTCTAACACTCACTGAGAGTGGTTTGGCAGCAGGAGAAGGCACAAGAAGCAGGGAAACCAACACAGTGATTGACACCAGAGATTACACAAGCTAAATAAAAGCCTGGGCTAAAACACGCTCCAGAGAGGGAGATAAAGCCTGCACCTTATCATTAGAGGATGTGACACAGTTGATGCTTTTGTGGAGGAGGCAGGAAATGGAACATTTTACACAGCCTGGCCAAATGCATCACGGAGCTGCTCTGCACAGAGAGGATTGGCTGCTGGTGTCCACAGAACTAGCCCCATTTTCTTCTGACTGGGTGATGAGAATCTCTGTTGTTAAAACAATGAACTGTTTTTAATTGCTTAGCAGCAGGAAAGAGGAATTTCTAGAATATCATTAATTTTTGTGATAAATGTCGTGAGGCTTGGTATAAACTGACAAGTACAATAAAGAGTGAATAAAAAATTCAGGGCTCTTCCCAAGGTTTCTGCTTGGACTTGCTGGTGGCATTCAGGGACATGGTTTGTTGGTGGACTTGGTGGTGCTGGGTTAATGGTTGGACTTGATCTTAGAGGTCTTTGCCAAGCTAAAAATTCCAAGATTCTGTAAATCTATTGCTCTCACAGATCCTATTTCTTATCCATCTTTGGCTTCACCGTGGACAAAACCTCCAGAACCTCTGAGACTGATGTGCATGATCTACTGAAACCATTTTTGAGAAGGCTGAACTGCCACATTCACTTCAGGCAGGGTTGAAGAGGAAAGCCCTGATTTCAGAAATCAGCATGTTCATTAAATTCATGCAGTTAATGAAGATCTGCCTGATCTATGGTTTGTGGTCTGGGGCTGCTGGAGTCCTGAGGGGTTCAAAGAGCCATGGGGAGAGTGGCTCTGACCTGTGCAGAGCCAGATGCTGGGAAGAAGGTGGAGTAAACAGAGAAAATGCTCAGCAAAGCATTTTTGGCCACACTGTGGAGCATGATCCCGTTTTTCACACCTGCTGGGCTGAGTTGCTACTTTCTCTTTTTTAACCCAAGTGAAAGGTGCAGCTGAAATCCAAAGCACTGGACATCCACCAGGACGCTTTTTGGGATTTATCAGTCACAAGAGTGAGTTTTTCTCTTTTCTTTTCCACTCCTCTTCTGAAATGAGCAGCAAGCTCAGGGTCATTTCCTCTCTTGCCTGCAGAGAAGGAGATCTTTCATCTCAGCAGCCTTGGTCTGTTCAGCTCTGTCCAAGCCAGTTGCTCTCACACAGGGCTGGGCAGCCCTACCCCATACCTGGACTGTGCCAGATTGCTCCTGCAGGCATCAGTCAGGAAAAAAAACCACAAAAATCACAAGGCTACGGCCCAAACATGGTAATAGAGAAGGGAATAAACCCCTCTTTTCCCCTCAAACTGAGGGATTTTTTTTGCAGCTTGGTAAGAAAACACCTGAGCCTGAAACTTGCTGTTTGTCTATCATCTGGACTCTGGTTGTTTCCACAGGATAAAGATGAAGTCAGAGGCTCTGTGTGTGGTTAGAGGGAAGGAATCTGCCCGGTTGAGGGCTCCCCTGTGAGCTCATTCTCCCACACCCCAAACAAACCAATGTCACTGCAAAGAATCAATTTCTGCCTCTGCCTGGTTGTGCTTTTGGCAGTTAGGGAACACTCCTTGTAAGATTATTGATTTTCCTCCTGCTTGTTTAGCTGGGATATCCCTTGTTTCCAGCTCAAACCTGCTCTTCAAAATCCTCCTAGCACTAAGAAATGAGAGCAGTCCTGCTTTTCCCTTTTCACTCAGCCATAATCTCTCAGAGAGAAAGAATCCAAGCAGGTATTAGAGGGCTGGGAGCTCTTCCTCCAGCCCTCCTTGTTATGAATCAGATTTAAAGCAAGCCTTTCTGCCTGCTGCAGTTCATTTCTGCTGCTTGAACTGATGAATATCCCAGCGTTTGTGCTGCTCATTTGATTCCCTTGCCTGATGCATTCCTTACATATCTGCTGCCTCCAGGACAGATTTGTGCAAGCAAATTAAGCATCCTCACTATATGTCAGCAAAACATTACATCCACTAATGGAGGGAAGTGTTATGTTCTAAGTCCTTTCAACACACATGAAAAATAAAACTCTGTTTCTTAGGGGGAATAAGAAATGACAGCACATTCTCCTGAATTAATGCTGTCTGGGAAGAATTTGTTGCACATAAATGTAATTTTCCAGATAATTTTGAAGGTTTTTTTTTTCCCTTTCCCTAACAACTCTTCTTTCTTTTTAAGCAAAAGGTAGTTTCATGCCCACAATCTGCCAGACTGACTGTACAAAGCAGGGAAACCCTCTCCTAATCCAGATTTAAGTCGTGTTAGATTTAACAGGATTGGCAACAACTGATTTTCCATGCTTCCCTTCAATTTCTGACAGAGCAAATGGCAACGACAAAATATCTCTAAAAGTCCCTTTCTCTCTTTCAGTATCAGAGGTGGATGAGTGAATGAGCTGAACTGGGTGGCATTACCCTGATACCTGTGAGTTGTGAGCCTCTCCAGGAAGTTTGGCACTGGATTTTTCAGGAAAAAAGAGATTTTTAAACTGAGGATGCTGCTGTAGTCATGCAGAAAAAAAAAAAATCAGGCATATAAGTACACATTTCCCAAGGAGAGCTAAACATTATCCAAGGAGATGCCATAACATAGGCAATAATTCAGGGAAGTGAAGCATTAGGCTTTTAGGGAAGATGATTGAATTTATTGAGCTTTCCTGACGTGCAGGCTCTGTGCTCGTGCCTCCTGTGTTACCTGGTGCCTCTGAAAGGGATTTCACAGAGAGGTGAGTGACCTTTCTGAAGGGCACAAGAGCTTGGGACTGGATTTTACCTCCAAGGTGCTGCCTTGAACTCGCTCCTCACTCGCGTATCAAAGGCTTGGCACAGCCCCCGCCAAGTTCACCGGGGCTCAGCGAAGCTTAATTTGTTTTAACAGAAAATATGACCCTTGGCATTTGTAACATCAATCTTCTCCCTTATCTCTCTATTTACACTCAGCCCTCTGTGTTTTTACAGCATCTTCTCCCCTGGTTCCCAATCCCCTCGGAACAGGGCAGCTTTTCACGTTTGTGCCGCTTTTGGGTCAGCAAACAAGAACTTTGGCTGGGGATGGCAAAGAGCAACCACTCCTGCTCCACAGCTCCAGGCAGGGAGGGAGTGGCATCTGTGCACTGGGTTTAGCTCCAGTCAGAGTGTCATGGTTTGAGGCTGGCACAATGCCAGTGCCCCCATGAAAATACCTTCTCCCTGGTGTCTGCTGTGAGATGTGACCAGGAATAACCAAAGCAGGCCTCCACTTAGAAATAAAGAAAAGTTTATTAACTAAACTACAAGAAAAAAGAAACACACAGGGAAAATGAAAACCTCACAAAAACATTTCCTCCTCCCCTCAGCAAATTTCCAATACAATATACATCTATCCCCCAAATCACCAACTCTCAGTCCATCACCACCCTGTAGATAATCAATTCTCAATTCGTCAAGAGGAGAGGAGTCCTTCTTGCACCATGGTGACCTCTTCCTTTCATGTCCAGTGCTCTCACCACTGAACACGGACCAGAGCTGCTTCTAGGGTAGTCTTTTAAGGATGCTTTGTCCCATTCCAAAAAGGGCACAGTCTCTCCTTTGGGACCCCTGTCCCCCCCAAATTTTGTCACCCCCTGGGGCTGAGGGGTCTCAACACTGAACCCTCTTGGTTCTGAGCCATTGCCTCCCCCTGGATGCAGTCTCTGTATCACAAGGAACATGGTTTTGTCCATGGCTATACAAAAAGAGTCCAGCATAAGCCACTCCATCATCTCTTCCCACTAAGATTCTTCTCCATTCTTCCCACATCTCTCACTGGCCCAGACCTTCATCACTTGCCCATTTCCTTCTTCATCCTCCACGCCATCTCCCCTCCAGGAAAGGTCAATGCTCTGCAAAGTTTTCATTGTCCAAAAAGGGGTTAAAAGCTCCCACAAGTGGCCAGACACCTCGTTTCGCCAACCCCCTTCTCCGCAGGCTGGGCTGTGCGGCCCGCACAGGATATCAAATTTCAAGATAACAGTCCCAAGCACATTTTCTCTCTTTCTCTCTCTCTCTCTCTCTCCCTCTCTCTGTCTTCTGGGGGTGGGGAGGGGAGCTGCCCGATGGCTCCCGGTGTCTCTCTCTCTCTTCCACCCTTCCACACTCAGGGTCAGGCCTACCTCTCCCGGCCACATGGCTTTCCCCTCCGAACTCTTCCCAGGGGAAACCCAAGAGAGCTTCCCAGGGGAGAGCTCTGCTTTTTAACCCCTGTGTTCTCAGAGGCGTATCCAATGCCCCAGTGGCCAAACCAGGTGCCAATATTAAAATCTGAACACCTAGTGGTGACCACAACATATCCCAGAAAACCTACTTCCTCTCAAACCACGTCAGCCTGAGAGCTGGGCTGTGTGCACCTGGCAGAGGGAAAATTGTGGATGCCATGGGACACAGAGAGAGAAATGGCCAAGTGTTTCTCACAGCAGCTTGTGAAAATTTTAGGGAGTTGTAAGGATGTGATCACTTGTTAAATATAAACAATCTGCAGGTGGTGTTTTTGTACTTCATCTTTCTGTTCTTCTCAAAGATGGTGTATGAGGAAGGTGTTTTTGTTAACTAGCCAATCAAATAGAATGTATGGTATCACTCTATAAAAACCACGTGGTTCTCTTGAATGAATCTTTTGCTTTATCTACAATATTGCCTCCCACCTGTTCCTCTGCCATTCTCAGTGCAAGAGTGACAAAAATTATCCCAGTGCCAGTGCTGAGGACAGCACCAAGCATCAGGGTGCTGTCCCATCACGGGCTTGGGGGATTTTTGCTCTCAGGCAGGCAGTTTTTGTATTTGCAGGGTGCCCTGTGGCAGGAAGGAATGATGAATCTGACTCCATGTTCTCAGAAGGCTAATTTATTATTTTATGATACTATATTATATTAAAGAATACTATACTAAACTATACTAAAGAATACAGAAAGGATACTTACAGAGGGCTAAAAAGATAATAATGAAAAACTCGTGACTCTTTCAAGAGTCTTGACACAGTTTGGCCCCAATTGGTCAAAGAGTCAAAACCACTCACAGCAGAATCCAATGAAACAATCACCTGTGAGTAAACAATCTCCAAATGTGAGCACAACACAGGAGAAGCAAATGAGATAAGAATTGTTTTCCTGTTCTCTGAGGCTCCTCAGCTTCCTAGGAGAAAAATCCTGGGCAAAGGGATTTTTTTCAGAAAATATGAAAGCCACAGGCAGTAATATCAATTACTTTTAAAATATGACTCCACTAAGATCCTGTCATCTTCAGGCATTCACAGCAGGATTCCCAGGAGAAAATGGGGGTGATGGAGGTGTTTTCACTGGATAAATGCGGTGATGGAGGTGTTTTCACTGTAAAACATTGCTAAGAGCAGCTGGGCTAGAAAACTTCCAGTGTCTGTCCCCTCTTTAATGGGATTAGGTCTCTTAGGGGGAATTTAGGCAGCTGTGCCACATCTCCCTCTGTCTGGGGAGGTGAGTGGGCTGGACTCACTCTACAGTGAGTCATCCCCATCTCTTTTAACTGCAGCTTCACTGATTTTCATTTGTTTATTTGTGTGCTCCAGGCATATCTGATCGATGATGTGGCCCTGGAGTCTCACTGCACCAAAGCTCCACACTTCCCATCAAAATTTTCCAGCAGAAAGGGGGGAGACCACAGGACAAAGAATCAAACATGCAGATTCAATTTGTAAAACTAGAGATCCTCTGCTTTTACCATTTATCCATGCTCAGGTTGACCCAAGGCTTTCTGTTATTGTGAATATCATGGATGACTACAAAATATAAGCCTGTAATAAAGTCCAAGATGAAATTCAGTCTTTCAGAGTATTTACAAGTGAGAAAATAATCAAAATTATTTTAAACAATGCCAAGATAACAAGGAATCTCTGAACTGGGAGTTATAATCAGCTAAGGCTTCACTTAAAGAAATTATCCACAATCAAGGAAAAAATCATGACAGACTTGGTCTAGATTTCAGTTTACTCAATCCTGTTGAAGTTGAGGATGGTTATAGTGTCTAAATTTCAGTTTACTGAAATCTATTGAAATTGGGGATGGTTACAGTGTCTAAATTTCAGTTTACTCAAATCCTGTCAACTTGGGGAAGTTATAGTTAGTGCTGAAAGCCAAATGTCTGTTAAAACTATTTCCTCTTTGGGGACTTATTCAGATCTTTCCTGAACTGGGTCAAAACTATTCCAGAGCACATAATTAGGATTGTGTGTTAGAGCAACCATTTGAACCAAGAGTCGAACATGACATTAAGAATAAGCAGGATGAGTTTCATTGCCAGACAGTCTCAGTGCCACCCACATTGATTTCCAGGGAAATTAATCATGGTGGAGATCTTTTGGGGTGATGAAGATAACAAAACTGAGCGCTGCCCAATGGACACCTGTGCCTTTCATACTGCTCAAGGTTTGCTCTATTCCTGGACAGCAAAAGAGCCCTGCAATAAAAACCAGTATTTACTCGTGTTTCTTCAGCTGTGGCCCCAAAAGCAAACACACTCCCTGTCAAGAGCCAGCCTGTAAATAGTGAAGTGTTATCAGAGTGCACCCCAGTTGGCATCTTCAGATACTCTTCCAACTTTACCGGAGCCATCAGTCCATCTCCACATAAAATGAGAGCATTGCTCCTTTATACAACCTCTTTGTTGGGCTTCTGGGTGGGATTTGTTTGCTTTAACACAGGCAAAAGACAACATTATTTGAGATTCTCCCTCGCAGCCCTGTGAGCGTGGCAAACAGGGATCTGCAAGATCTGCAGCACATCTGTGCTTTATAGGGTGGCAAGATGTGGGTGCTGTGTCAAAAGTGTCCTTTCAAATGGTGGCTGTGGTTTTGAGCTGTGGAGCACCATGTTACAGGTGTTAATTTGGCTCCTCAGGTTTTTAACAATCCTTGGGAGTTTAATCACTTCCAGCCATGGAAAGATGGAGATAATCCTGATGAAGACATCTCAAAGAAGTCAGATAAACCCCCCTCAAAAGCACCTTATTTCTGTCCTTCAGCAGCAGCAGAGCTCAGGGCTGACGAGTTCAGGTGTAGAGGCCCAGAGAGTAAATATCTGGGGGATGGATTTCACTGCAATTCAGGGTTTTGTTGTATCCAGCTGTGATCAGCAGAAAAGTGGGTCACATGTGGGACCCACTTGCTCTGGCTTGTTTCTCCTGGGCAGTGCTCTGATCTGGGAGAGGTCAGTCACAGCTGGTGAGGTCTCCCCAGAGGTGCTCTGGATTTGGTCAGGTACCAGCTCACTCCAGGCATTAAAGTCACAGAATGAATGGAAATCCTGATGCTGGAATGCTCCCGGACTTTGTGCTGTTGGGAGTTTCAGAGACAACCTGAGAAGCAAAACCCTGAATTCAAAGCTGGTGCAGTTCTTCAGCTCTTCCAGAGGCTGACCCTTCTGTTTTCCCTTCAGTTTGGTTCGATTTTTGGTTATTTGTTCAAGCTGTAAAACCTTTTAAGTGCAATGGTTGTACAAACAATAACAACCTGAGCTGAATTTATCTGCTTGGATTGAATTCTGTTTGGAGTTGGAAACGGGAGCAGTGACCTGTGGGGTCCTGCAAAGAAAGGTTATCAGTGTGACAGTCAGTGCTACTTTGATTTTGGTACATAATTAAAAATTAGAAACTATCCTAAAATTTTAACCCCTTATATTCTGTTCATCTCCAAAGCTCATCAAGACTTCTCCTTTCAAGAGAATATCTTGCCGCTGTTTAAAAAGTGGAGAAAATAAAGCCAGATCACTTTAAAAATCCACAATTTTCATTAGAAGGATTTAAAAAAAAATCCTTTTTTTACCTACTCACTGTTCTATTAACAATCACAATATGAAGGCAGCATGAAAAATATTTACGGAGGCTAAGCCATAAAACCTTTACATGCTCTGTACCCGTGATCCCCTTTCACATTTATCTCAAAGCAGTGATAACATTTGCATAGATATGCAATGGAGAACTTGTGGCAGCTTTCAGGCACGTCCTCTGCGTGTGTTTTAATCAATTCTGTGTGGCAAAATATTTTGAATATCCCCGAGTGACTTCCAGTGTGAGGAATTTTGAAAGAATTCAAGATAGGACTAATGTATTTGTGGGGTGCCCTGTGGCAGGGAGGAATGATGAATCTGACTCCATGTTCTCAGAAGGCTAATTTATTATTTTATGATACTATATTATATTAAAGAATGCTATACTTAACTATACTAAAGAATACAGTAAGGATACTTACAGAAGGCTAAAAAGACAATAATAATATCAATAATAATAATAATAATAATAACAACTCATGACTCTTTCTCCAGAGTCCTGGCAGAGCTTGGCAGTGGCTGACCAAAAGAGTCAAAACAACTCACAGCAGAATCCAATGAAACAACCACGTGTGGGTAAACAATCTCCAAACACATTCCAAAGGAGCAAAACACAGGAGAAGCAAATCAGATAATTATTGTTTTCCTTTTTCTCTGAGGCTTCTCAGCTTCCCAGGAGAAAAATCCTGGGCTAAGGGACTTTTCCAGAAAATGTGACTGCCACAGGGACTTCTTTTTTCTTCTACATAGGCAGGAAGGGTGAGTTTGGCTCACAATTTCACCACATGGCCCAGAAGGTCACAAGACCCTTAGTTACAAGACCTTTTAACGATTTATTGACCAATAAAACATTGCCAACAAGGATATTTGTGCTTTTGACCCAGCCTTTAAATATTTAGTTTTATGGACCCGTGCTACAGTGTAAGCTTTCGTAGCCAATCATGTTATGGCGCACAAACCTACAGTGCTGCGCTATAAAACTTCTCGTTACCTATGTAATTACTTTTATTTTTTCTATATTTAAACTGTAAAACTCTAAACTTTACTTAGCTCAATGTGTCTCTGCTTTAAACTATAAATCCACATTCTCCCTTCTAGCACCCAAGTTTGGAAGCTTGTTCCAAGGTCTCAGTTCAAATCCTGGATTTAATTCTAAGCTTTGGCTTCCAGGCCCAAAGTTCTGAGAGTTCCCGGCATTTCAGATTCCAGCATTCTAGATCTGTTACTCAACATGGTCACAATGCTCAGGGCTTGATTTCTGGCTAAAAAAATTATTCATGTGGCACATCTGGGATCACCAGGAGTGTGCTGGCCAGGGAATCCTGCCAGGCTGGGCTCTAGCACTGCAGGAAAACTTCAAATCCTCTGGATTTGCCCAGAAGAAGGTTTGAGGAGGGCACAGGCTGCAGCTGAAGGGAAGCTGAGCCATCCTGAAGGTACTGACAGCATTCCAATGCTGGCTCTAATCAGCTCACTATTTATATCCCCAGGCAATTATTCATCAGGAGCTGCAACAGCGGACAAAAAAGATTGATTGCAGTAGAGGAACCAGGGAAACCTCACACCAGCAGCATGAGGAAGGAATCCAAAGCAGGGCCCAGACTTGAGGGAACACAGGTTTCCTCCTCAGAAGAGGATTTATTTCACACAGTGAGTGAGTCTGTTCATGGAGGATGAGCCTGCTTGATCCGAGCAGTGAGACTCCGATCTTCCTTGGCTGCCAAACACCTCCAAGTGTTGTCTGTCCTCAGAAGTGCAGTGTTGTGTAGAGTTAATTTGGGAGGTTGTGAGTAGATCAGGCTTCTAGCATGAGGGAAGCATGCAGCTCCTGGCAATTAATTAATTAATAAATAAACTAATTGCCTGATTAACTTGGGCAATCACCGTGATGAGGTGATCAGTTTTCCTCTTATACCATATCTTGTCTGCCAATATTTTAGATATCTCTGACTTGGTTTGAGGTGTATGGGTTTTTTTTTGTTGTTGTTGTTGTTTTGTTTTGTTTTTGTTTTTGTTTTTGCCATTTCAAACCAGCTGTGATCACAGAATCCTGGAATGGTTTGGGATGGAGGAGACTGTGGTGGTGTTCACAGCGGTCTCAGGACGAGGGAAGATATGAGAATCTTGACTCCATGTTTCAGAAGGCTGATTTATTATTTTATGATATATATTATATTAAATGAAAATGCTATATTAAAACTATACTAAAGAAATAGAAAGGAGGCATCAGAAGGCTAGCAAGGAAAGGAATGGAATGATAAAATCTTGCGACTGCTCTGAGATCTAACGCAGCTGGACCTGTGATTGGTCATCAAGTAGAAACAACTCACATGGACCAACCAAAGATGCACCTGTTGCATTGCACAGCAGCAGATAATTATTGTTTTTCTTTTCCTCTGAGGCTTCTCAGCTTCTCAAGAGAAAAAAATCTTAATAAAAGGATTTTTCAGAAAATATTTCTGTGACAGGAGACCTTGAAGTTCATCTCACTCCAACCTTCCAAGGGCAGGGATGCCTTCCACTGTCCCAGGTTGCTCCAAGACCTGTCCAACCTGGCCTTGGGCACTTCCAGGGATCCAGGGGTAGCCACAGCTGCTCTGGGAAACCTGAGGCCTTGTATTGGCCTCAGATCCTTTTATGGATTCATTAGGGGTGGAATGTGAGGCATCACAGAAGATCACAGGATAAATGTTTGTAAATCTCCAAAGGAAAAAGCCCAAATCCTTTTATCAGAACACCTCTTGAAAATATCATCCCTCCACAGCCAGCTGAATCCATTTTACTAATGGAGTTTCATTTATGCCCTCAAAGTTAATGGGATGTCCTAAAATAACCCAATAATTGGGGTTATTTCTTCCAGGGTTGAGCAGTGATGTGCTGTAACATACAAGCCTTGTAAATTTGTTACTAAGGAGCCTTCAATGGTTTTGATGCAAAAGTGTGGGGTTTTTTTAAAGAGATTAAATCAAAAGGGGTACAAATATTCAGAATCCTTAATAATTTAACAAATCTACATCTACCCCATGACCAGAGGCAGCTCCTTGTCACACTCAGGCCGTGTTCCAACTTGAACTTTTTGACCATAGTAAATCCTAGTGCCTGAAACAGCAGAAAAAGGAAGTTAAACTGGGAGAAGTGTCTGAAAATGTTCATGTTTATATGGCTGATAGTGAATTTCCAGCTCACCACCCTCACAGGGAAGATTTTCTTCCTAATACCCAGTGCAGGATGCAGTGAAGAGGGGAGAATCTCCTCCATCAGCTTGCTGGTCACTCTTTTTTTGCTGCAGCCCAGAATTCAGTCTGTGAATCCACATTTCTGAGCCATGTCCATTGACACTCAATTCATTTTGTTCAGGGCTGCTCTCAAACATTCTGATAAATGCCTCATGGTTGTGGGGCTATCTTCAAATCCCCACTGCCATGGGGATAAACTAAACCCTAACCTATACGTATCACACACTACTAAATACTATGAAACAACAAATAAAAACAAAAAATACCCCCAAAAATAAATCAACAACTACTCCAATCACTTAAACTACAACCAACACTCCAAATACTCAAATTATAATTAAACCAAACAAAACCACCAATTTCATGTAGTGGTTTTGGTTTGTTAATTTGAGACTTTGTTAATTTTGAGGTTTTTTGGTTAATGTATTATTGAGTGTGGTGGGTTTAGTGTTGGTTAATTATTAGTGTATTTATTTTTTGTTGTGAGGCAGGATTAGGAGAAAGGTAAAGTAGGTTTAAAATTTTAAAGAGTATAAAGAAAAAATTATTAATAGTAACTAAAAAAAAGCGTGATAAGAATCAGAATAATACTTTTAGAATATTTTTCTTTCTCTTATAACTTTTGTTTTTCTATTGATAATTAAAATAAATAAAATTTAAAATTTTAGTTAGTTTACTATTTTTGGAATAGGTTTTTTTTACTTTATTTCGGGAGAGAAGTTCTTTTTGTTAATGTTATGGACCTTTTTTTATAAGGAAAAAATAGGTTTTTTGTGGTTTTAATTTTTTTATTAATAGTAGTTATTTGGGGAAATTTGTAATGCTGAATTTTTTAATATAATTTTTTATAGTTGTGTTTATGGGTTATGTTAATTTATGGGATATTATTTTATTGTCCTCTGAATGACATTGACAGTGTCATCCTGTAACATCTCTGTTGATATATCCAAAGCCATGGGTCCTACAACTGTGCAGAACCTCTTGCTACACAGGTAACTGGAAATTTATGGGGCACCACTAATCATATTTAATTCACATCAATCCCCAGTGAAACCACTGGAATCACTGGGACATCTTTCAGAAATGGAATGAATTTCAAAAATACAGCCACTTTTTCATCAAAACCTCTATAAAATCAATCTCCCACTTCAGAATATAGCCCTAAGCCTTGAAGATGACTGAAATTACTTAAATGCAGACAGAATCTTTAATTACATGCTCATTTGAGAGGAGGAATGCAAGACTGTGTCCCTGGATTCATTTTTCTCACAGCTTTAGTAGACTTTGTGTAGAACATTCTCCTGTGATGGTGGACTTGAGAAACACATCCAACATGGAAATTTGCCTTGTGAAGAGACCCCATTTCAATTATAGCTGATTAAAATTGAAATAAAAATGTTCCTGTACTGGATGAAATCATGATCCATCCTTTGAGCTGCCTGTGACAGTGACAAGCTTTTCACAGATTATATATATATATAATATATATATATAATATATATTCTTTTCTAATTATGAAAGACTTGTGGAAGACACACACTGAGCTGCTCCATGGACAGAGCAGCTCTTCATGTGATGGACATGGCCTCAGGTCAGATTTTCAATGCCACAGGAAATTTTAGGACCATGTCTTATGATTCCAGCATAAAATGGGACAGGTGTGGTTTGGTTGTCAGCAGAAGGAGTCTTGAAGCTGTCAGCTCTGTGATAATTTATTCACATTGGTGTTTTCTTCCTAATACCCATTTCTTGGTTGTTTTTTCTCTGGAGGAGAGAATGTAAATCCTTCCCCCTCCCAAAACAATTCAGTATTTTTAAACCATAGTATTTAACTCTGCGTGTGCTTTTGAAATCTTGGCTGGCTTCAGTTTTTTGCAGGAATTGGTTACTTTGGCTGTGTGGGAAAGGAGTCCCTGGAATCAGCTCGTATTTCAGTGATTTTCACACATTTAAGGGCCAGATGGGATCATTAGAACACTCACCTTGATCTTTTACACAGCCTGTGGGATGGGATTCACCTCAATAAATCAGTTATTTAAGGAATGAAGTTAGAGTTAGAATACCTGTGCCAAAATGAGCTGTCTTCCCTCTGCTCCTTTTGCAGGTAATGGAGAGGGATCATTTCTTTCACAGGGTAATTCATTCTTCCCTGTGATAGATTTTGGGTATAAATTACTGTGGCCTTCTCACAGGGGGTTCATCATCCAGTCTTTGCCTGAGGAATGTCAGCAGTTTGTGCCCGAAATTGTCAAGAAATGGAGAATCCATTTATTTTCTTTCTTGTGCTACTGATTTATCACCCTTGGCCTCAGAAACCAAACTCCAAAGGTGTGACTGGCTGGGCTGATATTGGTTATAAGGGAATTTTGGATAAGAAGCCTAAGGGAAGATGCACAGCCTGCACCATGATGAATCCATCTCCATTCCCTGTTAGTGGCTGCCTGATATCCCAAAAGGCTGAGTAAAGAGCAAAGATCTCCAAAATGAGGTGAGAGCAATGACTGCTGACAGGGAAAGGTTTCTGCAAGGGCCAGAGGGAGGAGATGGATGTGGAGAGATGTGACAGATGAAGAGAAAATGAGTGTTGAGGAAAGGTTTGTTCAGAGAAATCAGGTTGTGGTGAGCTGACCTCAGCTAGACACCAGGTTCCCACCAGAGCCACTCCATCATTCCCCTCCTCAGCTGGACAGGAGAGAGAAAATATGAGGAAAGGCTTTTGGGTCGATGTGAGGACAGGGGGAGATCTCTCAGCAGTTGCTGTCACGGGCAAAGCAGTCTTGACTTAAAAAAAAAAAGAATAATTTAATGTATTACCAATAAAATCAGAGCAGGGTAATGAGAAATGAAAACCAAATCATAAAACACCTTCCTCCTACCCCTCCCTTCTTCCCAGGCTCAACCTCACTCTTGAATTCCCTGGAGCTGTCTGGACTTACCTCCTTCAGACTTCCTCCCCTCTCACAGAAGCCACCCCTGAAGTCCCCTGTTACCAAAACCTGGTCACTCAAACCCAATACACAGAAACACTCTGCTACTAAAACAAGAAGACTGATAAAAGTGAATGATGACTGATTTAAAGTCAGTTAAATCAAGCTTGTTTAATTAAAGACCAAATAAATAACATGAATAATTAATTAAGAGGAGATAAACTCAAAGCCCAGTGTATGTTTTAGAGGGATAGTGCTTATCTGAGGTGCCATTTGGGGATGACCACATTCCACAGTGGATAATAGGAGACATCAGCAGCAGTGTCAAACAGCACAAACAACTGCTTCAGAGTAAAACTGATGACAATGACAAGGTACAGACTAATGAAAACGTAGAAGAATCTGTATTTTCTCTGGCAGCTTCTTCTGAAATATGGAGGATTGGTCAGTGCTTGAGCCAGACTTGCTGTGAAAATTATATTCTCTGCCACATTCCAGTGCCAATGAAGATATTTTTATGACACTTTTTTGACTAGAAAATAATTACATGAACAGGGAATAGCCAGGGAAAAGTTAAAGAATATACTTTCATGTCCTGATATACATTAATTCAGACACCATGTCTAACCCTCTTTGACTGCACAGTTAAATGGAAATAGAAACCCTAAACTCTGAGTCATGGGCTTTTCTCTCTTGATCAAAAAGTCAGTGGGATTTGTAACTCAGATGTTGAGTACCTATAAGAGATGGTCTGGTTAGATCCTTTAAGGATTTGTCTGAAATAATCCAAGTAGTTTGTAAAGGATCACATAGTTAAATCCTGGTCCCTCCCCTAATCGCTGGTCCAAGGTGATTTTTTGGATATGGAACGAGATGTAATCAACATTTATGAGGGTCAGGGTGGCCTGCAGATGAGTCAAGCTGGTATCCTCCTCCTGTCCAGCACTGCTGGGGTCACTCCTGACACCCTGTAGACATTCCTGCCCTCCCCACCCCTTCTAGCCCAAGAGGGATGCGAAGAAATTAAAAGTGATTGGGAAAAGGGCTACGAAAATGATCAGGGGCACAGCACAACATGCTACTGGCAACTGCCAGCCAGGAAATTCCCAGTTTGTACTGATCCATGGGATTTTCCCACACCCACATGTACAGCTTTGTACTTTGTCACAGGGACACACCCTCAGGGAATTAAAAAAAAAAAAAAAAGAAATGGAGAGGTTGGGGTTATAATCCAAATCAGTTTGTGGTGGTTGTGTGGTTATGCTGGGTTACATGAGTCATATCCAGCACCCTGAGAGTGTGCAATGATTTAAAGGAATGTTTCTCAAGCCTGGGCTTGGCTGGCATGGGGAAGGAATAGATTAAATCACATTTTGAGGTTCCTTCCATGCTTGTTTGTGTGATGCTGCATCCTGAACACTTGTCTTGGAACTTTTGTATTGTATTTGCTGAGAAATACCCCGACAGAGGCAGGAATGATGAATCTGACTCCATGTTCTCAGAAGGCTAATTTATTACTTTATAATACTATATTATATTAAAGAATACTGTACTATACTAAAGAATACAGAAAGGATACTTACACAAGGCTAAAAAAATGAAATGACAAACTCCTGACTCCTTCCAGAGTCCCAACACAGCTTGGCACTGATTGGCCAAAAGAGTCAAAACAACTCACAGCAGAATCCAATGGAACAATCACCTGCGGGTAAACAATCTCCAAACACATCCCACATTAACACAGTACAGAAGAAGCAAATGAGATAAGAATTGTTTTCCTTTTCTCTGAGGCTTCTCAGCTTCCCAGGAGGAAAATCCAGGGTGAAGGGATTTTTCCAGAGAATGTGAATGCCACACTTGTGATTCAGCCTGGGTGTAGAGCAGCGATGCTCCCTCTGTCACAGCATGCACTATTGATTTATCACGCTGAAGTGAGTACAAGTGAAACATGGAGATTCATTAAGAGAGACCATTTACGCCTCTGGACTCGATATGTTTTCAAAATGATACTCTACAACCTCATTAGTGTCTTGTTCTCATTCATGGATTCACCTGTCGAGCGACAAGAAAAGAAACAACAAGAGCAGAAAATTGATCCTTGGCGCTGGTGTCTGATTCCTTGGGAATTCAGCATTTGCCTCATCATTTTGGGATGCCAGGTGGATTCAATAAGTGTAGTGAAGCTCTAAAGTAGAAGTATTGATGGCTCAAACATTGAGGAAAGAGGTTAAAATGTACAGGATTAGTTCAGTCCCTTCCTTAAAAGTACAGCAGCTGCCTTTGTGTCATTCCTTGTATGTTCTCAAATAAAAAAGGAAATATTCTGATTATTTGTAACAGTGTTTTGGTCTCTTATGATCCCTTGAATAACTCCCCATGAATTTTCCAAAAGGTAGTCACAAAGCCATTTTTCATTCCTTTTTAAGGGATATATTTTCTTCAGGACACATGAGTAATCCTCTCTGATGTTGTCTGCCTTAGATCTCTTTTAGCACTGAAAACTACAAAAAGGTAAATTAAATGTATCCATTTAGATGCTTTTAATTGGCAGCCAACGTCAATGAGAAACCTTGGACTGGATTTACCCAAAGGGAATTGCTAAAAGATTTATGGAGAGAAGTGAGATTTTTATTAAAATGCCTTTTTTTACTATTTTTCCTGGACAGTGTTTGTATGAAGTTGATAATTCCCATGTTTACAGCTGTATCTCTCTCTTCCCTGTTTCATGATCTCCCTGGAATGTGCTCTAGGCACACTCCCCCCAAGACTGAGGTTTTAATGGTTTTGGAAAAATGTTCAGATGGGATTAAAGGCGTTGGAAGCACAAAGGCCTGTGGAAGTTCTGCTCCCAAACCATTAGGAGCTGACTCCTGCGAGCTGGAGCATGGATGCACAAAGCCCCTGGATGTGAGCAGGAATCCTCATGGGAGGGCTGGTGCAGTGACAGTGACAGTGGTGAAGATAAATTTGGAACATGAAGATGCGATTCATTCGTAGCTCCAGACACCAATGTCTGACTCGGCCTCCCTTGGGACACGTTGGGTTAATCCTGAAATGTGCAGGCTGAGGCACACTCAGTAACCTCAGTAACATCACCTCTCCTCTGGCAGGAGGGATTCAGAGCTGGCTGCATGGCCAGACCCAGAGAGGGGTGATGAGCAGTGCTGCATCTAGCTGCTGGCCAGTCACCAGGGTGTCCCTCAGGGCTCTGTGATGGGGACAGCTCTGTTCGATGTTTTTATTGATGACATGGATGAGGGGATTGAGGCTTTCGTTAGTAAATCTGCAGATGACACTGAGCTGGGAGCTGTGTCCATCTGTTGGATGGTAGGAAGGCCCTGCAGAGTGACCTGGAACAGGTGGGTGGATGGGCAGAGTCTAACAAGGTGATGTTTAATAAGTCCAAGCGCCCAGTCCTGCATTTTGGTCACAATAACCCCTGCAGTGCTCTGGGATGGGGATGGTGTGGCTGGGACAGTGCCAGCACAAAGGGACCTGAGGGTGCTGGTCAGTAGTGACTGACCATGAGCCAGCAGAGTGCCCTGATGGCCAAGAAGGCCAATGGCTCCTGGCCTGGGTCAGGAATGGAGTGGGCAGCAGGAGCAGGGAGGTCATTGTGCCCCTGCCCTGGGCACTGCTGGGGTCACACCTGGAGTGCTGTGCCCAGCTCTGGCCCCTCAGCTTGGGAAGGACCTTGGGACACTGAGCACATCCAGAGGGGACAGCGAGGCTGGAGAGGGGCTGGGAACACAAACCCTGTGAGGAACCCCTGAGGGAGCTGGGGGTGCTCAGCCTGGAGAAAAGGAGACTCAGGGCTGCCCTCATCACTCTCTGCAGCTCCTGAAAGGTGCCTGTGCTCAGCTGGGGCTGGGCTCTTTCTCCAGCAGCACTGACACAGCCAGAGCACACAGCCTCAAGCTGCACCAAGGGAAATACAGGTCGGATAGCAGGAAAAAGTTTTTTACAGAAAGAGTGATAAAGTTCTGGAATGGCTGCCCGGGGAGGTGGTGGAGCCCCCATCCCTGGGTGTGTTTAACAAAGCCTGGATGTGGCACTGGGTGCCAGGGTTGAGTTGAGCTGTTGGGGCTGGGTTGGACTCCATGATCTTGAAGGTCTCTTCCAACCTGGTCATTCTGGGAATTTTGTGAATTCTGTGATTTATCCTGGAGTTGTTTTTGGGGAAGGAGTGGCTGGGAGAAATAGTTAACCTATTTAAGAGTAAAGGGTTTCCCTTGAAAGGAGCCCTGGGGCTTTCAGCAGTGTTTTGGAAGGTGGGCAGTGCAGGGCTGTGTCTGCAGAGAGCTCCTGGTGTAGAGAACTGAGAGCTGCCGGATAGATCCAGGAGAAAATCCATGCAAGAACTGCAGGAGAGATGCAACAATTGCAGGATGTCACCTTGTAGGGTTCCTGTGGTTCTCCAGGTGTGAAAGGAACCAGCAGCAGCCCTTCCATCTGTCCTGTCCACTCCAGGTCTAGGGCCAGCTCTGTCCCTGATGCCTTGGTGGCACTTATGGACTGCACAGAAGGTTCTGTGTGCACATGCCAAGGCTTCCAGTGGAAAAGGCTGAAGATCAACTCCTGACCTCCACCCTGAAGTGATTTATGAGGGCTCGACTCCTGAACTTCACCCTGAGGTGATTCATGAGAGCTCAGCTCCTGAACTTCACCCTGGGCTGATTTATGAGAGCTCATACACTCATTTCCCCCAGCTCTGCTGGGAGGATAATCCCAGAGGAGTGACAGAGCAGGGAGTCTGGCTGGCAGCTGCCCGAGCCTTGGGGTAGAGTCTGGCTGAACTCAGCTTTCCCCATCTGCAGGATGGTGCTGATAATCCTCTTACCTGCCAAGAATTTTGTGCTCTCCTCCAGAAGAAAGCACAAGGTGGGAGTGTCTGGTGCTGATGACCCAGTGAGAGTTTTGCAGACACATTTTTTCATTTAGAGATTTGTTTGGTGTTGATGACCCAGTGAGTGTTTTGCAGACACATTTTGGTCAGTCAGAGACACTGTTTGGTGCTGATGACCCAGTGAGAGCTTTGCAGACACATTTTGGTCATTCAGAGACACTGTTTGGTGCTGATGTCCCAGTGAGAGGTTTGCAGACACATTTTTGGTCATTCAGAGACGCTGTTTGGTGCTGATGACCCAGTGAGAGTTTTGCAGATGCATTTTGGTCAGTCAGAGATGCTGTTTGGTGCTGATGACCCAGTGAGAGTTTTGCAGATGCATTTTGGTCAGTCAGAGATGCTGTTTGGTGCTGATGACCCAGTGAGAGTTTTGTAGACACATTTTTTCATTTAGAGATTCTGTTTGGTGCTGATGACCCAGTGAGAGCTTTGCAGAGACATTTTTGGTCAGTCAGAGATGCTGTTTGGTGCTGATGTCCCAGTGAGAGTTTTGCAGACATATTTTTGATCATTTAGAGATTTGTTTGGTGCTGATGACCCAGAGAGTGTTTTGCAGACATATTTTTTCAGAGATGCTGTTTGAAGCCTGTGCCAACTGCCCTCTTGGGAAGAAGGACGACAATGCACATCAGTGTCATCTTTAGAGAGAAAAGACCCCACAAAGGGTGGAAGGAGGCGCTACCAGCAGGAGAAATTCACATTGTCAACCAGCTGAAAGAGAAAACAATGTGCTTAACAACTATTTGAAGAAACACAGATAATACGGCAATAAACAGAACCAGGATAGCCAGCAGGGAGGCACTTGTTTTTTATTAGCTCCAGGGTGTTCTCATCTGGAACGGGAATTGAACCACCTCCAAAAACAGCCAGGCAATGCAATTGCAGGGACACACTATCAGTGGGCTTAAATAATGAGCTGCTCATGGAAAGGGCTGCCCTGGAGGAGGAAGCTCAGGGCTGAGCTGAAGATATTTAGCAGATGGGGAGGATTATTGTAATCCGTATCCAAAGCAGCAAATATTTCATTCTGCTCTAACCAAAGCAGAGGCCCAAGTAGAGTGGCCAGCCTGGAGGTGTAAATGGAAGGGATATTATGGTAATGGAAGAGAGGAGAGGTGAGAAAAGCTTGAGAACTGCTGGGTTAGAGGTTCTGCAGGACAGGAGAGAACTGTTTTTTATTTGCTGAAAACCCTAAGCCCCCTTTGGTTCACCCTCAGGTAGATCATTCATCCAGACTGCAAACCACAGGATAAATCCTACAATGGTTTGGGTTTAAAGAGATCTATATCCACCCCATACCTTCCACTATCCCAGGGTGATCCAAGCCCCATCCAGCCTGGCCTTTGGCATGTCCAGGGATTCAGGGGCAGCCACAGCCTCTCTGGAAACCTGTGGTAGGGCCTCAGGGAACAATTTCTTCCTAATATCCCATCTAACCCTGCATCTTTCTTGGGACTGTTATGGGCCTCTGTTAGGAGTCAGCTGGCTTGACTCATAAAATCTAAAGATAATTTTTGGGCTGGTCCTAAAGGGTTTTAAGGAACACTACCACCATCAAAATTAATCACTTAATGCTGAAAACATTAATGTTTAACTTTGGGGACGAGATTCTTGTTTTTAGGAAGCCAGAGAATCCCTGCTTAAATTCTGTGGAACTCATACAAGATATTGAGTACATGGAGCAGTAAGTCTCATGTTTACACTCAGTCCTCTCTTTTTAGAGCTGTAGCTTTTTGGCTGGGCTGGTTCTTCAAGCTGTGCATTTTTTTTAACCACTTTAGCTTTAATATTTTGAAATATAGTGATGCTGGACGTGAGCCAATTATTATTTTTTTACCTAACACTGGGCATAACCCACAGCAGACCTTAATGCCAGTCAGTAGAAGGCTGGAATAAAATTTAGAGGCCGAAGGAATTTTTATGCCTCCTGAATGCCTTTTTATACCTCCTTTTTATGCCTTTTTTTTTGCCTCCTGAAACCAGCTGGGTGAAAGAAATCATCTGCTGAGAAGCCATGGGAGCTCAAAGGGCGTTTGGACACCGTGGGTGAAGATTTGTCATCTCCCTCCAGCTCACACTGGTGTTCTTGGTCCAGCATGCTCAGCCATGGTCATTAACATGCAAAACACACGTGCTCCTTAATTATGAAGTGATATTTTTGGATTATCATGCCCAGCTAGGAGAAGTCTACATTTGCTGCAGAGAAATCCACAGAGGGCATCAGCCCTGTGAGGAGAGAAAATGGAACATTGTGAAAGCTTTGCTGCAACACAGCTGCTTTTCCCACCACATTTTACTTGTTTGAGAAAGTTTGCAATCCCAAAATATACAGGGCAAGGAGGAATCATGTAAACACAAATCTGGGATAGCAGGAAAAACATTTCTTTGTGCTCTGGGGGCAGAAAACCTGGAAAATGGAACACTGGTTAATGGTTCTCTCCTGTGAAGGGATCATGGGGTGAGGTTAAAAGGCTGAAGGTTTTACAGGTTTTTTTAATGACGTCTGCAGGGTGAGATCCAGGTTTTTGGATTGGTCTCGGGTCTGATATAAATAAATGCGTTTGGAAAGTGAGCTGTGAAATCTCAGCTAATTCACAAACTGGCCTCTCTCAGCTGCACAAACCTGAACCCGTGTCAGGATCCAGCCCATGCAGGAGGTCAAAATACTCTGCTGGTGTTGAGTCCAGCCCACCTTCATTTTTTACATTTTTTGTATTATCTGAGGCTGGCACCAGCTGTTGGGACAAGCAGACAAGATGGGCAGGTTTGAGTTATTTTTATCCCCACAGCTGTTCAATCAGACTCTCATTTAGCAGCTCAATTCTGCGGATAATCTCAATGTAATTAGAAGGTTTAGGTAAAATTCAGAAATGTACTTAAAATTTTGGTAATTGTTATTCTAGAACCAGTTCAGCACCAGTTACAAGCACATAATTATGCTTGGTGTAGTACAAACTCATTATGGGATATAATTCTGGCCTATGTTGTTTGCAATAGAGCTCAAAATTTTCTTTTTGCACAAACCCTGTTTCACACAGAATATTTTTTTAAAATCAGTCAGTTAAAGAACTGGGGATGTTCCTGTACAGTTCACAATTAAAAAAAAAACAAACAAGCTGATACCTTTGAATAGTCTTATAATGTTGCATTGCTGATTTTGAACAGATTGTTGTTAACAAATTATTCTCCATAAAAGAGAATAATTAGGATGAGGGTAAATTAGAATGAATTAATTGGTTGCCACAAAATAATTTTCCCCCTTTTTAGTTCATGAAGAAATTAAAGTTTTGGGTGTTGACCCAAACAAATTCTTTTCCATATTTCTGGTGGGATTTTCTTTTGGCACTGCAAAGAAAACAAGATTTAGCTGTTAAGTTGTGAAAAACAGAGATTGAATGAATGAGGGACCTGGCAGGAAAACTCCCAGTAGCCTGAGGGAGAAGACAGAATTCCACTGGTTTCCAGCCCTGTGTTCCACCACTGGCTCATCCTCCCTCCTTAAGACCTCTTGCATTCTCTAACCATTAAATATGTGTCTTGTAACACAGATCGTTCAATTAATAAAATTATTTTTAATTAATTTTTCCCCTCCATCATTATTTATTTAGAATGACACAGTTCTTAGGTGCTGCCCTCACAAACTGTGACCAGCACACCCCCAGCCAAAGAATATTGATAAGTTGTTTTTCCCACACTTCATCTTATTTATTTCACCTACCAGACATGTTCGTGTACTCACTTCCTACTCTGGTGCTGCTCTGTGCAGAAAAAACCCCAATAAATTAAAAATATGTTAAGTGAGGTGGTCAAACCTATGAAAAGATCATTATGGATCAGTGCCCAGATGGGTATCCTGTCCTCAGTATGTCTAAAGCACCTTCCCAGGGACGGGTGTTGGAATATCAGAGGTTTCCTTCACACAGTCTCCTAAATTCCCCCAGGATGGGGCTTGGGTGTGAATGGAGGCTTGGAGAACATCCTGAGATGTGTTTGCCTGGTTTATGGATTTTCCTTTTCTGAATGTCTCCAATTGTTTTTTGAACTTGTCCGACCTTTTGCTCCAAGCTCCTTCAGAGTGTTCCACAGTTCCACATTCCTTTTTCTGGCATCTCCTTTCTTTGTTTTAAGCTGGGCACTCACTGATTTAATTTGTTGTGAGGTAATTACTACACAAGAACAGGTTTGCTGCCTTTTCACCTTCTCAGCCACTGCTCACATCACTCTGGATTCCACAGGTGTCCATCATCCCTTCCTCACTCATCCCAATGCCAGGCTGGATTCCAACCTGTCCTTCTGCTCCCATTCCAACACCATCAATCCATGATGGATCATCCCTTCAGTGATGGATTTTCCATGAGGATTTCACAGAATTATTATAACGTGACCAGAACCACACACAATTTTCAAGATGTGAGGACATTACCCATAGAAAAATCCCTTCTATTTTCTTCTTCATTTCCCTAGAATATCTCAGATTTCATTTGCTTTTTTGACTGATACTTCTGCTCAATTGACATTTCCATAAGAGAATTGCTGGCCCAAGACCTCATTTTTCAGTGCTAGCAGCTGTGCCAGAGCCTGCCATCATTCAATCCCTCACCAGCTCTCTTGGATCCCCTTTAGGGACTGGAAGGGGCTCTCAGGTCTCCTCAGAGCCTTCTCTTCTCCAGGATGAATAAACCCTTATATCCACAGGAGAGCTGGAGCCTGTGAATGGATTTGTTTGAATGCAGCTCCCAGGAGCCCCCAAATTTACATCAGAACCTGTTCTCTTATGACTTTTCTAAACATTTATCACAGCACTGGGTAAGGAGAGGGTGGAAAAAGGCTGCCATGGGTTTTAAAAGGAAAAATCATAATTTAAATTAACAGAAAAAGACATAGACCTTCGGCATAAAAAAATATATATCTCGCCCACTCATCTTAAAAAAATACAAAACTAGTATTCAGTAGAGTCAATAAAAGTTAAATTTTCTTATGTGTAATCCACTGTTGGCTGAAGAACATTAGCATTTCAAATAGATTTGCTCATTAAAATGAAGATATCTTCTGATAAAATAGCATTTCCTGGGATTTCAATTCTTGCACTAAAAAAGGGAAAGAAGTAAAGGCAGAATTCAATGGAAATCGCCTTCCCTTCCCTTCCCTTCCCTTCCCTTCCCTTCCCTTCCCCTTCCCCTTCCCCTTCCCCTTCCCCTTCCCCATCCCATTTTTGGCATTTTAGCAGGGACAGCTGTGCAGAGATGTTGAGGGTGGTGACCAAGGACTGATGATCCAGGGTGCCAGAGTTTTTACGAAATTCCTGGGATGGGTGAGGACTCAGAAATGTCCCAATTTCTGGTTACTTCACTCACATTTGCAAGAACAGCTGTGGAGCACCAATGCAGAATGAAGGGTTGGAGCTAAGGATCCCCATCAGTAAAAAAAATCAGATTTTAAATCCAGGAGTTGCGTGTTTAATCCCAAATTCTGGAAAGTCAGTGGTTTTAGTTTCATAAACTAAACACGTATCCTAATTGAAAAACCAAACTAAATCCAAAAAATCCTGGCAAATGCTAAAAATACAACCCTGTGCCTCGTGCAAAGCCGTTTTTACATTTCTGTCGATGCAATCAGTGTTGTTTATGTCCCTAAATCCCATAAACAACAGCCCAGCACCAAAGAGCAGGCCAAACCCAAATCACGGGTGTGTTGGCAAGAGGCTGGAATGTGGGACACACAGAATCCTGGGGTGGAAAAACCCAAACCTAAACCAGAATTGGGGCTGCAGGAGAAAACTGAGCACCACACACAGTGTGCCCCACAGGCTTGTTCATTGGGAATGTTGAAGGGGGAATTGTTTTCCTCCTGTGCAACACTGATTTAATGCACTGCAGAGCTGATGGTCAGTTTGATGCCTTGTGCAGGCTGACCTACAGCAGAGACTAGTCAAAGTTAAAGAATAAAGCAGGGATTTATTCAAAGGCCTCCATGGATCCACCTTGGGTAGCACAAGAGCCCAGCCAGGGCTGCACCCAAGATGAACCAAAATGGCCCCAAAATGCACAAGCGCTCCCGGGGTCTCTCCCTGGGATCAGTTCTGCTCCATTTGCACCTTGCAGTTCATTGTCCCATTCCAGCTTTAGCCCCTGCAGTCCCACCCTGCTTGTTTTTCTCTCTCCAGCCCACGGTGTTTGTGCTCTTGGGGCTGAGATTTGGATCATTTGTCCTTGGTGCCCAGCTGGAGCAGGAATTGTTTTGTCTCCCTGCTCTGTGCACAGAGCTCACCATGCCCTGATGTGAAGCCCAGATCCACATACTAAAGCAGCACAGAATCTGAAAATATAAAAGCTCAAACCTGAGGCATCAAGTTAATATTTTTAAATAAACCATCACCAAAGGCAGCGGGGGAACGCTGATTGCTTCCAGTCATGCCTTGGCCTTGGTACTTTTCCTTATATGTCCATTTGTTTTTATTAAACAGATGGATTGTCCTGTGATCTGCGGGTTTTAGGGGGTTGCCCTCGTAGATGATGTGGAATGGGACCTGCATCCCAGCCCATGGTGATGGAGACTCTCACTGTGTGTAGCCTTTGGATCCTGCACAGAAGTGCTGATTTCAGCTCCTTATTCATTAATCTCATCAAGGGGAAGCAGTGCTAAAAACTTCAGTTCACACACAGGAGAGGAAAAACATTAGCTAAGGGTGGCTGAGCACCGGCAGAGCTGCTGGGCACCTGGTGATGGAGCAAAACAGGGACTGAACTTCACAATTCCAGGGAATTTGCTGTCTTGTTTAGGAACCAGGGCAGAACAGACAGATTTCAGGACTAGGATTTCAATGGTTCAGTCAGTAAGGCAGGTGAATAAAAGATAAAATATTGGTTTTAATGATGCCAGGATCAATTTCATCCAATATCAATGATAGCAACAGTCTTACTTTATGCCAGCAATGCCATCAAATCTGAGATTACATTGCAGTTATTAAATTCATCCTTTAATCTGATAAATTTAGTGTGAGGACATTACCAATGTACTCATAATCCCTCTTTATCTCCGCTACTGGTGGCTGTAGTGCTGAGTCTGAGATAGAATAAATGAGATTTGAGAAGCAAGATCAATAGTTTTGAGCAGCAATACCTGTCTGCCAGCTTCAGAGATGAGAGAAGGAAGAAGATATGTGTTGATGCTTCAAGGAAGTGAGAAGCATTATCCACTGTGTCTTAAATCAGGTGGATTAGCTGAACTAAGACAATTTAATAATTGGATTTTTACTGTCGTGGTTAATTGTACCACAGTGATAATGTCCACAGCCACGTGTTGCAAGTTCTTTCCCTTCATGGCTCCTAATGGATGGAAAATGGGTGGAGGGGATTATTAGTGGGATTTAATATGTACAGATACACCCCAAAATGTTTTTATCCCTCTGTGAGCTGAGTCCTACCCAAAAATGTTCTTTGAAGAGGCATCAGCCTGACTGGGAGAAAAACAATGTCCTTTTAGGTACTGTGGAAAAAATGGATGGGACTGGCAAGTGGAAATGACTGGCTTCTCAAATCTGGGATTGCAAAGAGGGGAGCCTGCCTCCATTTCCTCATTTCACAACAAACTTCCTCTTTTGGGGAATCTGTATCAGAGCACAACACTGGAGGTGTTTAGATTCTCCTGACATCCTCAGAACCTCCACTTAGGCACTCCCTCTTCATCCCAAAGTCCAGCTCTGTTAGGAAACATCTAATTCACCTGGAAATACATTCACAGAATGGGTCAATGTTCTTTTTTTTTTTTTTTTTTTTTGCCTTGGTCAGGATTAAATATGTGAGATGGTATTTCTTGTTGGGACTCAGATGTTTATCAGTTCTTATCTCTGTCACACTCTCACAAACCCTGAGCTCTGCAGCACTTCACTCTCACAAACTAAACATGGGGCCCCATCTCTCTCTCTACAAGGTCTTTTAAGGATAAACTGTCCAATTAAGAAATGACACCTCAATTATTTTCACTTTTAACCAAATAACCAACCACCTGTGGCTGCAATGGGGACTTTTTTATCCAACTACACAAAACCACCCAAACCCATGGAGGAGAAGGAGAAGAAGAAGAAGAAGAAGAAGAAGAAGAAGAAGAAGAAGAAGAAGAAGAAGAAGAAGAAGAAGAAGAAGAAGAAGAAGAAGAAGAAGAAGAAGAAGAAGAAGAAGAAGAAGAAGAAGAAGAAGAAGAAGAAGAAGAAGAAGAAGAAGAAGAAGAAGAAGGAGAAGGAGAAGGAGAAGAAAATGAAGATGAAGAAGGAGCAGCCTCCACCCCAAAACCTTCATCTTGCTTTACATCTATTACTATATTCTAAACCCTCAAACTCTGAGTTTCCCACCCTGTGATCTCACACACTTCTATCCAAACTCCACACCCACAATCCCAGTTCTATCATTCCATTTTGGAGGCTTCTCCATGGCCTCAGGTCAATGCAGTGTTCTCTTGGGGGTCAGTGCCTGGCAGCACAGAAATCTGAAATTCTCAGCAGCCAGGGTTCCAACAGGTGAACATAAAAAATCCTGGGAAAAAATTTGGTGAAGCCAGAGTCATTTATTTGAGACTATTTCCAAATTATTCAGTGGCTCTTACAGGTTAAACTCAAAAATCCACCAATGGACAAGTGGAGCCCCCTGTCCATGGCATGGCTGAGGCAGCGACTGCAATGAGGTGACACCAATCTTCAGCTGCATCAAAATCTCTGTGAAAGCATCTGCCATGACAGGGCATACTGATGAGGAGTGAAAAATGGATAAGGAAAATCAGCACTATCAATCTGGAGTATTAAGCTGGAAATTACTTTAAGAGGGGTTATCCAGACCTTATATTCACAGGTCTCATGTGATCTGTCAGGCCAAGATTAAAGTGTCAGCCCTGTTTTGAGGGTTGCTGAATATCCACAGTGCCCCAGCTACATTATTCTGAAACTCATAAATTTTTCTAAAGTATGTATTAAGGAAAAAAAAAAAAGAGGGATTTTCAAGGTTTTCATTGCCATGAGAGTAAGTTTTGTGAATTTCTTTTCTTAGCACAGCAGAAAGAAAAGACTTAAAACAACCATTATTCTATTTTTTGTTTGAAATTAATTAATATAATTTATTTCTTTTCATATGCTAAAATAATGACAGTTTACAACAGATGGATATACAACATTTGAGTGTAAATCAACTGGAAAAAATTAAATAACCTGTAATAGTGAGATAAAACTCAAGTATAAAAAATAACAAAAAACTGAAGGGATTGAGAGCAAGCCTAATGCACATCCTTGGGGGTTTTTAACAGAAAGGAAGGCAGCAGTGCTGTCACCATTCACAGAAATATGAAATGTCTGAGCAGAATCCATCAGCTGCTAAGGTGGAGCAGAACAATGAAGAATTTGTGACATCCAAAAGCTGCAAGGTTTTCTCTTATGAAGATTATGCATTCAGGAAATTAGAATAATTCCTAAAATTCGAAACGAGCATTGATGCTGATAACTGATTTTCAAAGTCAGAATATAAAAACCTACAAGGAAATGGAGCCATGAGTATGAGCCTGTGTTCAACTCAAGCTGAGAAACCCGCAAAGACCGTGGAGTTATTTTCAGGAATTATGACAGATCTATAACCAGGAAAATGTAATTAACTGAACCCCAAAAGATCGAAAACAAACCATTCCCACTCTAAAATTGTCAGAGTAATTTTCAGAGTGAAGGCTCATAGGGTTAACGAGAAATGAACAGAAATTTAGCAGGGAGAAGAAAAGGAACTGTAAGAACATCACCAAGTTCAGGGCAAAAATCAGGATTGACAAGGTTTCAAACAGCATTTTGAGATACAAGACAATCTCTGGGATACAGTTTCAACTTCTAGCCCAATAAATAAACAAAGTTCATAAATAATTGCATAAAAATAGTTTGGAGAAAAATAAAGCATAATTCCAGCCAGAGCTGGGTTCATTAGGGGTGAAATGTGAGATATCGCAGAAGATCACAAAATAAATGTTTGTAAATCTCCAAAGGAACAAGACCAAATCCTTTAATCAAAACACCTCCTGAATCCATTTTACTAATGGAGTTTAATTTGTGCCCTCAAAGGTAATGGGATGTCCTAAAATAACCCAATAATTGGGGTTATTTCCTCCAGGGTTGAGCAGTGATGTGCTGTAACACACAAAGCTTGTAAATTTGTTACTAAGGAGCCTTCAATGATTTTGACACAAAAATGTGTTTCTTTTTTAAAGAGATTAAATCAAAAGGGGTGCAAATATTCAGAATCCTTCATATTTTAATAAATCTACATCTACCCCATGACCAGAGGCAACTCCTTGTCACACTCAGGCTGTGTTCCAGTTTGAACTTTTTGACCATAGTAAATCCTAGTGCCTGAAACAGCAGGAAAAAGCAGGAAATTAAACTGGGAGAAGTCTCTGAAAATGTTCATGTTTACATGGCTGATAGTGAAGTAGTAGCTGATTTATAGCTGCAGTTTTTATTTAAAAAGATGAATTTAAATTGCACCCAAAAAAGGATAAAAGTGAGGTGAAACAGAATGCTTTCCTATGGTTTGTTCAAAACAATTTGGGGTGACCAAAAACAATGTGGAAGGAAGAGTTTTTCTCCCTTACCTATAGTTTTTATTTAAATAATCCTTAATTTTTATTCTCTCATTCTTTTCCTTAGATGTGTCAGGAGAGGAGTTGGTTAGGAAAATTTTATAAAGCTGTGTCCATCTTGAATTGTTGTAATTCCATTACATACTAGCACAGCCCTTTTCAGGTACAAATCAAAATACCCTAACAAAAAGTAAGCAAATAAACAGATCCCCCTAAATTACTATTATGTTGTAATGAGGGAATTTTTGATTCGTGTTTTACCCTTCAATCTTTACAAGGTCTATCATGAGCCCAGCTAACCCTTTATGCACTTGGTTATTTTGGAGCTGAGCCTCACCTGGCAGAGTTACCAGGATAAATTTAGCATAAGAATTAATTATTTTAGGCTAAAAATCACCACCAGGGCTAAGATGACTATATAGCTCCCCCACCAAGAAATGAGATGGATCCTTTCCCAGAGCTGCTATTTGGTGCTTTTAGAGAGGCATGAGTTAAAATAACCATGCAGAAATTTATTTAACTACAGGAGTTTCAGAAACCTGGGACTGCTTTCAGCATAATTCTGTGAAATAAGTCGAATTTCATCATTACAGCCTGTGAGATCTGTGAAATACGTGGCATTTGCGCACAGACCTCTTTGAGTTGTGTTTAATATTGGTTTGGAATAAGGTCAGCGTTGTATTTATTAAATAGCAGGGGAAATTATTAGGCCATTTTACCTTATTTTGTGCTCATTTCGTCCTAATGACTTGCTCTGGTACAACCTAAACTGAGGCACCTGAATAATCAGATCAAACAAGTGGACAATAAATATCAACCAGAGTCAAAAAGAAAGGAATGGAAGACTTTTTGACATCAGCTTTCCATGCTAAGTTTTAACATAAATTGAACATTACTATTTATCCAGCTTTTAATATCATTGTGGAGGAAGATTCAGCTGGGTCCCAATGTGGCACTACTTGTTTAAGATGTCCAGGGAAAAGCAGAGAAAAATGTTAATTAGAGGAGAGCTTATTGAAATAAGATTTTCCTCTGTTTATTAACAGCCTAGAGGCTTAGAGGGGGAATATGCAGCAGACTTTTAATTAAACTGTTTACTTTTAATGGGAATTTGCTAGAATTCATCATAGTCAGCAATGTGTTAGTGGGACAATAAAGTGGTAAGAGTGGAAAATGTCCATTTTGGCAGGAGTCAGAGGAGGAAAACAACAAAATAAAAAATAGTCCTGGTTGCAGTATGATTTCACAGAATCATGGGGTGGGAAGATGTCACCATTAGGTTGGATGTGACAGACACACACATGATCAGGGTCCAAGAAGAAAAATTTTTTATTCTGCATGTTCTCCAGCTTATATACTCTTAACAAAGTGTGATCTTAAGTCATTAACAACATCACAATAACTTATATTCATTGGTGCAAAGCAATTAACATCAATATAATTATCAAAAGTTTTACAGAAATTTAATAAGGCATGTAAACACATCTACTTATGCACGTAGCCTAGTTTACAAACATTTTCATGTATTTTTCCTAATCTGTTTCCATGCTAACAGCCTTGTCTTTCTTCTTCCTTGCTATGGATACACTCGAAAATCATCAATTGTTATTTTTTCTATTAACTCAGCTTTGCTTGCAAGCCAACTATCAAGCCCCTCCATAGGAAGAGACCTTCAGGATCATGGAGTCCAACCCAGCCCCAACAGCTCAAGAAAACCCTGGCACCCAGTGCCACATCCAGGCTTTGTTAAACACACCCAGGGATGGGGACTCCACCACCTCCCTGGGCAGCCATTCCAGAACTTTATCACTCTTTCTGTAAAAACTTTTTCCTACTATCCAACCCAAACTTCCCTCGGTGCAGCTTGAGGCTGTGTGCTCTGGTTGTGTCAGTGCTGCTGCAGAAAGAGCCCAGCCCCAGCTGACTACAAATGTTGGGATTTGCATTTGACCATACAATATCTGGGAAATTTCTTCAGGGTTATTAGCAAACAACAAAAGACAAATAAAGATTTAAAAAGAAAACACAAGCAACACCAAGCCTGGCACATGAATATCTTGCATGGTCATGTGGATCCATGGCAGAACCATCCAGAGTCACCCAGAGAAGGCAGATTTGGAATTGCCAGACTGGCAGAGGCAGTGCCCTTACTGCTCAGCTGATTGAGTTCATCCTTGGTGTAAGGGTGGGGCATGGATCATCTCACCAGTTCAGGGCAGCTCTTTTAGGATCACCCTCTGAAGATGCGCATCTCTCTGCCTTGAGTTCAGAGGGAGGTGGAACAATTCTGGGCTAAACAGGTATTTGCTTTCATTACTGGAGAGGATGAATCCCATTTTGATGGACAGAGATTACTGTAATTGGGATACTTTCAGTGTGGGGTTGTGGCATTCACATTCTCTGAAAAAAATCCCTTCGGCCAGAGAGAGGCCTCAGAGAAAAAGGAAAACAATTCTTATCTCATTTGCTTCTCCTGTGTTGTGCTCACATGTGGAATGTGTTTGGAGATTGTTTACCCACAGGTGATTGTTCCATTGGATTCTGCTGTGAGTTGTTTTCACTCAATGGCCAATCAGGGCCAAGCTGTGTCAGGACTCTGGAAAGAGTCAGGAGTTTTCATTATTATCTTTTTAGCATTGAGTAAGTATCTTTTCTGTATTCTTTAGTTTAGTATAGTATTCTTTAATATAATATAGTATTATAGAGTAATAAATTAGCCTTCTGAGAACAGGGAGTCAGATGCATCATTCCTGCCTTTGTTGGGGCATCCTTCTTTACGATATGGGGTGATTTTGAATGGAGTGGAATTACCTTTCTAGAACTGTATTAAAACCTCTGCACCACTGCAAGTCAGCTCATTCTGTAAGTAAAAGAAATACTGATGTTTTAGGCAGTATTTGTCTGACCTATTCAGATACCCAGTTTATCAAAAAATTAATTCTTGGTTCTGTACTCTGCCAACTGAAGTTCTACTGGCTGCAAAGCCAGCACTCTCCAGACCTTCAGGATGGGCCAGAAAAATTCCTGCCTGGGGTGGTTTCAGTGACTCCCACACTCAGACACCAGAGATGGACAGGATGATGATGATGTATGAAAGCTCCTTACAGCCAAGTGCTTGCCAAAGACAATGAAACCAATAAGCACTTCTTTGGGCACTGAGGTTAATCAGAGCCATCAGAAATCTGTGGAAGACTTTTTGTCAGAGCTCTGACAGAGGAGGAGCCTGACGTCCTGAGTGGAGCTGGGCAGTTCTCGGGCAAGAAGCAGCACCATGGACAGGGGCAGCTGCTTCCCTCCCAAAGTCCCAGCTCAAATTCAGAAGCAAATGCCCCTGATTTTAGGGATCTTGGATTTGTGGATTCATAGAATGGTTTGGGTTGGAAGGGATCTTAAAGATCATCTCCTTCCACCCCCTGCCATGGGCAGGGACACCTTCCAGTAGACCAGATTGTCCCAAGCTCCATCCAACCTGACCTTGGACACTTCCAGGGATCCAGGGGCAACCATAGCTTCTCCCCACCCTCACAGCCAAGAATTCCATCCCAATACCCCACCTAACCCTGCTCTCTGTCATTTTATACAATCGTCTCTTGTCCTATCACTCCATGCCCTTGTTCAAAGGCCCTCTCTGAGTTTCTTCGAGCCCCTTTGGGTGCTATAGGATCTATTGCATTTATTCTACTTTTTTTTTTTAATTGGAAGATCTGAGTGGCACTCAGAAGTATTGGCTGTGACATCTGCATTGTCTTAGCAGGGAATACAAGAAAACCCCTGTTGTGCACAAAAAAAAAAAAACCCAACCAAACAAAAACAAAAACAAAAAACAAAACCAAAACAAAAACATACAAAAGTTGCCAATTTCAACAACCAAACAATAATAGGGCATAATTACTCAGTATCAGGAAAATTAGAAAAGTGTTCTTTCATGTCTTTTATCCTCTAAGTTGCAGCATTTTGGCTTTATCTTGCTGCTCTTTTGTTATGAGCAATGTCAGTAAAGAGAATTTTGAAGCAATTCTTGGACTGCTGCTCACATCATCACTTCATCAAGTTACAAGGTCATAACAGGAGACCAAAGCTAATCAGATGAGCAAACTCAGGTGACTTGACAACTGCCAGCTGAATTGTTTCATTATTTTGATTAGCAAATGCCTCAGGAGTCATCTTGTATTCACAGGGAAAATGAGAAAATGCCATTGTCACCTGCTTGTTTCCAGAATTGCCTGTTCCTGTCTTGACTGTGAGATTTTTTATGAGGATTTTTACCTCCCCATTCTGTTAATCATCAATTTGCTCAACTTTAATTTCTCCAGGAGAGAAACTGCATTTTGCTAAGGAACAGTGAAAAGAAAAGGAGGAGGTATCTGCCCATTTCTGTTTTGTGAACAGAGGAAATCGTGGCTGTACCTCTGAGCATTACCAGGACAAGTCCCCTGCCTCCAGTTCTCCAGTGGGGTTTGGGATTTTTATTTAATAATGCACCCAAAGTCTTTACAGTGATTTTCATGCACAAATTCACTCCTCTCAATGCTAATGACCTCCATTAAGTGGTGACTGGTGTAAATAAGCTTAGGCCATTAGGGTAATGTGTATTTCATAAGCCTGCTAGATGATAAAATTTCCTTATTATTGCAAAGTTTATTGCCTTTGCATTTTCTCCTGACATTTTAAGTGAAAAGGGGTAAATTTTAGAGGTTTCTCTGACTGCTTTCGCAGGTGATTACATTCCCAAGACTTCATGAGTCACCAGAGATTACCTTTTAGGCCTCTGGCAAGTATATTATAAAATATTGTGCCTGCAAATCCCCATGACCTCTGCCAGTGAATCAGTTTACCTCCATTGATATAACTCTACAGATTTTGTCCAGAGAAATTAAAAGATGCGCCAGATAAGAAGTTCCAGGGCGCTGCAGATTGATGCCTTTCTATTTAGATCCTAGGGTTTTGTGGTGCAGCCCTGTGGGCTGCTGGACGCTGTTGACCTGTTGGTTCCTGCATCCTCTAACCCTATAAAAATGGGACCAAATAATGGAAAAATAGCATCTTCAGCCACAAATGTTCTTCATCTTCTTCCTCATCTGTGCTTTAATTGTTAGTGTCTCTTTTCAAGTGGGAGGCTCTCAGACTGTGCTCTGAGCAGGGTTTTACATCAGAACCAGGTGTGGCAGCCCTGCTGTGGGCAGGAGGAAGGAAATTCCCTGTTCTTGCTACAAGTCCTGGCCAGGAGTCTACACAGGTGTCTTGGTTTCAAAAGACAGGTTTCTGTTAGGGAAGGGAGGAACCTCCCTTGGAATGGAAAATGTAAACCCCCTCCCTCTGAATTATTATAATTTTGAAATTAAGGGGCTCTTGAGCAAAAATATGGGAGTAGGAATAACGGTTCTTTATGGCAAAATTAAAAATACAAATGTAATTGTACATAAGAACTACTGCCAGAGTCAGACCCTGCCCTGCCCCCCTGTGTGTCAGGGGGTGGCACAGCCCCATCCCATGGGGGCTCAGCCCTCCTGCAGTGCCAGCTGTGCTGCTGCTGGAGCAGGGATCCTGCACAAGGGGGGAGTTTTCCTCTGCAGCTCCAGGGCTGCTGCAGATGGGCCTGGGCTCCCTCTGGCAATGCAGGGCAGCAGAAAGCTGCTCCTCTGGCAATGCAGGGGGCAAAGGCTGCTGTGCTGCTCCAGGCTCAGATTGGATCCAGGTAGGAATGCTTGGCTCCTCCCCTGGGCGCAGCATCTCCCCATGGGATGCTGGAATTGGATCAGCCCTGCAGGGACACTCAGTGGCCATGGACAGCAGAGATCTCCTGGAGGGAGGATTGGCTGTGGCAGAGATAAAGAAAAAACTGCCCCATGGACAGCAGAGAACTGCCCCAGCTCTGACAGATGGGGATAGAACACACAGCCCCA
>NW_005054474.1:286484-294254 GCF_000277835.1 Geospiza fortis | reverse complement strand
GACATATATAAAATTTCCAGCTGCTAACACAAAGCTCTTAAATGTCTCTTCAGGCCACACATGAACCTCTAAGGTCAGGTCAGCTGTGATATTAATTGCTAATAACAGCACGTTTGTGTCCTTGCATAATGCAGCTGCGGCATTAATTACCACTGGGGTTATGGGTCAGGCTTAGAAACCAGCTGTAAACTTGAAGTATTTGACCCCTTTTTTGCATAAATCTCAACATCTTCTCCTTATTGACTCAGTTGACATTAAATTCAGCTGTTCACCTTTTCAGCTGGACCCTTCTTGCTCTGCATAATAAAGGGCAACAAAACATAGCCCAGTGTTATGGGAAAAGAACAAGTCATACTTTACATTAAGAGTTTGCAGGTGGGAAAAGAAATAAACAGCAGGATTAAAAAATAAAACAAAAATCCCCACCAAACCCAAACTATTGCAACCAAAAAATTTTCAGATACAGCCAAAACACCCCAACCATTTACCTCAGAGTCAGGAACCTCAAGTCCCATGCACAAAATGTCATTTTTCACTGTGGATGTGCTCAGAATGGGGATTTACAGCTTGGGCACGCAGCACTATGTGTAAGGATGGCTGTACCTCCGTGAGTGACAAAGGCAGCTTGTTGGCTGCAATATATTCCCTAAATCATCACACTTTCAAAAATCTCTGACAATAAAATGGCCTTTCACCTTTCCAGGTGCAAACACACAGAACTGCCTGGTGCTCTCACTGCATCTTTCATCCCATTTTGTCCCAGTATCTGTGAGGAGGTGGGGAAGGAAGAGAGAATTTACAGGCTGTTAAGGGATGCTGTAGTTTACCAGCCCATGTACTTTGGAGTACATGTATGTAAAAAATAAATATAAATATAAATATAAATATAAATATAAATATAAATATAAATATAAATATAAATATAAATATAAATATAAATATAAATATAAATATAAATATAAATATAAATATAAATATAAATATAAATATAAATATAAATATAAATATAAATATAAATGCAAAAAATCCACAAATTAAATAGAATATATAAAACATATAAAATTAAATATAAATACTTCTACATTCATGAATGTATGTATGCATGAATTTTATATATCTATTTATAATTTGTTGTTGTCTCTCTAAAACCCCTCTGGCTTTACAAAGATGTTGGCTACCTCAGATCACTGCCTCTAAAAGCCAATCCCAAATCTGGTGCTAAAGAGTGACATTGAACAGCAGAGCAGAAGATCCATGGCTTGGCCCACATTCTCTAAAGAGGGTGGAAGGAATGAATTGGGGCCATGAATTGGGACGTTTGACTCAGATCTAAATTTATTATTCCTGCTACAGGGTGAGCCAGAACATGGCTTCTTTTTGTGTGCACCAGCAAACTTGTTATGGGCACAATCTGTATTTTTTTTAACAATTTGCACAGGTTTTTACATAAACAAGTCGATGTAGCAGCCACTAAAACAGCAGCACTCATAAAGATCCACTCAGGATGAAAGTTTACTGTTTTATTCAATACTAACTCCTTTTAAGCTGCTGAAAGGCCAATTATATGTTGCTGGTATGAGTTTTCATTTCCTAACAGTGTCATTTTCCACTGTACAACCTGCAGCCTGTATTAGAGTTTGAACAGCACCACTTTATCTCTGCTGTTCATTCACTATTTCATTTTCCCTTCCCTTCCTGCCTCACAAACACATCTCCACCGGCTCAGCTAGGTGCTTGTCGCCATGATATTTTCTAAAAAATCCCTTTGCCAGGATTTTTCTCCTGAGAAGCCTCAGAGGAAAAGAAAAACAATAATTATCTGCTGCGGTGGAATGCAGCAGGTGCATCTTTGATTGGTCCATGTTGGTTGTTTCTAATTAATGGCCAATCACAGTCCAGATGTCTCGGACTCTGAGCATCACGAGCTTTTGTTATCATTCCTTCCCATTCCTTGCTAGCCTTCTGATGAAATCCTTTCTTTTTTCTTTTAGTATAGTTTTAATATATAATTTTATTTTAATACAACATATAGCATAAAATAATAAATCATCCTTCTGAAACATGGAGTCAAGATTCTCATCTCTTCCATTGTCCTGGGACCCCTGCGAACACCACCACAGGTGCTGGCTGCTGAGGAGTGCCCTTAGTGCTGTTCCATGGGTGCTTTTGAAGGAGGGATGTTTTCCTTGATGTCACCTGGTGCCTGGTGGCTTTTTTGAGAACCTCTCTGCTGGTGCCTGGTGGCTTTTTTCTGAACCTCTCCCTGACGATGATGCTCCTGATGCGTCAGCGCCGTGCTTGGCAAACAGCTGGAACCACCAGAGGCTGGAGCTCTGAATGCCACAACCTTTCCACTATGAGAATGAGAATGTCACAACCTTTCCACAAAAAGGCCCCCCCTTCATCCCCCCTTCATCCGCTGCAGGAATGGCATTAGAGGAGCTCTTGGATCTGGAATGCAGACGATACTCAGGAGGAAGAACACAAAGACCTTTTTAGAAAACTTCCATTGTAGGGAATTGTAAGAGCTGGAAAAACAAATACTTATATAGACACAAGACAGAGGTTTTTATTGGCTTTTTTTTTCTTTCCATAGCAGGAAGCAAACATTTATTCTGAGCTCAATCCCTTCTCTTAATGCATAATCCCCAAACAGCTCTAGCGTCATAAAATGATTTTCCTTTTTAAATAGCCTGGTGTGGAATTTCAGGCTGAGCAGAAATAAAAGAGACAACTGGAAAACCAAACAGAAGTTCAGGTACAAAACATTGCTAAGACAACAGACAGTTGTATTACGTGACTAAACTCCCACATGTGGAAGGAGCTACAGGCATTAGGTGATTCACTGTTTGGTGCTAGATATTTGTATATATTTATGACCAAGAGATTGTTCTGCAGGCTTCTCTATAATAAAACCCAGGAAATTTTACATGGTGATTCTTAAAGAAGCACCAATCCAACATTCTTACATGTTCAGCAGTGCTGATTGCTCTATCTCTCATGTTTCCCCTCTATATCAAGACCTCCCCACTTTAGGTGGAGGAAGAAGAGGTAGGGATGATGAACAGACTTGTTTTTTCTCACTGCAGGGTACATTTCATATCAACTCCCATTCTCCCCATCCTGTCACATGTTTTATTTCACATTTCACATTTCACATTCCACATTCCACATGTTTCATTCTGGGTTTATTTCCTACTGCTGTACAGCCCAGCTGTCGTAGAGTTTGTTTTCCCTGCAAAAACTCTCAGCAAGATTGGCCCGTCTACAAGGATGGGCCTGAACTGCATTTTAAAATGGAATTATAAAATCCTAGGATGGGATTTTGTTGCCTAACCCATCATCTAATGCCATGTTGAGGTTCCATCAGAGCACTGGTCTTCTGTGGGCTCCATTTCATATTTGGGAGCCCGGTTCAGGAGTCTCAGGGATCCCCAGACAGCTGAATCCTGTCCTTCTGGGACATGGATTTGACCCTCTCAGCTAAGAACTGTAAATTTAGGTTTCTAAACCTGCAGGATGATAAGAAAAAACAGGAGGTGAGCAAAACCGTGGATCAAGATAATGCTCATTGATTAGGGAAAGCAAAAGCTGCACACACAAGTAGTGCAAAAAGAGGGAATTGTTTTAGTAATTCCCATCTCTGGGGAGATTCCAGCCTCTTCCTGGAGATCAGGGCCACTACAACAGTCACTTGAGTTGCTGAGTACCATAATCACCAATAAGCTTTTATTGCTGAGCTCATCATCATAAAAACTGAGTGTGACAGAAAATGCAGTGGAAAATGAAATGCAGTGGAAAATGTAATTAGGAAAAAAGGGAAAACACCCAGATGCAAATATCATGCGGAGATAGACCCCTGGGTTCAGAGGCATTGACCTAAACTGGATTTAATTAGACTGACAACCTTGGATGTAACTTGAGTGAGAGCAAAAAAAACCAGTATAAAACCCAGTTTTTATAAAACCAGTACAAGCTCAGGGAACTGGGAGGTCAGAGCTGCCACTCTCTTCCTTTCACAAAACACTTGACCCATTCAGCTCCTGGGGGTTGCACCAAATTATGTCCAGAGGTTCCTTTCAGCCCAAATTATTCTCTGATTCAAATTTCCCTCCCAGGCAAGCCACTTTGCATTTCAAGGAGAGATTCATTCCTCGACAGGAGATGGCTTCCAGGCAGGACTTTTTTCCATTTGACACTGGTGAAGAGGATTCCTGGAAATCAGGAAATGGAGCTGGATTTTCCACCCAAGATTCCCATTGTGTTGATCTTCATCTGCATAACCAAATCCTGCAAAGGGATCTGCATCAATGACAATAATTTAAATAATTTTAAAAGAGAAGCTCATTAATTTCTTTGGGAAATGTATCCTTTTCACCATTGGTTTCCCAAATGCTTTAGAAAATAAGATCTACAAAATGGTAGATACATGGTTAAGATTCAATGAATTACAATAACTTAGCTTCAAATGAAAATCTTGCAATCATAAGACCCATCTCATTAACATTCAACACAAATCTCTTATTCCAGTAAAAATCTGGTTCCCATCTAGTTACAATTCTGTTTCTGCATTTAATGGGTTGAAGGGTAATTAGTATGGGATGGGAGAAGCTGCATTCAGGCACAGCATTCTGAACCATCTCCAAATATCATGCAGGTGCCTGTTTCCTGTAATTTCATTACTTACTGAAAGCCTTGTAAATTCATCTTTTAAAAAAATCAGGGGAAGCAGCACCCTGAGATATCTGTTCTGATTAACTTCTACAATTAATAAAGATATTTCTACAGTTTAAACTCATCTATCCCAAACTCAGCCATGGGTCAGATTCAGAAAGATATTTATTTTTCATTTAATAACCACAAAGATTCTAAGTTTAAAATTAATTGAAAACTTATGCAAGCAAAAATAAAAGAAAAAATATTTTATTTAATCTTTTAGTGTCAAGTTAAGTCTTTGAGAGGTTTAGACAATGCCTTTATTGGCATGCTTTAACTTTTGGTCAGGCTTGGATTGATCAAAGAGTTGGAGTAGATGATCATTGTGGGTAAATTCAAAGCCAAATATTTCTGTTCTATTCTCTCTTATTTTTGTATCTCATTCCTACCTGGCTAGCACTGACATCTGGTAATGTAACCTATAAAATAAAGGCAGGTATTTACTGACCCAAGATGTGTTTGTGTGTGTGTGTAGAATGTCTTGGAACATGGGGAAAAATTCAATTCTACAGGAAATCCTGGCAGAAAGGCAAGTCTTGGTCACTGGTGTGATGTCATGCAATATTTTCTGTGTTCCAAAAATAGTCAGAAAGTGACAGCCACTGTTTATCATTTCAGCCAGTTCCAGAAAGTGCTACTTTGGTCCTAGTATCAATCAATTTTTATAAAATGTTGAACAACATTTACACAATCCCCTGTGATGTCTGCACTTATGGTTAAAAGGAGAATAGCCAATAAAACAAATTTAATAAGTTGATTAAATAATTCCAAATTCTGCTTAGATAAATTGGTAAACACGAGCCACAGTTCAATGGACTTAATATCATCCACAACACTTCCTCCCCACTTTGCATCTTGCTCTGAACAATTAGATGTGCTCAAATATATATATTTATTTGTGATTTTTTTAATCACATCTCAATATAAGGTGTGAAGTCATTGTAATGGCACAAAACTCTCATGGGAGTTTCACTGAGTGGAGAACAAAAGAAAAATGTGGGAGCTGTGCTCAGAAGGGGAATGCCTTGGCAAAGATGATGAAAAAACACTTTTCATGTATGAGTGGTGGGCTCAGACCTCTTTACTCCCTGAAACAGAGGGATAGTCAAACTTTCAGAGAACAAAACATCCTAGAAAATGTGCAATGTCCCCAGGTGTGCTGCAGGAGAGAAATGCAAAGGCAAAAGGAAGTGATCAAGTTGATGGGAACAAGGCTGGTGGTGCTCTGGGCTTGACTGGACCCATTGGGGTCCATCCAGCAACCTGTGCACCCACCACTCATTCTGCATGAAAAATAAATGTTTTTCTGTGTAGAGAGAATGCAGAGAAGAGAAGGAAATGGTGGAGACCTGCTCAGAGGATGATTCAGCCTCCTGTCATCAGCACAAGCACAGCCCTCTCCTAAGTCGTTCAAGCTCCGTCCTGAAAGGGGTTCACACTTTTACTGTAACTTTGGTACTTTAATCAATGTGCTGTCCCTGAACTTCCTGATCACTCCCTGATGCCTAAGATTACTTTGACCTTGACTGAATGGCAGACAAATGTAGAAAACCAGTAAAGTTCACTGTTTTTGGAAGAATGTAAATGTTTTCTAGTCGTTACTCACAGCTAGGGCAGTCCTTGACCACGAGAGTTTGAGAGGAGTGCATTGAAATCCATTTTACATCCTCAGCAGTTAAATGTGTGGAGGGTGTTCCTCTCCTTTTGTAAGGAAGCACTGCCTCTGTGTCACAGCTTTCTTTCAGCTGGGTTCATTTCCCTAATGAAGAGGAAAACCAAATCACGTATTTCAATTTAAAACTTTCCATGCAGAGCCCATTCATTCAGGTGGGCTAGAACATGAAACCCCATTCACATCACTCTCTAATTTTAACTTTCTGATGCAACCTGTGGGTCATTGTGCTGAATTTTATTATTTAGCATTTTGAACTTTTGAAAGGAAATGTTTCACAGTGGCACCTCGGCATTTGCGTTGTGGTATGAACATTGTGAGCACGTCATAAATCATGTTCCTTCCTTTCACACTGCAGTGCCACAGCAAAAGTGAAGGTTAAAGCTATCTCTCCTGAGCTCTAAGCACACTCAGACAATGAACAGAAAAAGAATCTAACAACCTGCACCCACTTTCAGTATAAACCATCCAGCTAAAACTCAGAGGATGCAAAGGAACCAAGTTCAATGGGTTACAGCTCAGCCTTTATGAAAGTATTATTTTTAAAGCAAAGCAAGGGAGACTTTCAGACTTCTCATGTGTGGAACATGTCCTTTCTGCACCAGAAAATGCAGAGCCTACAAGGAAGAGACACAGCACCAGGTCAAGCAGGAGTGCTGGAACTAATCCCACTGACCCAAAGGATGTATCCTCCAAATCCAGTAATCAGTGTCCTGCAGAACGTGTCCCTTAAGCCTCAGCCTGTTTATGTGTGACAAAAAAAATCCCAACAGTTTCCCCTTGCAATTTTGAGGAATGAAATGCTCACAGGGCTCTGCCAGCCTGAATGTGGCCTGATTTTCTAGTTGAACACGTGGATGTACAGAAAGCATTTTCACTTGTCCCAGTTGCGCCTCAGTATATTTTTGTCTTGTTTTCCACTTTCTAAGAGCTGTAGACTGTGATATCCTTTCAGAATTTCCTTTTCTCTTTCTCTGACTAAAATTTAGTGAGTACAAAGTTAAGTTTTAGAAAGCTGCTTGGACTCTTCCCCAAACACTTGTGAAGAATTTGCTTCCTGCTGGTTCTCATTTATGGCTGAGACCACAGCTGAAGTTGTTTAGCATAGCTGAGATTTGCCATTCACTTGTACTTCACTAATGGTTTTGGTCAGGATGAAAGGAGTTGGAATTATGGAATGGTTTGGGTTTAAGAGGATTTTAAAAATCATCCCATCCCACCTCTTGCCATGGGCAAGGACACCTTCCACTATCCCAGGGTGACCCAAGCTCTGTCCAACCTGGCCTTGGACACTTCCAGGGAACCAGAGGCAGCCACAGCTTCTCTGGAAATTCCATTCCAGCTCCTCCCCACTCTCACAAGAAAAAATTTTTCCCTCCCAA
>NW_005054474.1:270845-286258 GCF_000277835.1 Geospiza fortis | reverse complement strand
CTGTGACTCCATTCTTTCCTCATTGCAGAAGACACAGCTTTGAGTAGAGATTGGTACCTTCTGGATGTATTTGACAGTTCTGGTTACTCAGTCCTGAAAAGGATTTGCAGGACGTGAATGAATTGAAGACACAAGTAACACTCTCAGTTTTTCACAGGGAGTGGCATTATTTTGGTGTCTGAGAGACTCCAGTGTGACACATGGGTGATTCTGCAGCAGCTGGACTTGGAACATTCTTGAGATAGTCCAACATCCTCATATAGATGTAGTTATGGTGACAGAGAACTTTCAAGATTAGGTATTTAAAAAGTATGAGTGAAAAGTATGAGAGAAAAATTACATTAATGTCAGAAGTTTCCTGCTTTAGGCTTTGTTACTGATTACAGGGATCAGACATGAGGATGAAATCTCACTCTGGAATAAATTGCAGCCACAGAGTGACATTTCTGAAAATCTAAGGTTGATTTCCCAGTGAGGTAAATACTTGGTATTGCCTGGAAAGTGGTATGTCCTTGTTCTCCTCCGTGAAGAATTAAAATGCTGAGATGAGGAAGGAGAATAGGGTTAAGAATGAATAAAAAATAGAAGATAAAACCAGCCAAACCTTTTTAGCACAGCTGATTTGATTTTCCTTTAAATTGGCATAGCTTTTCCTTGAAGAAGGATGAGATGGGACCATTCACTGTGATACATCTCACTGCAAGAGCCATCCTTTAGACTTTGAATGAAAATCTGCTTAACACTAACAAGATTTGAGTCCTTTATTTATTTCCAACACACAGAGGCAGGGATCAGACTTGAAGGCCTGTGATGTTTTTATTTGTAGACTATTTTGCTTGATGTTGGTTATCTCTGACAGCATTTGGTTCATTCCTCTTGTCACGATTACACATGTGACACGTGTGGAATGACACCACTAATGCCACTGCCCTTAAATCTTCTTGTCCTTCTGTGATGCAGAATCCCTGTCCCAGCTCCCAGCTGTATAAATCTGCAGGGTTTAATCAATCAGGAGCAATTTAATGCAGTCACTCAGCAGTCACAGGTCTGGAGTTAGTGACAAATGAAGCAAACACGCTGTCACCAAGCAGCACTGAGGCAGCCCTGCACCTTTGGGTGTGCAATGGGTTTCTCTGCAATGTTCCTCCCTGCTACACTCCAAAACCTGGAACAAATCCCTTGGCCTCCACCCTTTCACCGTTGCAGTAAAGTAGAAAAATCATAAAGGCTTCATAAAATCAAGCCTGCTCTCCTGGAATCAGTGCCTGGCCTTGTCAAAGCTGGCACTTTCCAAGTTCCCTTGTGAAAGCAATCCTGGTGTGAGCAGTTCGTTAACATAACAATCTATTCCTGGGTGAAAACCAAATTGCGCCTGTATAAACTGTTTTTACACCATTAGATAGAAAAATGAAAAATGAAAAATGAAAAATGAAAAATGAAAAATGAAAATTGTCTCTCACAAACAACTTTTCCTGCACATACACACCGAGAGTCTGAATGACCAATTAATACAGAATAACAACTTGTTAATAACTAATAAAAGTAGTTGGCAAGAAAACTACTGACCAATTGGAGTCACACATCAGGTCTGTAAAACTGTATAAAAAGGAGTTATGTGAATAAAGAAGGGGCTTTTTCCCCCATGAAGAAAATGGAGTCCCCTATGATTTATTGAATGACTTATTCCCATAAGCACCTGTGCATGGAGGCCTTGGATCTATGCAGGGGTGTTGCTCCACTTGAGACAGCAGATTGGAAAGCACTTCTTGCTTTTCTATTCTGTTTTTACTGCATAAAGGTCTTTCTAAAGAAAATATCACCCAGTTTGAGTTCTTTTAACACAGCACTACAGATGGGGCAGCTGCTGATTCTTCAGGGATGAAGCCATCTGTGAACAAAGGTCCATGTACGTTCCTGGGGGTAGTAAAATCATAGAATCATAGAAAAATTAAGGTTGGGAGGACCTCCAAGGTCATCAAGTCCAACCTTTGACCCACTAAATCAACGACTAAACTTTGCCATTCTCACCCATCTCCACTGATTCTCACAACACTGAGGACAGAGTTTGGCTCCAGGTCTTCAAGCTGAGCCTGTTGAATTTTTCTTGAAGATGTTTTTTGGTGTCTTTATCTCCAAGGGATCATATCAACAGGGAAACTCAGAATTCAGGTCATATACAGGGGCTGAGCTCCTCTCTGTGTGAGATTTTGAACTCAGCAAGACAAATATACTTTTTTCTTCTGAGAATTCTCTCAGGTTTGGATTGACTGATGTGTTTCATTTAACTGTCACTTGGAGGACTTTGGATTGTGTAATTTATTTCTTCTAAAAGTGAAGAGAGGTTCCTTGCACTCTCTTTTACTATGAACTGAATGTTTGCTTGCAGGGACTGCTCCAAAGTAACTCCAGTGTGCAGGAGTTTTCTTTACTATACATCAGATCTCTAATAGGAAAAGCTGTTAGAAACTCAGTAATGTTTTGTTAGGTTCCAAACTCCCTCTTCAGGAATTATTGACACTCCTGACACTGGTGCTGAGCTGCCAGCTCACACTGTCAGTGCCTGAAGATCCCAGTGCTGAACATCCCTCAATATTTCTGCTGATGCCTTTTAAGGCTCAGATTGAGGTGAGGTACCACTGGAACATCCTGATTCAGGCAGTTTCCCTTAGCTAGGGAAATTAAAGGCAAAAATTAAAGATATAGAGGTATTTTGGCCTTTTTTCTTCCCTGACCTGCTCTCTTCCATAGCTCTTAACTTACATGTTAAGTTAAAGACTTTAAATTATAAAGCTCTCTACAATTTCCATGTGAAATATGACAAAAATAGAATATTTATGAAAGAAAACACTGACAATTCAGTTCTTCCCATCTCCTGTCAGCTTGGATTCACCACCCAAGGAGCACAGAGAAGCAAATAAGGCAGCATTTTTGGGTGGAAAAGAATCTTGATCCTCAGCACACAGTGGCACCTCCAGCTCTCAACACACTTCTCCCTGAGTTGCTGCCTGTTTTATTGAGCTCCCATATAAATGGTTCTTTTTCCTCTTCTGAATTAAAATGAATTTCACACCAGCCAGGTTTCATTACTTTGTTTATCCTTCCAAAACACTTGTGTATCTCAAACTCACAAAACATGTCTGATTTTGTTTGCAGATGGTTTTTGCCTCCCATGAAAAAAAAACAAGAGAACATTTGGTTTGATTGCACTCATTTATTTGCCCATTAGTCTGTTTGTAGCTGTAATAAGAAAGCAAATGATTTCCACTGTATATTTTATTTATGGGATTTTTCTGAAGATTAAGCTGCAGAGCGTGATTCAAATGTTGGAAATTATGGGGTTGTGGCATCCAAGGACCTCATTGGAAGCATTGTGCAGAGCATTTGTGAGCTGCAGTCCTTGGGTGCAGAGTCAGAGGAAGAATCTGAACTTCCTGCTCCTCCTCTCACTGCATTCAAAATCTGGGGTTGCTCAAATCCATGCAGAACACCTTTGCCCACCCTTCTCTAAGTCCTTGTCATCCCTAAAGCAGGTGGGATCCATCAGGAATGGAGAAAAGGGTGGGAGGGATGGAACACTATGAGGAAAGTCTGAGAGTATCCACCTGGAGAAGAAAAGGCTCTGGGGAGACCTCAGAGTCCCTTCCAGGCCCTAAAGAGGCTCCAGGAGAGCTGGAGAGGGACCTTGGACAAGGGCACGGAGTGATAGGACAAGAGACAATGGTTTTAAATTGAAGAGAGTCAATTTAGACAAGGCAAAAGGGAGAATGTTTTTACTTCAGGTGGTGAAACACCAAAATGTTGTCCAGAGAGGTGGTGGATGCTCCATCCCTGAAAACACTGAAGGTCAGGTTGGACAAAACTCTGAGAAACCTGATCTAGCTGAAGATGTTCCTGCTTATGGCAGGGAAGTTTGACTAGGTGACTTTTAATGTCCCTTCCAACCCAAAGCATTCTATAATTTGATGTTTCTGTGATACCAAACAAACCGTGTTGGGTTGTTCACTTGTCTTTAAGTGAGTGCTGGATATTGCTCTCTCCAGTGGGTTGGTGCCTCCTGGTTCAATATTTTGTGAAACTTCTTTGTTGTCCAGGGATCTAAAGTAGAAGCAGTGGCAAAGCACCTCTAAATTAATAATCCCAGGATTCCATTCAGAATCTCCCCTCAGAATTTTTCAGACCAGGTGGGAAGGGTCATTAATTCTTTCCATTAATTTGATGTTTCTGTGATTCCAAACAAACCATGTTGGGTTGTTCTATGGTGTCTTTAAGTGAGTGCTGGATTTTGCTCTCTTCAGTGGGTTGGTGCCTCCTGGTTCAATATTTTGTGAAATTTCCTTGTTGTCTCCAGGGATCTAAAGTGGAAGCAGTGGCAAAGCACCTGGGATTTAATAATCCCAGGATTCCATTCAAGCTCTCCCCTCAGAATTTTTCAGACCAGCTAGGGAAGTGTCGTTAATTCTTTCCATTAATTGTAATTAATGGCATTTAGCAGGTTTGGCAATTCTTTTACTTCCAGTACTTTTAAAGCTCAAAGTCCTCCCATGTTATAAACTTCAATATTTATTACCAACATCATGGAAATACCTTATGGAGGAGTTTTTAGTAACAGGTTATATCCTGCCAGAGATGGAAGAAAAATGAGCTTGGATTGTTGTTTTTGAAGCAATGTTCTTTTTGTGAGTGTTCCTAATGATGCAGACATCAGATCCATTTCATAATTGTTTCTGCGTCCTGCTACGTGCAAGACACCTTAAAAAGTACTTTATTATTATAAATGAAAGAAAAATCCTGGCTCATAGTTCACTAAAACCTCTGTCTTGATGAGTCAGTGTGTTTCTTCCCTCCACCTCCAAGCAATTATTTTGATCTATGGAACAGCCTTGATGAATCAGATGGCGTCTTTTAGTTATAGAGGAATAACTTGCAAAGTTTTAAGGAAACAAATGACTTCGACTGAATTTCTTATTAAATACAAGAGAAAGTCTGGTAAACAGTGCTTGGCATGAGGTGTTCAGGCCCAGTGAAATCTTTTTAATCCGTTCTCCATAGCTTTTCCCTGCCATATACAGACTCAGAAGTTGAACAGAAGTGAATGAAAATGGAAACTGAAGTAAAACGGCTGACCTACATATCTGCTGCCACAGTGACAAGGAATACAGAGTCTGAATATTAAATAATAATAAATGAAATTAAACTGTTTCCTGGGAGGATTTGTGAAGATCTTGGCTTTGGATTGAAGCCCTAGAATTAGTACTGTGTAAGGAACAGATCATGCTCACCTTAGCCACAGGTATTAATAGATTGTATCAGAATTGTGGGGTTGTATAAGGCATTTTGGGGTTCATTTGTGGGGGAAATTACATTTTTACATCCACTTCATTTTCTCTTGATGGGAAACCTCTGAGTTTACACAATTCCTGTGCAGATCTCCTGTCCAGAATGGAGAGCTCAAAAATTGATTGAATAAAACCCCCAACCTTCCACAGCCTAGTTCACTTGGACTATTTTAGACACTTATTTTAGGACCTGTACAGCTTTGAACATCCTGATTAGATTTTCTCTATCTGAAAGGCAGCCTAGGAGACAATCCATATTTATATTTAGGCAGATCAATCCCATGCTGTTGTTGCTTCTCTTCTTTCTTCTTTTTCTTTTTTTTTTTTTTGTACTCTTCTATTTGCTGCTGGTTGTTACATAATACTTTTTTCTTTCTTTTTAAAATAAGTTATGAGGTGGAGAAAAACCTTTGGCTTCTGGGTTTGCTCAGCCCTTGAGGACCAAAATAGCAAACCTTTGAGCCTGGAGTCCAGAGTTTGGAGGCAGTGGTGCCTCTTTGGATCCAGATTGGTTAATTGAGGGTAAAGTCTCATCCTGCCCTGCTTCAGTAACGCCCCAGTGAAAGCTTCAGCTAAAGGTCACACGCACTCCCATCCCGTGCTCTGTGCTCCTGAGGCTGGGCTGTTGCTGGGATCTTTCATTTTAGACTTTCAGCACACGCCATTTTCTGCTGGAGAGACTCCTCTTGGCATTGAGGTGGAAGTGGAGAGGAACCTGCACTGGGCATCATTCACCCAGAACACATTTGCTGAGTGTAAACTTTGCCTTCACAGCAAGAAAAGCAGAACGTAAACTGAGCAGAGAAAGCTGAACCTGCTCTCCTGCAACCCCTTTCTTCCCCAGAATAGCCACAAAAAATGTTTCAGAGGAGGAAATTGCTGCCTCGTTTTCTGGACAGTCTGAAACTCTCTCACCAAACTATTGCTGGCAAGGCAATAAATAAAACCAGCAAAAATAAAAATCCTGAAGTGAAGCTCCAGGTGCTTTTTCCCTGTGTGTTTGTGTGCACTCCTTGAACAACCAGAAGCTGACCAGGTCCATAGCTCGTGTTTTGGACAGGCTGGGGTGGGTGTCTCACCTCCCAGTGCTCCACCAGTGACATCTACTGGTAAATGTCACCCTCGGCATCCCAGCAGTGGTGGGACCCTACATGCTCCAGGCACCAGAGAACCACCACAGCTGGGAGGAGTAGCCATCTGAAAGGCTGGCTCAGTTATGAAACCTTCCACATTCTTCAGGCCAGCACCATCCCTGGATCACGGCCAAATTAGGATTTTCATTACTGATTAATGCTCAAAAGGGTGCAATGCACGTATGGGAACAACTGCCTGGATTAATCTCAAATAAATCTGATTTAGTGCTGTAGTGCCTCTTGAGTAAGTGGAGTTATGGGGTCAGCCCCATCTTTAGCTCCATTGGTTTATTTTATTTATTCTCTGAGTTAAAACTATTGTGCAAGTTGGTGTATTTATGACTCTTGCAAAAGGGGAGAATTTGGCTACTGGTTTCAGCCCACGGTAACCACGTGAACACTGGATGAAATACATCCTGCTATTCAATTGGCTGTCACAATTTCCAAAAAATTCCCATTCCTAACTTCCAGGCTGTGCGTGTTAAGCCATAACCATGGGATTTGTAAACACCTATAGAAACTACAAATAATTGCCCTGAAAAGAGGAATTTCTGAGTGTTGGCAGGCAATGATGTTTTATATTTGGTCTCTGGTACAACACATCATTGAGTTTAGCTTGTCATTCCTGAACTTCAATCATCATTAGCATTTGGTTGAATTCCCTCCTCCAAAACAAATACAAAATAAATGACAAACATCAAGCTGAATTCTAAAGTTCAGCCACGGCTGTGCCCTTTAGCATTCACTGTTTGCAAACATTGCCCAACATCCAGTCCCTGTTTGAGATGAACTGGTGGTTGTTTGTTTGAAGCCATTGAACCATGTGAGGCAGCAGCACTTTGTAGCCTCACAGAAAGCCAAAAATAAAACCTGCTGTGTCCAACCCTGACAAGCAATGGTGCTTCTCTTTTTTGGTTTTAGCATCCTGTGTCTTGGCCAAACAGAAGGGGCGGTTCAGTAACTGGTAGAAGACACATTTTTGCAAAATATCTTTTTGCAAAATAACGCCACTGCCCAAATCTCAACGTTTGGCTTCTGTTTGTGCAACTCTTGGATCAAAGAGTCACAGAATATCCTGAGTTGGAAGGGACCCGCCAGGATCATCGAGTCTAACTCCTAGACCTTCACAGACACCCCAACAATCCCACCCTGTGCATCCCTGGGAGTGCTGTCCAAACCCTCCTGGAGCTCTGGCAGCCTTGGGTGAGGCTGTGCCCAACTGTCCTCTGAGGAGGAACCTTTTCTTGATTTCCAACCTAAACCTCTCCTGGAACTGCTTCAAACCGTGCCCTTATGACCTGTCACTGATCATCAAAGACAGATGTTCTGGGGTTTTTTTATTCTAAGGTTTTACTTTTCAAGTCAATTATTTCTTTGAATGGAGTTAGAGGGAGATGGCAGGCAGTGTCCTTCCCTGAAAAACAGAGAGGAGCTTTTGCCAATGACTCCAGCTGATGAGTGCACATGGAACTGCTTCATCAGCAATGCAAATTATGATCAAAGAATCACAGAATCACAGAATGGTTTGGGTTGGAAGGGACCTTAAAAACCATCGAATTTCAACCTCCTGTCATGGGCAGGGACACCTTCCACTGTTCCAGATTGCTCCAAGTCCCATCCAACCTGGCCTTGGACAATTCCAGGGATCCAGGGGCAGCCACAGCTTCTCTGGGCACCCTGTGCCAGGGCTTCAACCCCTACACAACAAATAGACACTTTAAAAATATTTGTTGTAAATAAGAATTATCAGCTTTGCTAAGGAGGTTACTATAGTGGATATTTTTGCCCCCGATGAAGGGGAGAGAATGATGCATTTGACTCCATCTTATCAGAAGGCTAATTAATTATTTTAATTTACTATATTATTCTATATTATATTACATCATATTACATTACATCTAAACTGAATCTGTCAAGCACCCAACTCTGCACACACTGCACAGAATCTCATCACTGTCACCCAATGGTCCCAACACACATACACCCTGGCCCTGATAATCCAAGGAACCAAAACACCATCACTGTGGGTAAACAATCTCCATATTGCATTCTACTTTGGCACAAACACAGGCACAGCAAACGAGGTAAGAATTGTTTCGATCATTCTCTGAGGTTCAGAGAATGTGAATCCCAGAAATATTGTTGGGAAGAATTGTGCCTTGCTTTTCTCTGTGAAGAGAAATGTGATGACAGGTTACTGTCTTTCCACCTGCACTAAAGAGAAACATTTCTACATGGTTTTTGCTATGAGAAGCCAAAGGAGCCCACTTCAGCTGTTCCCATTGCAGGAGACCTTTCTGCTCCTGTTATTTCACCTTAGCACAACTTCCCAGTGAAAAGCTGATGGATAAGATCATTACTGCTAAACCACAGGTACCACTGAGGTCATTACAATGATCACACACCCCCATCTGACTTCTAGATATGCATTTAATTTCCTTAGATTCATGCTATAAAAACATTTCCCTTGTGGGCTGTGACACGGCCTTCACATTATATCAGACACTTTTAGTTGGACAATTATCTGAATGCTTTTTAAAATGGTAATTATCTCCCAGGGCCACAGACGCACTCTGCAGAGCCCAGAGAAGCTGGGGCTGAGCTGCTGTCAGGTGGATGCAGCACTGTGATTTAGAGATGGTTAAACTTAAGCAGGATGGACATGAGCTGCAGTTTCCATTTGGGCTGGGAGCAGGGAAATCTCCCTGCAGTGAATACATTCCTCAGTGCAGATATGGCTTAAGGCTTTCCAGGCTGCATCCTGAGGCACTTCCAGAGTGAGCTGTGGGAGTTCACCAAATGGCCATTTCTAAATTTTCTCCAGAGCAGCCTGACGTTCTACAGACCTGATTTAAATCCAAATGTGCTCCCAGGCTGAATTCTCCTGCTGCCACTTGGATATTACTTACTCAGTGGGCTTACAAGATGCTGTTGCCTGTTGAGTTCCTGTAAATCTGTAGTCACATCTATATTTTGGGTTAGTTTGGAGAATGAGAGAATTGCTCATTTGGGAAAACAAATGGAATAGAAAAATCATTTCTGCCAAGAAACCATAATTTCACTGGGCTTTAGCTGTCTTTAGCTGAGTTAGTCATAGTGCAGACCCTTGGAGTAATCCTGGAGAGAAAAAAGGGTTATTTGGGTTATGATTGAGATACTCTGGTGGAATGACCCCCTGAAGGGGCTTTTTTTCTTTCCACTGAATGAAGGGACACAGTTCAGATCTGGATGTCTGTATGACAAATATCTATATTTTGTCTACATCCCACGATTCCTCATTTCCACATTATGTGCTTCTTGGGGAAGAGTTTAACCTGCTCTGGACAACGTGCACAGCCAGCTCCTCTAAACAATGTCAAAATTCTTACCCTGCTCTTAAATACACACATTTATATCACAAAAAAATCTTTGTGGCACTCTTTTCTGCCTGTCTCATTTGGTTTGTTGGCTTTGAGCTGGGTTTAACCACCCCATTGTTCCCTCTTATGGTTCTTCCATCAAAATGGAATGGAAAACATGAGGCAAAACTCAGCACTTGGAAATCACAATTTAATTAAAACAAAGAAGCTGGGCATTACATAATGCGCCATATTAGAAAGTCATTTCAGGGTTTAAATGTACAATTCAACTGGAAAACGTAGCCAGTGCTGCTCTTTGGCTAAATTTTGAATTCCTTACCTAATAATTATTCTAGAGAATATAAAACAAAGCAACCCAGAAGCCTTCCCTGGTGTACTGGGAAGTTTAGTTGACTTGGTAGTTATTAGAAAGGGAGATAAATCTGATCTCCTTTAATTCTTTAAAATCTCTGGCAAATCTTCAATGTCTTTGAAATGCCATGCAAAGTTTGGTGCTTGGTTGTACACAACTAAGACATGCTCCTTCTCCCTCTTGTGTTCCTCAGTTCCCATTTATTTTCTCTAAAATAAAGACATTTTTGGGGTTAAAATAAGGATTATTTCTCTAAAATAAGGACTGAAAGCAAAGCTTTCCCCATCTAAACTCAAGGACACTGAGAGGAGATTTTGGCAATATTTGAACCATGGTGTGTTTGATCATTTTCCTTTACAGTGGACTGCAAACAAGACTTTTCCCTTAAATATTTTTCCAATCTCCTTAAAAAAAAAAAAAGAAAATTCACTCAGAGTCAGGCTGACACCTGAAAGCTGACTAACATCCCTGATGTGAGCAGGGTGACTACCACAGTACCTCGTGTGCTGCAGTAAGAGATAAAGGTTGGTGGCTCTCTAGGGTGGAAATAATATTTATGAGGAAAAATAAAAGAGGAAATTAGAAATAGAGTCTCTGTTAAACAGGTCTATAAAGGAAGAAGAACAAATCAGCAGGAGTAAACAGGTGTGGAAACTACCACAAATTGCACCTGGGGGAAGTTGGTGACTTGTAATGATAGAACATTAAGAACATCATTTATATGGACTGTCTCTGGAAGGTGTTTCTTGTTGCCTCCTCTGTTGCCTGAGAACCTCCTGCTTGTTGAATGCTTAAGGGGAAAGAAAAAGGACAAAATTTCTTCTAAGGAGGAATTGCCCTCGTGAGATGTAACATTTAAAACGCCACTGTTAGATGGTAATGGAATGCTTGTAACTTGTGCACAGTCTCACACTTCAATAAACCAGAAGAGTGAGGTTTATGCAACTCAAATGGTGATTCATATCCCATTTTTTTTTTGATGTTTAAATGTTAAGAATGCAACTCTAAGTTGTTCTAAGCTCAGGAGGGTTCTGTTTATAGAAAACAGAGAGAAAACAGAAGTTGCCTCCAGAAATTGATTTACTTGGTGACTATTTTGCTATTGTAATATATGGAGATGAATTCTCCTCTGGAGGTGTTGATTTGTTTCCACTGTTGCTGAAGGGAATCCATTCTGACCAGTTCAAATTAGGCAAACGAGAAATGAGAGTTTGAAGTCAGGTTGCATGAATCATATTGATGTGATGATATGTTCCAAATGCAATCAGTGGAAAAGCAATACAGAGGATTGGCAAACTCTGGAAAAGCTGAAAGTACTGAATTTTTCAAAGGAAGCAGAAGTTAGATCACTACTGTTAAAATCAAATTCTGCTTTAGCTCAATAAACAGGCACATGAAAATAGGATGGCATTTTCTAAATCTGTGAATTATCAAGGATTTCTTTTCATAGTTTCTCATTTCTGGGATTACAACTCAAGTGATTCCCAATTTCAAAGGATCATAGAATGGTTTGGGTTGGAAAGGACCTTGTTTGAAATCCCTTCTAAGGGCATCTTCCACTATCCCAGGTTGCTCCAAGCCTCATCCCTTTGAGTTTTGACATTACTCTGCTGATAACTCCTTGAGAATGGACTAGACAGGAATGATCCTCAGTGTGTAATCATTTCACCAAGGCCACTTTTCCCTAATTTCTCATTAAACTCTCATAAGAAATAATGTTAGAAGCCCTACCAATGCCATAGTACATCTCAATTTGTTTTTCTTTCTTTTTTCACAAAGTGCATAAGATCAGACTTTGTTAAGATGATTCCTGCTTGACAAATCCACACTCACCTCTTACTCATCTTTTTGCAACTATGATGAGACAGATTTAATTGTCATGTTTTATTCCCAAGGGATCCAGAGCCCTGAGGAGCACACGTTGTATTTTCAGAAGCTGCTTAGTCACTGAAGAATGAAAATCCTTCTGACTTTCAGCCAGACAAGTGTCCCCTGATCAAAGTGACCTGTGGATGGATTCTGAGCACACATCAGGTGTGGGAAGATGTGGGGACCATGTGGCATTGGGGGCAATTTCGATTGGTATCCAGTTAAACTTCACTCCCTGAGGAGTGTGGAATCACAAAGGTCTTTATACATTATTTGGTTTTCTGAGCTTTAACAGTTTTAATAGTTAAAATAGCTTAATAATTTTAAATGTTCAGTTCTTTTGGAAAGCAAGAGTAAAACTCATGTTGGTGGTGTAATTGAAAATTAATCTTGTAGTGAGTCTATATATTTCCAAAGAAAATATTTACATCTATCTACATCTATATTTATATATATATCTATATTTTATATTTATCTATATCATCTATACATCTATCATCTATCTATATCCATATGGTATCTATAGATGTACATCAAGTGTATCAATTCAGGAGAAAATATCTGTATTAGTCAGAACTTCTGACAGTGTTTGTCAAGTTTTAATGAAAACTTGACCCTGAGACATGACAAAGACTGGTGGCAGAGAAAACTTCAATATTGCTGTGGAGATATTTACAGAAGCCATGATCATGCCCCAGGGCTGTGGTGTAGGAACAACCCAAACCATCACTCCTCACTTGTGCCCTTCTTACTTCAGAGAAGAAGCCCAAATATTTTCTCCCTGTACTTTCTCAGATACACAATAGGAATCTGTAAATTCCCCAATTTCCTTGTAATACCCCACGGGAACGTGGCAGGCCAGCCTAAAGAGTATTTAATCTCAGACAAATGATACCAAAACAACTGACTTTTAATTTCTGATATTACTCCAGCTGGATTTTCAGCCCTCACAGCCCTGTGCACCTTTCCCAAGAGTAATTTCACGTTGGCTTCTTGGCTGAGGAGAGTCTTGGCTCTGTTCTCCTGCTTAATTTCAGCTCTTGGAGTCAGCACTCCAGCCCTGTCTGTATTTTTCTGCTCTATTGGTCATGACAATGATTGACAACCCAGTTAAGTCTGCCAAGGGAGGAATGGGCACAGGACTGAGCGTGGAGGGAGAGGTCCTTGCATGGCACATGGAATTTGGCCACTCTTTCATTTCTTTGGATAAAAGGATCATAAATTTCAGTTTAAATGTACAAAACATCTTGATTCTATTTTTTTCAGGATTGTAGGCTATCTAACATGCAGATTTTAAGAGATTTTTACTTACGGACACTGCTGATATTTGGTCTTTTTTCTTACTCGTCTTATTCACTGCTGAGTATTCTCTATCAAGGAAAGTCAGTGTTAAATGACTTTCACTGTAATCAGATAAAATTATTTCCTGCAGTTAAATACAGCCAGAGAAAAAAATGTCCAGCCTTGTATAAAATGGCTGTAGGTCTCCAAAGGAGTTGGGCTGATGTGCTCCTTCCAGGAAAAGCACACTTTTTTGGTTTCTGTTTCCTGGGGAAGAGGTTAGTTGGATATTTGGGGTTTTTTTCCCTTGTGATTTTGTTTTTTGTACCTCTAGAGCCTGAAAAGGAATGTGGGAATTGGGAACAAAGCCGTAAACATCAAGCAGACTTGTGACAAATCCCCAAACACACTCTGCAGTCATGATGGACCAAATACCTTAAGAGAGCAAAGGGGTCAGGGGAATGTCCCTCAGGAATTTCCATTGGATATCCAGTGCTCTCACATCCCAGTTTTTAGCTGTCCACAATTTTAATGTCCAGCTGAAGCATTCTCTGCTCCATGTGAAATGATACAGGAGAAATGAACACACAATTCACATCATCCTATGTAAGATATATTTTATATTTCTCCCCACTGATTATTGAGGTAATCTCATTCCACTTCCAGACTTCTGCTACTGAAAAAATTGTATTTATTAGTTAATCAAACTCTATCTTAAAATTAACCAGCCTGGTTGGTGTCTTCAATCTGCTAAATGTTTGGCTTGGAATATGTTCTGCTTAAAAACACCTAACTAAGTGTAACCTAAATTTACTGGTGGCCAGTTTAAATCTATTTATTCTTGTGCCAGAAATGTCTTTCTTGACTTTTCACAATAATTAGGAAAAATTACTGACACAGTTAATGATTCTCCAGCTGAGAAATGGGACAACATGAAAGCACCAAGAGATGTCTGAATGAAGTGTGTGTGTTGGCAAAGTCAATTTTCTTTTTGCCTTGAGATTTTCTTTTATTCTGCTGAAGCCAATAATAAGATCATGAAAGGCAGAACTAATCTTCCTTACTGCTTTGAAATTTTCACTTTAGGTTAAGTTTTCCTTTCTCTAAGGGAAGACTTTCAGACACTAAGACTTTTTTTTTATCCTGTTAGTTTTGAATGTTTGCCATTCCACACATGGAATAGTTCCTTCTATGAATTACACAGATTCAGAGGGTCCATCTCAACAGCACTTGGAGAAACCTCTTAGAAGGATTTCAAGAAGAAAGTGCTTTGTCCTTTCTTTATTCTGATGCTTCCACGTTAATGCTGTTATAGAGGAAGTTAATTAAAGATGAAGGGCTGGCAATATATCTGAGATCTCGTTGCAGAGAACAATTGATGGGAGCAGATTTTCAGCTGATTTAAACTGTGGTAGCTGTCTGAAAAAGGAGATTTGACAATGTGGGTCAGCAGGGCTCCAGGGACAGAATCTTCCTTTCAACTTGTTACAGACTGTGCAGTAATTAGGGTCCATGAGGAAGGAATAAAATGTGTGTGCAAAGGATGGTAACACTTGATATCAGTTTTGAGGAGTCATAAAAATTCTTCTTCTTCATTCTTTTCTCTTTTCAGAGGAATGTGCTGAGATTATATTGACGTATCTTAACTCCTTGTAATAAGGGGAAAAATGCCGCTGTAGAAAATAAAAACTTTCAGAGCTGATTTTTACAGAAGTCACATTTATTCTGAAGCAAAATCTACTCCATGCTTGGCAGATTTAATAATTTAGAGACGTAGTCTAAACCAACCAAAGAAAAATAAATTTGCAATAAATATAAGACAGGGATAAAGGTATAAAATCATTTCAGACTATTTAATTTACTCTGAAATATAAATGTTAACTTTGTTTTTCCTGCAGAGCTTGTTATTTTCAAAGTTTCCTTTGCTAATTAGGGATTGTCAATCATTCAGACTCATGGAAAAATCCAAACAAGACAAAAGAAATACTTGGAGTCATTCGAAAAATAAATATACATGGCTTGAACTCCTGGAACTTGTCTTGTGCTGGTGCTCCAGGGCTCCACTTTGCCCATCAGCATTCCT
>NW_005054474.1:257197-270829 GCF_000277835.1 Geospiza fortis | reverse complement strand
CCTCTGGAGGTGGCATTTGCTTTTGGGGAATGCATTTGGTGTCACGTATTCTTTGCAGTAACTCTTTTGTGATGGCATGTAAAGGTCATTTCTGCAGAGCAGGGAGCATCTGTAAACTTCCTGAGAAAGGATATGGGCATGAATAGGAAGGATATAGTTTGTCTGAAAACTGCTGTGTTTTTCCCTCACACATTCCCCCATTTTTCTTTTTTCTTTTTTCTTTTTTCTTTTTTCTTTTTTCTTTTTTCTTTTTTCTTTTTTCTTTTTTCTTTTTTCTTTTTTCTTTTTCCCCCTGGTTTCTTTGTATGAAGCCTGCAGGAGTAAATTTTTTTCCAACAAAATAATTTCTGCATTGTAGTACAGCAGAGTTTCTTAAAAAAAATATATATATATCTTAGTTAGAAAATTAAAAATTAATTTTAATTGTGAAAAGCCAATAATTCTGATTTGCCCAGAGAAGATGTGGCTGCCCCATCCCTGAAATGTCCAAGGCCAGGTTGGGCAGGGCTTGGAGAAACGCTGGGTCTGGGGTTGTCCTCTACAGACATCCGATGCCATTATAGATATCCCTGAGCATCCCATCTGGCTCCAGCTGTCAGCTCTTCTGGATGCTTCAAACACCTCAAGGCATTTCAAACAACCCCATTAAAATTTGTATTGTAGATAATGAAGTTTAATTGCTTAGTTTGTGTTTTTTAAGTCTGGTTATCTTGATAAGAAGATATGTTTATTTATACTGTTATATTGATATAAATATAAATATATTTAGGTATATATTTATATATAAATGTATATTATATTTTATTGCTTTATATATTTATATTTCTATATTTACATATTTATATACAATCATGTTTATACCAATGAACTATGTAACAATAATTAATACAGAATGTCAGCAGCACCAATAGATCCTGAGAAGCTACTGAGCTCATCTCAAAGTCCCAACGTGTTTGTTTATTGAATCACTCTGTAAGCTCCACTAATTACATTGACTGAGGTTTTAATTACTGTCATGAGAATATAAATGCCTCACCCACATGGAGATCTCTGCATCTATTGCCTAAATGTAAACACTCAAATCTCGAGCTGAATCTCCACCAAGGAGCCTTCCTTCCTCTCTATTCCCAGATGTTGGAATGACCTGAGCTGTGGGTTATTGATTAAATTCACACTGCAATAGGTTCCTGTGTCAGATTTCACTTTTCAGGCTCACCTTGTAAAGGGCTTTGCTGGTGCTGGGGTATGTAAGCTGAGAGTGACAAAAATACCCCTAAAATTCTTCCTTAGAACTGACCTGCTCCCATGGTTTTATATGGGAAACATTTAGGGAAGTAATGTAAAGCATTTATTTCTTTACTGTTTTATTTCTTTACATTGTCAATGAGAAAAAAAAAAAGTTGTGTGAGGAAAAAAAGTGTTATAAAAATTTAATCCAAATTTTCATTACTCTTTCTTTTAATTACTGTTAATGTTAACATTAATGTTACATTAATGTTAATGTTTTCTTTATACCCTTTTAAAGTTTTAACTCTACCTTTAAACCTACTTTACCTTTGTCCTAATCCTACCTCACAACAGGAAGTAAATACACTAATAATTAACCAACACTAAAAGCCACCACACTCATTAATACACCACCGGAAAAAATGTCAAAATTAACCAAATCTCATATTAGCAAACCAAAATCACTACACAAAATTAGTGTTTCCACCCAATTCCAAACTAAAACCACCACATCTGCAAAAACACTGTATTCCTGGCATACAGATAAAAAAGACTAAAAAGCATGAATTATTTATTCACTTCTGCCTTTGTATTTCTAAAGAAGCAATGGAGCAGATGCCAGCTGAGGACACACTGTTTTCTTGGGAGAGTTTGGGTTCCCATTTACAACTTCTGCCCATGGACAGAAAGGAGAGTAACTCCAGCTCTTCTGGGGCATTGTCCTGGGTTGTAAATTATGTGTGCGCTGATCCAATTCCAGCATCCCATGGGGAGATGCTGCGCCCAGGGGAGGAGCCAAGCATTCCTACCTGGATCCAATCTGAGCCTGGAGCAGCACAGCAGCCTTTGCCCCCTGCATTGCCAGAGGAGCAGCTTTCTGCTGCCCTGCATTGCCAGAGGGAGCCCAGGCCCATCTGCAGCAGCCCTGGAGCTGCAGAGGAAAACTCCCCCCTTGTGCAGGATCCCTGCTCCAGCAGCAGCACAGCTGGCACTGCAGGAGGGCTGAGCCCCCATGGGATGGGGCTGTGCCACCCCCTGACACACAGGGGGCAGGGCATGTTCTCACTCTGGTGGTGATTTGCTTCCTTTTTTTTTGTACTATTGTATTTTTAATTTTTCTCTTAAAGAACTGTTATTCCTATTCCCATATCTTTGCCTGAGAGCCCCTTAATTCCAAAATTAATAAATCAGAGGGAAGGGGTTTACATTTTCCACTTCAAGGGAGGCTCCTGCCTTGAAGGCAGACACCTGTCTTTTCAAACCAAGACAGGAATCAATATTTCAGGTTTGAACCCCTGGAAGAGGTGATGAAAATGTTTTTCCTGGTTGCTGCAGTCCTGTACAGCTGTTGTTAAAAACTCTGTGTTTACAGCCCCATATCCCCAAAGGGGCAAAACTCTTATAAACTTACACTTTTATAAACTTATCTTTCGGGAGAGTCCAGAAAATCAGCTTTTGCTGTTGTCATGCAGAAGAAAGAAGAGCCATTTACCAACAGACTAGTTCTAGATAAATCATAATTATTGCACCCCAGTCTGTGGAGAAATAAATGACAACACCACAAGTAAAGCTAAAACTGGCTGTTCATGGGGTAGAAAATCAGTTTGGTTTGGAGCAGGCATAGAAATTATGGACTCCACAAAAATATCATTTGGTCCTCCAATAAACATTCTGAACTCCAGTGGTTATCACATCTTCCACACAATGAAACTGAAGGGTTTGCATGTCAATTCTTACACATTTTTCTGAGATATTTGGGGTGACTTCAGATGTCCTAAAGATCCTGAAAAGTCTGAATAACTTTTTTTTTTGACGTGTAAACCAGTTAAGAATGACCACTCAAATATCTGTTCTGGGAGGACTCATTTCAGTCAGGTAGGAGTAATCTGATTAATATTTCCCATCCTAAATCTACCTGACTCACATGGAATCTGTATTCTTTCTAGTATTTCCTTTTTATGTTTTTTTCTGCACTGCGTCCAAGGCTGCAATGCAATTAACAGCAGGTATGTGTCTAATGCCAGTGCACCTCCAGTTTTGCCCAAAAAGCATCATTTAAGAGGCATCACAATTTTTGCAAACTACATTAAAGTCATATCATTAAGCAGTGAATGAACAGAAAAAAAAAAAAAAAAGAGTAGAAGAACCAGGTAATGAATTTATAGCAAAAAAGATTTTTTCAGCTGTGGAATGAAATGTAAACAGATGAAAGGGAGGGATGGTCAGTTTAAAAGGTTTAAATGTGCAATCAATTCATTGTTAGAGTGAGCTGTTCTCAAAATTATTTTTTTACATTAGTTTTGTTAAGTGATTAAAAATAGATAAAATTAAAACCTCCCAACAATTTCTGAAAACTACTTGTGTTACTGCTGCCTTGGTAACACCATTACAGATCCCCTAATTTTGTAGGATTTATATAAAGAGATTTTGTTTTCACTTATTTTCCACTCGGAAGCCAGAAAGACAGAACCAGATGAGTTGTTCAAGTTCCAGAAAGTAATCAAAACACCAGAAAGTGCTTTAAAAGTTGAAGTATATTTGTTATAATATTTGAGCCTACCCAAAAAATTATACTGAAAAATACCAATCTATAACATTCACATTCTCTGAAAAAATCCTTTCACCCAGAGTTTTTCTCCTGGGAAGCTGAGAAGCCTCAGAGAAAAAGGAAAACAATTCTTATCTCATTTGCTTCTCCTGTGTTTTGCTCATGTGGAATGTGTCTGGAGATTGTTTCCCCACAGGTGATTGTTTCATTGGATTCTGCTGTGAGTTGTTTTCACTCTTTGGCCAATTAGGGCCAAGCTGTGTCAAGGCTCTGGAAAGAGTCACAAGTTTTTATTATTATCATTTTTAGCATTAAGTATAATTTCTGTATTCTTTAGTATAGTATAATATTCTTTAATATAATATAGTATCATAAAATAATAAATTAGCCTTCTGAGAACATGGAGTCAGATTCATCATTCCTGCCTTTGTTGGGACATTCCCAGCAAATACAATATCAATCTTTTAAAATGGGGTCATTATGAAATTCTCTGATTCTCTTTTCCCTCTGAGAGGATGAGATGGTACCTGTTGGCAAAAGAGACCCTAAGGAGAGCATCATCCTCCCACACATCAGGGTACAAACCATGGTAAATCTCAATTTCTTGATTGCTGATTCTCTTTGCTGGGCTTTTCTGCAGGTTGAGTTTTGGGAAGGTTTTTGTCCTTTTCTCCTTTTTATTTATAAACAAGAAACATTTGTGGTTCATGTTGCTTTGTCCCTGGTCTCACAATCCTTTTCTCTTACTGTTCATAAATATTTTCACTGTTTTAACAGTTTCACTATTAATAATGAGGTTTTTCCTATGGTGGAGAAAACATGAGGTTGGAAAAAAAAAGTCTGTAAAACTCTGCAGGAATAAGATCCAAACCACACTAGAACAGGACTCAGCATCCTCTTGAATATCTTCTGCTGTTTCTCTATTTATATATATTTTTTTTGCTTTTCCTCACATACAGTATTCAAAGCTGTTCCACTCCACTCAAGGCTTGAAATGGAATCTCATATAATTTCATTCCTTTTCCCCTTTTGAATATCCTTGGTCCTTTCCTTCCCTTCCCTTCTTTATCACTCTTCCAGAGGGTTAGGCTAAGCCATAATTTTATTTAGCTTTATTTATACCAAGTAATTTCCTTATTTTATTGTGTTTGCCACAAGGATTACAAGGGAGCCTTTGCTTTTGTTTAATGTCAACTAATTTGAATGTGTCTTTTTACCTTTAGGCACAGAATTTTCAGTATTTACCACAGGTGCAACAACTGAGTTATAGGAAGCATGGGAGGAAAAAAGTAATTAACACAAAAAGAAAATGGTAAAAATATCAAGAAGAAAAGAGAAGACAATAGCTTGGAAGCCAATAGAAATAATAATTATAATTTTTATTATATAAAAAAACCCATATATTTTTATATATAATATGAAAAGCTGTATTATAGTGACCAAGAAAAAGTCACTATAATACAGATTTACCAGTCAGCAGACAAACTGATCTGAATTTTTTTTAACAATAGATCTATGAGTTGTGAAGCAATGTGAGAGAGAGGCACATTTCAGTTTGGAAACACAGTCAAGATTTTGATAATTAGATTTTTGTCAGACTTGGCCTAATCATTCACGTGTGTTGTAAGCAATACGGGCTGCCTTTCTTTAAAAGCAAATATTATCAGCACAGCATTGTTTTGTTGCACAAAAAAAAAAGGTCTTGCATGTGATAATCTTTAAAATGAATATTTTTATTGGGAAAATGCAACCTGTGCAAGAAATGAGGACCCAACTTTAAGGGGAAAAAGGCAAAACTGGAAAAAAGTTTGCAATTTGGACAGAACTATTTTTTTTTCCTTAAAGACTTGAGTTGACTTTGGACTAAGACATATGATTATCTGTCTCTACTGCTCCCAAAGCCTAGAAATTGAATACTCAGCATATTGCAGTTGAATAAACCTCATTTAACTCAGGCAAAAAATATAAAATCATATTTTATTAATGTGAATAAGAAGAGAGGAGATACATTTTTGTTGTTTGCTTTCTGTAGCTCTTTAAAGTCACAGCCAGTCCCTAAAACTATGCCAGGTTTTTGCTGAGGGAGCATATTTTTAATATTTGGTGATTGTTTAAAAAAAAAGTTTCAGCTGCTGAAAATGAATAAAACTCCATGTAATTTCACCTTCATGGTTCTCAGTTTACAGCAGAAAGAGTGACAGAGAATGCAAAAGAAAAAAAAATTTAAACAATTTTTCTTTTCCTGGCTACAATAAAAAGCTTATAATGATCAGGGAGAACTTTAAAAAAAACGATGGCAAGATATGAGTTGTTTATTGTATCAAAGGAAGGCAGGTGGAGACAGGCTAAACATCACCAGGTAAATTCCAGGAAGGATAAACTGTTCCAGGCAGTAAAGGCTGAGAAACACGTGGGCATCAACTGAAACTGGGAAGAAAATTTATATCCATCAAAACACTGAGTTCCTAAAAAGTCTCATAGGAGAGTGTGGAAAGTTAAAAAAAGTCGTGTTGCTTTGAAGGATGAAGATCTCTGAGAAAGGAACCTACAAGGAAGAGGGTGAGGGACTTGTTCCAAGAACAGGACAAAGAGGAATGGCCTTAAACTGATGGAGGGTAAATTTGGATGGGATATTGGGAAGAAATTCTTTCCTGTGAGGATGATGAGGCCCTGGCACAGGGTGCCCAGAGCAGCTGTGGCTGCCCGTGGATCCCTGGAAGTGTCCAAGGTCAGGCTGGATGGGGCTTGGAGCAACCTGGGATGGTGGAAGGTGTTCCTGCCATGGCAGGGGTGGAACTGGATGGACTTCAAGGTCTCTTCCAACCCAAACCCTTCTGTGACTCAGTGATTCCCTGAATGACACTGCAAGGTGGGTGCTGAAGCTGAACACTGAGACACCAGATTATGCTCCAAGCTGGCGCTCCTAAGGCAAGATAAATTCCTTTAGATAAATTAATTTTCCCCCCCTCCTTTTATCTCTGGATACTTAAATCAGTGCCACAGGTGTTTTCTGGTTTTCTTTTCTTTTTTTTTTTTTAATTAGCAAAACTGAATGAGTCACAGGATTAGAGATTCTTCTTCTGTCTCTCTAAGATGAGTAAAGAAACTCTTCAGATCAGGAAATTCAGAACACTGAACTCTCTTAGTGGCAGCCACTTGTGCTTTCAAGGACAAGGACTCTCTGCATGGCATCTTATGCTGCCTTGAGGAAATGATATTTCCACTTCAGTCCCTTGTTTAGTTCAACCATTCATCACTGTTTCTTGCATTAGCAATAGCCTTGGGAAAAACTTTCTTCAACATTTTGAATGGGGACTGGGAATTAAGCACCACTCCCTGAAGGTTGGAACAAAATAACCTGTAGGGATCCTTCCAACCCTAGCCATTCTGTGCTATGATTCTTGTTCCCTGCCCAAGACTGAAAGCAGCACTTAAATGCCATGTAAGGTCAAGGACTTTGGAAACAAAGTCCCAGACAGGTTTATCTGAATTTCATTTACAGTAGCGCAGAAATGATATTGGCTAAAATAGAAGGAGGCAGAAACCCAAGAAGAAGAATTTAAAACTTCTGATTTCATCTGGCCATGCTAAAATACCATTTCTCCTACAGAGTATCACTTCAGAAATAGGGCAAAAAGTGTGATTTAATAGGAAGAGGATAAGGAAAGTTATTAAAAATTAATTATTTTCCTCCTCCAACATGACACACACATATTTCTGATGACCGTAGAATCATTGAATGATCGTAGAATCATTGAATGATCGTAGAATCATTGAATGGTTTGACTTGGAAAAGATGGTAAAGATTATCTCATTCCAATTCCTGTCATGGGCAGGGATGCCTCCCACTATCCCAGGTTGCTCCAAACCCTGTCCTTGGACACTTCCAGTGATAGTGGCTGTCTGTCTCCACAGGTGGAAGATACTCAGTGCCAAGATCTTTATTTACAAAAGCTGGGATATGCACAGCAGGAAGAAATGACTGTGAGCAGAACAAAAATAACAGACCCAGAGCCTCACCACTCCCCTGAGTAATTGCACCTGAGGGCTGTTAAACAAACTGCCAGAGCCTGTGCTGTATTTACCACCCTGTGATGTTTATAAAAGCAAGATAAGGAACGCTCCTGGATGTTATGATTGAGCCAAACACGAGGTAGACTTTAATCAGACAAGGTTTAAAGCCTCCCTTCAGGGTCTGGAGAGCAGCTGGGGTTGTGCCTTTAAAGGGAATGAAGCTTTTGCCACTTCAACCCACCTAGGAAAGTACCAGGTGTTGGAGGATGAGCTGGAAGGTGCCTTTCAACCCATACATGTTTCTCAGCATCTCTACAAAAATCGATTTGGGCATTTTAAGGGGTTTCACCTCTGCACTGGTGTGTCCACAGCTGGATACCCATTGCCACGTGGTCATGAGCAGTGACCTGACCCAGTCCTGACCCTCTCACTGTCCCAGGGAATCACAAACACCAGGCATGGCCACAGCTCAGAGCTGCCGCCAGTCTCCAAAATTTATCCTCTTTATGTGTTATTCAAATACCACAAATAAATTTCCTCAGAGAGGAAATTTAGTGGTTTGGAGCAGAATCAGCCCCGTGGTGCATTTCCCATTCTGCAGCCGTGCCTCCTGCCCACTGCTGGGTACAAATGAGGAGCGTGCACTCCGGGAGGATTAGGAGGAGCTGAGATGGATGGCAAGGATGCTAAATCCTGCAGCCCACACACTGAAAAGCTCACAAGGTCAGTGCTCACAAAATACAGTTCTCTCTGTGCCTAAAATTCAAATGAAATGTTTTGATCATTACATCTCCTTAAATCATGATACTTGGAAAACCTTGTGCAGGTAGGAGATGTGGGGAGCTGGATCTCCATGGAGACACAGCAACTACAGCACAGTCCAACATTAATGCAGCTGTTTTATCACATGTTGGGCCTGAACTTATCCTTTCAGAGCTCTGAAATTAGCTGGATGCAGTTTGCCTCAGCTTTTCAAAGATCAAGGATGCCCACACCAAAGCCTCTGTGGGAGCACAGCTATTCCTGCTTGGAATGGATGCAGCTGGCAATTCCTAAACTTCCTTTCCCTCCTCCCAAAAGAGCAGGAATTTTCTGCACCTCTCAGGTCACAGGGATGAGGTTTCTCTCTGAATTCCTTTCCCAGCTGCTGTCCACTGGTGCTGTGCATGAAGAAAAGGATGGGACACGCTCCCACCTTATGGGGGGATTCCATGCAACCCCTGAATTTACAGGAAACAGTGGGTGCAAAAATTACTTCACCTACTACCTGTAACCCTTTTCCAAAAGCCCAGGAGAGCTGCTCCCAGTGTGGATTTGATATGTAATAAATTTCCTTCTGTGCACCAAACCCTTTTCCTAAAATCCTGGAATGGTTTGGGTTGGGAAGGACCTTACAGATCATCCATGCCATGGGCAGGGACACCTTCCACTGTCCCAGGTTGTTCCAAGTCCTGTCCAACCTGGCCTTGGACACTTCCAGGGATGAGATGGATTTTCCTCAGGTGTGTGATTTGCAGGGGCAGGCAGAACTGGGAGCTCCTGAGCAGCAATTTCAAAAAACCCTGAATTAGACTGTTCTGCAAATAACCCCCCACAACCCTCAAATGCTTGAAAAAGGTGTGAAAATATCAAAATCACCTGGTTTAATCAACTCACAATCAGTTTCCTTTGGAAAAAGGATGTACTTGACCAGGGCTATTCCTCAAGCAGAAAATTTATCTCTCAGCCTCTCCTTCTGTTAGAATTTCAGTCTCCAGAAAAACACAATGAGCATGATTTGTGTTTGTTTTCTGGGCTCTACAAGGGCAGACAAAAGAAAGGAAAAGTCTTAATTTTTTCCCAAGTTTAAATGAACCAAAGAAACTATCACAGAGGAATAGAAAGCAACAAAGAAATTTTGGATTGAGTCTGAATCAGGAGCAAAAGCTGTCAGGTTACTCAGTGACTGCCACTTCCACAAGGTAAAGTGAATTTTTTTAGACATAATTTTCTACTCTGAGGCTTTTTATTTGTTTGATAGGAGAAATTCAAATAAGACTTAATATTGCTAAAAAATATTAAGCCTTTGCTTTTGTAGGTCTGCCACTTGTGAATATTTCAGTTGAGAAAAACCAGTATTTTTCTTCTGGGATAAGAGATCCAGATCCGTGCTGGGTAAAGCTGGTGGTAACAGCTTAGTTGAGAAGTCCTATAATAGTTTTTCTGGTCTGCATGTTCCATTCAAGGAGGATTTTGGTCTTCCTTATATTCCACCTGCTTGTCCTGAATCCTCAGGGTCATCTCCAGCCCTGTAGAATCCCACATGGCATCAGGCTGAGTAGAAGAGCTAGAAAAGAAGGAAATGGGGACTTTTAGATTTTTCTCCATTTCAATTTTCTCCATTCAATCCAATTTTTTTCCCAATTAACCATCATTCCTGATGGATCCCTGTTTTCCTGGGGAGGGCTGAACACTTGCCTGCCCATGGGAAGCCATAAATTAATTCCTTGATTTGTTTTGTTGTGTGTGTGGCTACTCCTTCACCCATTTAAAAATATTCATTTCAACAAACGAGTTTTCTCGCTTTTAACCCTTCCATTTCTCTCCCCCATCCTTCTGAAGGGATTTGGGGGAGAGGCTGAAGTGGGGCTGAGCTGCCAGAAACCATGAGCACAGGTAGGATTTACTTGTTGAGATGGGTAAAAACGTTGGCTGGGTGTCTGGACCTAGGACATTGCTCTGAGTGCCCTGGAGGACTCAAGACCCTGGCAGGGGGCTCAGAGACCTTGGCACGGAGTCAGAAACACCTGTGCCTTTGATTTTAGCCCATGGAAACAATTACCAACTTTGTGTGAAGATTTGCAAGCCACAAGAGTTTGAGTAGAATGATAGTGAATTTGTCACAGGGTGAAAAAGTAGAATTTTTGGGTTTTTAGAATGGGGGTTCAAGAGGCAAGATGGAGGAATTTGGGAGTGTCCTGTCCTTCTTCTTCTTCTTCTTGTCCTCCATCTTCTGCTGTGATGGTGGCACTTCTGGATTGGTTTAGAGTAGAGATGGACTGTCTAACATAGGTGATAGGGATTGGAAAATTATTGTAAATAATGTACACATAGCTCTTAGTATAAAAAGCTAACACCACCCCAAGGGCAGGGACTGTGCCACAAAACAACTTGCTGGACAGATCTCAGCAGGTCAGAGAAAGAATGTAATAGATAAGAGAAAATAAACAGCCCTAAAAAGCAGAACCGATGAATCTCGACTTCTTTGGTCCCAGGACTGGGAAAAAAGACTTTCTAATACCTTGGGAGCCATTTCAACCAAAGAAACCCAAGACCTGGGAATCAAGGAAATCTGTTCCTCCACTCCTACTTGCAGGCAAATAAGTTATTTTAACCCTTTGCTTTCTATGAACTGCTCCCAAATTATTTCATGGGTCTATTTTGAAGCTCCTTCTCTGTGGAGCCATCAACTTCAACTCGCCATGACTTCACTCCAGAGAAACTTTGGCTTTTGTTTCCAAAATACTCCAGGAACATTGCTCACAATGCTTCAAAATGCTAAACAAATAATGAATGGCCCATTTTAATCATTAAAACCCTGATTATTGAGTGAATCACTGTGTTTTTTATCTAAGGGAGCTCATGCTGAAATATGTGTCATGTTGGTATTTTGTTGGTACATATTCTGGCCTCAGAGTACCAAAATCTTCTAAAAATTTATCAGAAATAAATGAAAAGAAACAGGGTTTTGTTAATTACAACAATGATATTATTACAGAGAGAGTATTAGTAGATGTTTATAATAAAAATTCTGTATGTATTCTGTAAAACACCAGTGGTGAGCCCTGGAAAACAAATTTGGAGACAATAATATGGGACAAAGAAATAAATAGTTCCACTGTCTGGGAGAGATGAGCAGTGCTAGAGATGAGGGTTGCTTGTTCTGTCAGTTGTTCTTTTCTTCTTCATTTTCCTGTCAATAATCCAATATAACTGAGGGAATCCAGACTAAAGAATGGTTTTTTTGGTGCATCCAGGACTCCATGCATTTATGCTGCTTGTGGTGCTGCTGAGCCAAGAGAGTTTTCCTGCCTTTTTTTGAGCTCAGAGCTGACTTTTCAATCTTTCATTTGCTCAGTTTTCCCAGCAGTTGTTTGGTGTGATGGACCTGAGTGGAGCCTCAAATCAGCCTCTATTCCAAACTCTGCACTATTGGAATCATCTTAAAACTTTTTAAAATCAATCCCATATGAAACTCTATTTCAAATAGCTGAGGCCAAAATAATTGTTGGAGTTGGCATGGGAGAGGCTAAAAAAACTGATTTCACTTTCATGACACTTTTGTTTCCTTGGAAAGTCATGGAATGTGTATCAGTCATGAATCAGGGAACAGGAACACTGAGCTCTGCAGTGCTCACAGGACAGAGATCTCTGGGAACAAATAGATTTCTGGCTGGATGCAGGAGGAATAAATTATCCATAAAACAAACAGTGAGCCTGGAGTAAGGTGATTTTTGGGACATACTTTCACCTAGACATGATCTAATCATGGATTAGGTATGGACTTTGTATGACTGTCCAAAATGGAACATGAAACTAAAGGTTTTATTTCAGAACACGGTGAAAAGTCCTCTGTAAAAGCTCTCCATTCTCCTGACCCTCCTGATAAATTTGAGTCCTGCTCAGCAAGTGTCCTTCTCTTAGAGGTCTCCAAAAAGCAATTTGAAGAAAGTTCTAAGAACTCTGCTCATCACTAAGGAGTCATTTGTTTCTTTTCTTTCTCTCTTGACTCCCAGGGAAGGGTTAAGTTTCCAAATGGAACTTTGATTCTTTGTTCAGGCCATGTTTAGCACAGAATGCCCTGTACCTCAGCACTGGCACCTCTCTCTGAAATAAACTTTGAAAAAATTCCCTAGGGGAAAGTGCAATTAGAGCAGGAGAGGAGCACAGTGACTCAGAGCACTCCGTTTGGAGCTGGCAGGGAAAGGATGCTCTGCTGGAGCTGGGAGATGCAGCAGCAGTGAAAAGAACAGCGAGTCAGAGTGTTTGCCCAAAAAATGTGTCCTACTTGGCCTCCAGAAGTGCCCGGGCTTCTCTGAGGTCATTTTCTACTCTATTGTCTCCTGCAGCTGATCAGTATTCAGCCACATGAAAAGAACCCTGCACATCTCTCTTTTAACCATGGAATTGTCACCAGAGCCAAATCCAGACAGGTGACACTGACTGTCAAAAGTTTCTGAATGTTGTACTTTGCTGAGAAGAGTGAGAAGCAGCACTGGCATCTTTGAGGCTTCTGAAAAAACTTAAAATTGGGGATCCCAAGCCCAGGTGAGGCACTGCCACCATCCTGAGGCCCAAGGAGAGCCCTGGAGTTCTCAAAGGAACATTCTGCCTGTAGCTTGTTTAAGAGGTTACCAACAGATCTCGTGGGAGATAAGAAAGGGAAAGAAAACTGCTATTCCTTTTTTTGTTCCCTCTTTCCAGAGCTGTTTGACATCTTTGAAAAGAGCTGAATCCTCTCAGATCCTGAGCCCATGCTGAGAGCTGCCTGGGCAGTAAGTCCTGGTGCCTGGGTGGATGTGGGAGCTGTGAGGCTGCTCCAAGTTTAGATCTTTATCTTTTGCCTGCCAATAGATTTTTTGATTTTTCCATTCCTATGATTCTGTTTGACTGAACACTTCAGAAAAAATGTATTTAGATCTCTAGTAGAGATAATTCCCCAAAGGGCAGTTCCCACTAACCTTAAACACATGGCAGCTGTGTAGGATGCAGGAGAAAGAGCAGGTGAGTCACTGCCGAGAAGCTTTTTGACATTTGGTGCTGCTTTATGGTCTGTAAAATGTGGCTATTTCTGAGAACACCAA
>NW_005054474.1:255673-257160 GCF_000277835.1 Geospiza fortis | reverse complement strand
TCTCCTTCTGCTCTTGGTGATGTTTCTGTTCATGAGCTGTGCTGGTAGCTGGTGTCCATTTCCTACCAGAGGCAGGAACTTCCCAAGCTGTATCCATGTATTTATCCCACAACACAATCTCATATAGTCTTAAAATACCCATTAATAATCTTGGTGCCCGAATATCAAAAACCTGATTTATTAAAATTCTCGCATTGTTTTCAATATGAGCAATGTTTGTCCATTGAGGTGCTCCTAAAGTGATGCCATTCTCAGATTATTACCTGGTAAGGAAATTTCAGAAAGAAACGTGCAGTTCTCCAAAGACAGAAACAGAGCAGCACTGGGGCCTTTATTTAAGCAGTCTGACAGAAAATGACCATTGGAAGATGGGAATGGAAAGGAGAAAAAAAAACCCTTCAAAGTGCCCTTCTCCATCTTATACTTTTAATTGAAGAAAAATATAAATGAAAAACAGTGGGCAATGGAATCTTTGACATCCCACAGGTAATTTTTGCACAGGCATGGAGTGACAGGACCAGGGTGAATGGCTTCAAACACATAGAGGTAGATTTAGATGAGGTATTAGGAGGAAGTTGTTCCCTGTGAGGGTGGGGAGGCCCTGGCACAGGGTGCCCAGGGAAGCTGTGGCTGCCCCTGCATCCCTGGAAGTGCCCAAGGCCAGGCTGGATGGGGCTTGGGTCACCCTGGGATAGTGGAAGATGTCCCTGCCCATGGCAGGGGGACTTAAATTAGATGGTCTTGAATATCCCTTCCAACCTGAACCACTTCTTACCTGTCCCTTGAACAAAACAAAATTTATTTACCCCATTTCAAGTGTTTAAGTGTTTCCAGGAAATAGAAACCCCTGGGTGGCACTGGAAACCTCAGACCACAGTAAAGGGTAAAGAGCTTAGAAACAACAGGGGCCAATGAACAACAAAGAGGAGGATGACCACAGGCAAGCCTCTGAAATATTTAATTGCAAGCTGAACCTTCATTTATTTAGAGACAATGTAGATCTGTGTCACTGAACTCTGTGCAAATTGCCTCGGGGTCTTTCTAATGCCCACTGGGCCTGAGTTCAGCAACGTGATGGATTGTTCAATTTACTGAGTAAACCAAGAGCTCTCTGTGAATTTTAGATGCTAATCTTCTGATTGAACTCCACTGCCAGCGAGACCTGCCCTACAAAGTTTGCTAATAAGAATTGATCCGACTATTGATAAGGATTTAAAGGGTTGATTCAGGGTATTAACCATGTATTGAACTCAGCTGCTTCCCAGCTACTGTTACAAAAAAAAAGGTGTAAGTCTGCTTTAAACCTGCTAAAAATTAATAGCTATCATCTCTACATGAAGTGACATCATTAACGTGTCATTAAGTTTGGGGACACCTTCATGTGAACAAGCTAATCATGAAAATTTGAGATGTGAGAGAAGAATAAAAAGTACACGCCAGTGGTGTGCATATTGAATCACACATTTATCCCCATTGTCCTTCTTTCA
>NW_005054474.1:250509-255651 GCF_000277835.1 Geospiza fortis | reverse complement strand
AGCAGGAATTTCTTCACAGAAAGGGTTGGCAAGCATTGGAAGGGGCTGCTCAGGGAAATGGTGGAGTCCCCACCCCTGGAGGTGTCCAAGGAAGGACTGGAGGTGGCACTCAATGCTCTGGGCAGGTGACAAGGTGGGGATCAGGAAGGTTGGACTTGATATCTGAGAGATCTTTTCCAACCTAAATGATTCTGAGAGTTTTAAAAGTGAAGATACAAATTTCAAAAATTCTGAGGAAAGGGGCTCAGACAGGATTTCAAACTGAACCCAGCTCAGATCTATCAATGCCATCATGGTTTAAATTACTGTGGGTGGGCCTGGTGGCCTCAGTGCCAAAATCAGTATTGTGTTGGACCTTACATATCCAAAAAGCTGAGGACCTTTCCTTCCTGCAATTTTGCAAAAAGAAAAATCCATCAGTGTGATTTCCTTGGCACTGTGGCAGGTCAGACCCAGGCATTAGGATTTGGGTGTTTATTCCAAGAGGTGCAATGGGGAAAAGTCATGGACAAATTTCTCAGCAGCCTCCCAGAGGAGTCTGCTGCTGCTCATGGAGAAAACCCCTCCACATCCACAGGTTTTTTGAACATTTCCAGGGATGGTGATTCCACCCTGCACAGCCTATTCCAATGCCTGACCACCCTTACAGTGAAGAAATTGTCCACAATATCCAATCTAAACCTTCCCTAGTAGAAACTTGAAGATGTTTCCTCTGGTTCTATCACTTTAAACCTGGGTGAAGAGACCTGAATCATATCTTAGGAGAAGTCAGTAGATTTTTTCTGTTTTTTCATTGCTTATTACTCCTTAAATCGATGGGGAAGGACAACAGAAGGAGATAGACAAAAAGCCCCTAAGTAACTGTCTTTTGTTGAAAATCAAGACAATTCAGATGTCAGGTTACTATTAGGGAATTTCAAGAGCTTTCTTAATTAGCCTTACGTTAGAAGGCAGTAATTAGTATGTGTGTGCAGTACAGTCACTTCAACAAAAATTGATTTGGTTTAATTAGATTCACGCATCTGCCATTTCTCTAAACCCCAAAATAATTTGAAGCTGTGGGTGGGCCTCCAATCCTAAATCAGAAGGGGAAAAACAGACACAAAGACCTATAGCAAGATCTGCTAAATCTGGTGGAGTGCAGCAGAGTCACAAACAACATTCATATTCCAGAGCTCCTGGGTATTTATCCCCCATAAATTCAGTCTGACTTTCATTCAGTGATTCTGGACCCAGCCAAAACTAAGCTGGTTTGAGTACCCAGAATATCTCAAGGGATGGACACCAGTTTCTGGAATGATGATTTATTTTTTCCTTATCCTTTATTGAAGGGACCTATAAAGATTGACATTCTCAGAGTCACAGCAAACAGCATTTAGTTGAGCAAGTATTATATTGGATACACTGAGATGAGAAAATAATCAATTAATGCTAAAAAATCCTTATCACTCAATGGAAAAGAGTGAAAAAACCCTGAAGGATGTGTCTTATCAACACTGAGATTTATGGATGGTTTTTTAATAGATTTTCCCTTAAAACTCAAGTTACAACAAGAACTGAGATTCAGAGGAATAATCACAACAGGCAGGATCAGAGATGCTGAATAAAAGGAATGGGTTAAAAACATTTTTTTGTTTGTCAAGATCCTCCTGGTGTTCTCAGTAAATCCATGAAAGTATCTCAATGTAGAAAGTGAAAAATGGAGTAACAGCTCTCACATATTTGCTTCTTGTCTCTACCAAAACAGAAATACAAAATTAACAGTTTGGATGCGGTTCTCCCACCTGAGTGATTCCATAATTCTAAGGGAGGCCAAGGCACAAGAGGTGGAGAGGTCAGGAGGGGAAAGGTTTGGTACAATACTGCAGAAAAAAAATCTTCTGAGAACTTTGCTGGGCTATGTCATAAAGCATCTTTCAAGCTGTGTATGTTCACCCAAGAAAATTATTTCTTGCATGGAAGTTACCCAAAAATTGCATGTATTACCTATAGTGGCTGACACCAATGACTCCAGTTTTCTACATTCCCTAATTCTAGACAAGAAAGTCTGGGATTATTTTTTTGTTTATTACTTATACTTTGTGTGGTTAAAAAAAAAAAAATGTGTTTTGCGTTTGAAACCTGTCCTAGCAGTTGAGATTCAAAGAAGCCTGTCTAGCAATAAATTTCATTTTGGATAACTCTGACTTACCACATCTGTATTATGACATGTCCAAATTTTTATGGGAATTTGAGCCATCTCTCCATTTTGATTGAAAGGCTACAATATGAGCTAAGACCTAGAGAAAAAAAGCCCTTTAATCAATCATAAAATCTGCTTTGATGTGCCTGGTATCACCTTTCTGGCCATGTAGGGAATGACTTTGCTCTCTCTCTTACACCTTCTAAAAACTGATTTTGTGACAGAGATTTTAACCTGGTGATTACCAGTGCGTAAATCTGATGAGGGTAGAAATCCTTGGCTGAAGTGATATCTCAGAAAACCTCACCCCGACCTCTGAGTTTTGAATCTTGTATTTGGGAGATGTTTTCAGAGAGAAGAAAAAATACCCTAAACAAACCCAAGACCCTATGCATCTCTCTAAAACCATTCCTTCAATAAAGTGAAATTTCAAGGTGATGGAGGTGTGATATCTCAGCTGTGTCTCTGGGCTTTCTAGACCTGTGACTAAAGTTTGGAGCACAATTAATCCCATCCTAAAAGAGGCATCCAGAAGGGGCCCAAAGAGCTGCATCCTGGAGGTTTCCATTCCTTTCCTCTGAGTCACAGGGGAGTCAGTGACTTCCATGGGTAAATATCTACAGCTGGGCAATGATACATGAGTTGGGTCTAACCATGTAATTGATTAATTAATTTTTAAAAATTAATTAATTAAAAATTAATTAATTAAAGGAGATTAATTCATTTTATCTGAATTTGACCTGGGCAAAACCTCTATTTCTATCTGTTCAATGTAGATGAAAACCAGATTTTGACAAGCCTGGATAGCAAACAGGTGGAAACACTTTGTCTTGAACTTTGTTTAATGTGAATAACTTGTGTATCATGTGGGATAGAGCTTGGAGCAACCTGGGATAGTGGAACGTGTCCCTGCCCATGGCAGAGGGCTGGAACTGGGTGGTCTTTAAGGTCCCTTCCAACCCATCCCAGGGTTCTGTGATCACAGAGGTGTGATTTCAAGTGCTGAACTGACTACAGCAATCAGAAAGTTTGGTTTGGCTCAGAATAAATTTACTGGGGAAAAAGAGTTTTGCAGAGAATATTGTTATAAGCTGAGGCTCTGTGACTGAAATTCACAATAAGTTGTGAAATGCCCATGCTGTTATGATCCTGAAAACAAATTAATAATGCAAAACATAATAAAAATATCTACCCATGGCTACTTCTTGCTACTCGGAATGACTGATCAATCAAACTGGACAGTCCTGTCCTCAGTCAAATGCCATGAGCAGCCTCTTCCTAATCTAGAAAAGAGTAATTCAAAATTTAAGTAAGAACCTACCTATTTCAAAACAATAAGTTGAGGAGTGGATATTCCTCAGGGATCATTAATTAAAGTCTGATTTCTCTCTCTCTCTCTTTTTTTTAATTACCAAACCTCTCAGCTAGGCCCAGTCTACCAGGAGGAGCCTGTTGAAGTGACGGATCCCAGCGTGCGGAGATGGAGGAGAACAAACCCAATCTCACAACCTGCTCTTAATGAAGCAAAACATTCCTTCAGCGCCAGCTGGCTCGTTAGGGACAGGGATAATTTTTCCCAGCAACACAATTACCACAAGCAAGGCCAGAGGACACCTCATGGATCCCATAAAAATAAACATTCCTTCCACATCACAGAAAAGGTTGGCAGGTAGAGAACCTGGAAGGATAATCTGGATTACCAACTCTTGTGTGCAGAGTGGCTCTGTGATAAAGGACACATTTCCCATATTCCTGGAGAGGGGAAAAGTCTCCCAGGGAAGCAAAGAACCTGGTAGGAGGTGTCTTGGACCTGCACATCCATGAGCATCCTGAGATGCATTGGTGTCACATTCACATTCTCTGAAAAAATCCCTTCACCCAGGGTTTTTCTCCTGGGAAGCTGAGAAGCCTCAGAGAAAAGGAATACAAGTCTTATCTCATTTGCTTCTCCTGTGTTGTGCTCACATGTGGAATGTGTTTGGAGATTGTTTACCCACAGGTGATTGTTTCATTGGATTCTGCTGAGAGTTGTTTTGGCTCATTGGCCAATCAGGACCAAGCTGTGTCGGGACTCTGGAAGGAGTCACAAGTTTTCATTATTATCTTTTTAGCCTTCTGTAAGTATCTTTTCTGTATTCTTTAGTATAGTTTATTGCAGCATCCTTTAATATAAGATAGTATCATAAAATAATAAATTAGCCTTTTGAGAACATGGAGTCAGATTCATCATTCCTGCCTTCATTGGGGCATCTCTGCAAATACAATACATTGGATGCCTGGATTCCAAATTATTGCTGGCACTGAGATCACAGACTCACAGAATTATGGAATGGTTTGGGTGGGAAGAGACATTAAAGATCATCCAGTTCCAACCCTGACATCTTCCACTATCCCAGGTTGCTCCAAGCCCCATCCAGCCTGGCCTTGGACACTTGCAGGGATTCAGGGGCAGCCACAGCTTCTCTGGGAAACCCATTCCAGGGCTCCCCACCCTGCCAGGGAAGAACTCCAGTTGGACTGAGCTGGGACTGCATCCCAGGAGCTGCCAGGGAAGGACAAATCTGCCACGTGTCATCACAGCCACCCCCACCACCCACCAAGATCAGGGTCTTGCTTTGACCTTTCAAGCAGCACCTCTCAGAAATAAATATTTCATGCAATAAATGTGTTTCTTCACTGTACACCAAGAGCACAGAGCCTGATAAACTTCTGAGATTTCCTGCCAAGATTCAGTGTGGCAGATTGGGCTCTAAACCACCACATATGAGTTTTTACTCCTCATTCAGCTGCCCTTCCACTGCATCCTATATATTTTTTTTTGTAGTGTAGCGTAGTTTTTTTGACAGTGTCAGATGCTCAGTCAACTAAAAGGTTTTAATAATATGGCAGAATATACATATATATATATAAATAAAATATATAATATACAATATACAATAGAATATAATATATAATATATA
>NW_005054474.1:222361-250458 GCF_000277835.1 Geospiza fortis | reverse complement strand
TATATATATATATAATATAGCTGGTTATAGATGCCCTAAACATTTTGAGACAAATTTTAATACAATTTAAATCAAAAATTATTATCCCACTATTTTCAAAGGGAGAGGAAAAACCTGAACTGATCAATTCATTACTAAATTAAGAGAAACATCAGTGAAAAGGTATTTTTTCCCCAGCATTTATTTTTGAGGAATAAAAATTAAATTTCTAAAGACCTAATTTTAGTTATTATTTTTTGAGAAGATGGAGTTGAAGCTGCATACTTGAATACTGAAATAGAGCTGTTTTTCACAGTTTCTGATTCATTGCATATGGTGAAATTTTGTGTTCTAACTTGAAATCACAAAGCAGTTTTCCTACTCCTCAGTGTAGCAACTGAATCTGTTTTTCATCTAGTAACACAGATGCTTTTGGAAAATATAGATCTGAACATACCATTGTGCAGGTTGCATCTCAAGAAAAATAATTAAAGTTACGAAGCTCCATTGAAGTTACAATTAAAATAATTCAGAAGTCTGGAAACACTGAAAGAATTTGTCTCTGCAATTTCGGTTTTCTTTTCTATCTGAGAAACTAAAATTCCACTATACTTTTTGGCTTTGGTAATTTTTTTATCAATTTGGAGTGGGTTTTTTTTTGGGGGGGTTGTGTTGTGTTTTTTTTGTTTGTTTGTTTGTTTGTTTTTAAGTTTGTTTGGTTTTTTGTTGTTAATTTTTTTTTATTCAGCATTTTTTTTTATTCAGCTTTTACTCAAAGCCATTCTGGTTTCCATTCTGAGGTGGCAAATTTTTCTTACACATTCTAGATGGAGTTCTATGTCCAGCAGCAAATCTGGGCTGCATTCTAGGAAGCTGTAGCTCAGATCATACAGAGATTCAGGCAGAGAAGGTCTCCTTGTAGTGGTTGAAATGTTCCCTCTGCAGTCAGGGGGATTTATTCTTGTCTTTCCTACTAATTCTATGCCTGGTTTTAGAGCTGGTGATGATCAGCATAAATTGCCCAAGTTCACACGGCTTTCCTGAGAATAAATTTCTCTATTTCCTCTTGGGTTCCACACTATTTATTAATTTGAGTGGTTCAAACAGCCAACATAGGAAAGTTCAGATGTTCCTGCAGATAGGTGCTGACAAATCTCCTAAAACACAAAGAAAGGATGTCTCAAGGAGCAGAAATCAGCTTTTTATATTTGCTAGCCTCAAGCTGGCTGTACAGCAACATTTAGGGTTCTTCCCAAGAGTCATGTTCAACCATTCCTCACTACTGAGCTGAATTTTCACCCTTAAATTCACTTTATTTCACCCTGCCAACCCCACAGCAGTGAGAGAAACATCCCCTGGGTGTCTGTCTTGTCTGTCCTTCCCAGTTTACCTCTGCCAGTGAGCAGCTGACCTGGATGGAGAGCTCCAGAAGCACTGGGAACCAGGCACAGGGAGCTGGGGGAATGCTGAGGAGGTTTGGAAGTGCTGGAGTCCATGGAATCACAGTGAAAATGTTGTGTAAATTCAGGCTCAAGCCTCTGCTCAAGTTTGGATAAAAATCAGTGTATATATGTATAAATAATTGTATAAAAGCATTAACACCAGTGGTATTGCAACCTTCTGAATTACTGAATCCAGATTGTCTCTCCCCTGGAATGGGGAGAATTAGCTCCAGCAATTTATTTTTAGTGCCCACTAAAATTCCACCTGAAAACAAATAAAAATTTATTCTATTCCAGGGCTGCTCTCTTCATTACAGCTGGGTTCAGAACCCAGCTCTGCCTTCCCCAGTGTGTGGGTCCCTGGGATCCTGGCTCACATTCCTGCCTGCATGGGGTCCTGGCTCTGTCCACACCACACTGACAAGCTGATGATTCCAGAAGAATTGTCCTGGAACCCTCTGGGAGGAAAAGTCTCCAGATCCTTGATGGAAAACTGTTGCAGTAAAGAAGAAAAATCATAAAGAAAGGCTTTGCAAAATCAAACCTACTCTCCTGGAATCAGTACCTCGCCTTGTCAAAGCTGTTATTTTTCAAGTTCCCATGTGAAAGCAATCCTGGTGTGAGCAGTTAATTAGCATAACAATCTATTCCTGGGTGAAAAATAACCAGAACCTGTAGAAACTGTTTTTACACTGTTAGAAAACTGAAAACTATCTCTCACAAATAACTTTTCCTGCACCTGCACCCAGGGGGTTTGAGTGACCAACCAATACAGAATAACAGCTTGTTACTAACCAATACAAATAATTAACAAGAAAACTACTGACCAATTGGAGTCCCACACAAGGTCTGAAAAACTGAACAAAAAGGAGTTATGTGAATGGGCTTTTTCCACCATGAAGAAAGTGGACTCTGTGTGATTTATTCCCACAGAAAGCACAGACCCAAGGCTATTTCAAAGAAGCAAACCACCAGAATATTTCCAATAAAATTCACTCTGTGGTTATATGAAACCCCTTTTTGTGACTTTTAAGTGCCTAAAAATAGCTGTTGAGCTTTGTCACTGCCATGCCTGAGGCTGGTTTCCCCCTGAAACTTTGTATGGCCTTTCCTTGACCTCTGGGATCTTCTGCCAACACTGGTGCCATCAATTGATCTCTCACTGCGTGATGGAGCCAGCAAATTCATCACACTCATTTTCCATGCCTGAGGTCAGATGGAGCCTCAGAATTCCATATTTACCTGGTAAACATTTACAACCCCCAACATTAGTTATTAGCACAGGAGGTGTTGGTGTTTGTATTAAACACTAATTAAATGCTCATTTCCAGTGCTGTCATGTGTATTACCGAGAGCACAGGATGAATTATGGCAGTGACAGATTTCAGAGAGCAGAAATATTTGCTTGAGGAATATTTCCTTGGAGATTTTTTTTTCTTCCTATTCCCTTTATGGCAAAACAATCCTGTTTGTAATAGAGAGTAATCTTATTTATCTCTCTGTGCTTAAAATCATAAAGAGTATTTGTTTAGGAAATGCAATTGGTTGGAACAGTGAGAGGAGAGCAGAGCAGAGGCAGAATGATTTTTTGGGGTCTATTATTCACAGCATTATTGGGAACTAAAAAGGGGGAAAATGAGGACAAAACCCCAAAGAGAAAGGAAACAGGAGCACACATTAATTTTATTTTTTTTTTTCTCAAACAGAAGCTGAAGAGAGGCACAGCAGGAGAGGAGAACCCACAATGGCCTGTTGCTCTGGCTGGTTACGCAGGTGTGTGTTTTTACAAGCTGATTACTCATGGAGTAAAGTGAATCACACTTGCCATTCATGATTTGCTTTCCTTCCCCACTTTGGCTGGATTATCTGAGCGTGTGTGTTTATCCAGCTCTGCCCTGGAAAAGCTTTGAGGAGCAATTCCAAGGAGATTCCTGGTGGATGGGCCTGCAAATTTCACACTCTTCATTTTCCATGGACACTCAGAGATCCTGGGGAGCGAGGAGGCTTTTTTATCCCCTTGGAAAAGCAATGTATGAGGTCAAAACTCCAAACTCAGACCTGTCCTGAGAGCAGTGAACCCTCCCAGGCTGAGAGGTGTGGTTGTGAGCTGCTGCTTCTGCTGAGTTCTGCTCTGTTTGCATTGTCAACATCCACTTTAATATCTTTTTCTGGCAGCACCGCAATGCATATTTTCATGGAGTTCCTATTCCTAAACAAAAGGCATTGCCTAACCCACACCTCTTGCAGTGTTTGCAGGAGTGGTGCAGTGTGTGCATTCTGGGATTTTGGCATTCCAGAGCACACCTTGCAAGCCAGAAACTTCTGTATCCCTGAAACAAGCATTAAAATTTACACCACCAGGCTAAGGGTGTAAGACAACATTTGGGGTAATATTTGGATTTTAAAAACCACATTATTGGGCATTCAAACACTAGAAATAGGCAGCAGCTAGCATAGCCAAAATCTTTTAGTTTTCTTGTGGAGAACTCTGTAAGTATCCTAATTATCTCAGAGAAAAATTGTAAAAGACTCTATCAGCTTGAAAGAAAAAATCAAGAATTAGAAAGGCAATTTATAGTCATCTGTTTAAAATCAAATCAGAGTCCTTTGCTTTCTACCCTTGTTTGTGCAAAAATGCTGAAAGGTTTTGCTCTTGGCAATCTGAAAGGTCATAATATTTACTTCCATTGTGCAGATCCAGGTGTTTCAAGCAGATATTATTTCCGGAATCAGATTCACACCGCAGACTCATTTGGTTTTTCTGAGAGAGTGAACTCTCATTTCACACTGGCTGGGTATGTTAATCCTCCACATCAGCACTTAGAAATTATCCAGAAGTGGAGAAAAATATTTTGAGCATGTGGGCTGGCACCACCTGAAGACACAGAAGGAAACACTATGGTACAATAAAAGCTGTGAATTCTGCCCCCAAAATTCCTACTCTAGAAAAAAAAACATCTTTTCATGGCTGGTGGAAGTTTGTGGAAATAAGGTTTGCAGAGGAGCCGATTTAAATGAGGCTGTTGGGTCTCCTAAAAACTTGGTACCACTCGTACATTGAAAATTCCTTCTGCTAACAGTCCCAGGGAAAATCCCCTCTGCCACTGTCTCAGTGCAGTTAAATGCAGTCTATCTTGTAGAACAAAGAGATTAATTACTGACCTCCAGCAATTAATTATAATCCAGAAAAGGATTCATTTACATATGGGCTGTAGTGAAGAAGAAGAAAAAAAAACGATTTTCAGTAAGCACAGTCAAATAAGGCTTGTCATTTCTTAATTATATCTAATTGAAGGAACACCTAACCTGTGACCAATAAAATCCAGGGACAATTTTCTGTGTCTTGGTGATTGATTGTGTTTGTGCAAGGAAAACAAAAAATGGGGGAGGTCAATTTACTTACCATCAGCATGAGTAAATAAAATATTGCTGGTTTATATACCTCATTACATTTTATAATCAGGACTAAAATTAGGTAGTGGAAGCCTGCAGCCAAGTCTATATTTTGACTTGCTTGAAGATAGTGTGGGAATAGGCCTGTTAATTTGGATATTTGTCCTGGTTTAGGGCAAATTTGGGAGGAAACTTCCAAAGGGGTCCCTCTAGAAAGCAGATTCAAGACTAAGGCATCTCCTCTTTCTCCTCCTTCTAGAGGAGGAGACTTCTAGAGAAATTCACCCCAGGACAGTTTGCATTTACATTTCTCCTGGGAGAGATTCACAGTGGGATCACTCAGGGGGCTCTCGAAGAGCTCAATGTGCAACAAGGAGGAAGGCAGAAAATGGTGAGGAGATTTACATGTCTTGGCAAGAAGGTAAATTCCTCCTCAAAATGGACGAAGCTGCAAGAAAGGAATTTGGTTTTACAGAAGCTGCTGAGAGGAAGGTGGGGCTGTAACACAGAATCTGTCCTTGCATGGCTGGAAAAGACCTTTAAGGTCATCAAGTCCAGCTTTCATCTTGGCACCATTGCCATAAACCACATCCTCAATGGCCACATCCACAGATTTTACACTCCCAAGGATGGTGACCCCACCATTTTCCTGGGCAGCCTGTCCCAATGCTTGACCAACCTTTCAGTGAAGAATTTTCTTCCCAAATCTCCGTCTTGAACCTCCTCTGGAGCAACTTGAGGCCATTCCCTCTTCTCCTGTCCCTGTCCCTGGGACCAGAGCCAGACTCCCCCAGCAGTCCCCTCCTGTCAGGAGTTGTGCAGAGCCACAAGGTCCCCCCTGAGCCTCCTTTTGTCCAGGATGAACAAGTCCCATCAATTTTCTTATCCCTTAAATATCTCAGGGTTGCTCTGCTTCATTGTGGCATCACTGCCCCTTTTCCCTTGCAACATTTATGCTGATTTTTCAATTTAATTCTTTTTGGTTTTTTGTTTGGTTTTCCTCTTTCCATGAGCTTCTTTTTAGTGGAGTTGGTATCTCTTCATGTGTGCTGCCTCAGCAGTACAGCAGCCTCTCTAAAATGCTGCTCTGGATTGAAAAAAAATTCTCCAAACCAATTTTTTTTTTTGTTTAGGAATGGGGAAGTGCCTGCTGAGTCAGCAGATCCATAGAATGAGAGCTGGGTGGGAATTAGTGAGCCTGGGATAACGTCAGGGAGCATTCATTATGCTGCAGGGAGCAGGAGGAAATAGGAACACCATTATAGGAACATCATTATGAGCAAATTCCAGCTGCTGGGAGGAGGGAACCAGCACCACTGTAGGAAACAGCACAATTGCTAATGGGATTTTAAGAGCTGCAAACCTGATAGAAGGGCAAGTCATGCCCCAAAAAAGTAATAAAGCTTTGGTAATCCATTATTTATGTGTGCTGGAAGGGAATATCCTGAGTGTTCTTAAAGAAATACAAAAGCCTGCTTGGTTTCAGGGTGTTATTTTCCTACTGAATGCCCCTCCAAGCCTCAGTGCAAGCAAATTTTAATGCAGAAATTAACAAGGTTTATTCTTATTTTTTATTCTTATTTCCCTGTTTTTAAAAATTTGATTGAATAGTTAATTCCTGGAGACAATACTATGCTTATCTTCCTGTTACCACTAAAGTTAGAAGAATTATTCCCCACAATTCCACCAGGCAATTGTATCAATTAAGGTTTTTCATGAGTTAATGGGGAAAATCATATAAACCTTACGGCAGCTGGATCCAGGCCTTCAACAGATAAGAGAATTTTCCTCTCTGCTCGTTGTGGAAGTATTTTGCACTGAGGAAACCGTTCAGGATTTAATTATGCAAAGCCAATGCTTTGTTTTATGAAAGGATGAGATTTGCTGGGCACACTCCTTACTCTGTGTTGAGTCCTTCCTGACAAAATTGACTTGAGTTTATGGAATCCCAGGATGGTTTGGGTTGGAGGGACCTTAAAAATTATCCAGTTTTATTCCTGCCAGGGACACTTTCCGCTAGTCCAGGTTGCTCTGAGCTTCATCTAACCAGGCTTTAAACACTTCAGTGATGGGGCATCCAAATTTCCATGGGCAACCTTTTCCAGTGCCTCATAACCTCATGGTAAGGAATTTATTCCCAGTATTTAATCTAAGCTTAGTCCCAGTTTGAAGCCATTCTCCCCTACCACCCTTGAGTTGCTGCTGTTTTTTGGTTTTAAAAGAAACCATTACAGGCTCTGTTTTATCCTGTCCTAGCATTGTCAGCTTCTGCCAAAATTCAGAACTTGTGGCCTGGATTGGAAACCCACTACTGAAATTGAGAGAAAAAATTTGATAGTTTATAATAATGACAGTAGTTATTAATACATGGAGTTTTTTATATCACAATTGGTAAGCTCAAAGGCTGATGTTGCTGTGAATGGAATCTTGACCTTATTTCATGAGGGGCAATGAATTTCTCCTGAAAATGATAAGTGGAGCCAATCATTGCTCCTCAGTCAGCTGCAGAGCACTGAATCACCCGTCACCCTGCAGCCTCTCACAGCAAGCCAAACCATGTCTCAGACTGGTAAATAAAATGGGCAGCCTTAGGAGAGAGTCACTTTCTAGGAAAATGTCTCTTAAAATTTTCATTTCTGGTCCTGACAGTACCAGGTTTCATTCCTGTCCTGACATCTTGAGAAGGCTGACCTAGAACAGAGACTGGACAGAGCTAAAGAATAACGCAGGGATTTATTCAAAGGATCTCCTCCATGGATGCACCTTGGGCAGCACAAGAGCCCAGCCAGGGCTGCACCCAAGATGAACCAAAATGGCCCCAAAATGCACGAGCGCTCCCGGGGTCTCTCCCTGGGATCAGTTCTGCTCCATTTGCATCTTGCAGTTCATTGTCCCATTCCAGCTTTAGCCCCTGCAGTCCCACCCTGCTTGTTTTTCTCTCTCCAGCCCACGGGGTTTGTGCTCTTGGGGCTGAGATTTGGATCATTTGTCCTTGGTGCCCAGCTGGAGCAGGAATTGTTTTGTCTCCCTGCTCTGTGCACAGAGCTCCCCATCCCCTGATATGAAGCTCAGACCCACACACTAAAGCAGCACAGAATCTGAAAAATATAAAAGCTAAAACCTGAGGCATCTTTTCTTGCCTTCTTAATGAGGTAGAAATAAAATTTGATCAATCAGTCAAAGGCAAAAACTTTGAATACTTTAAGGCCTTTCAGCTCTTAGGGATTAATGTCAGTATTGCAGGGATCTGCAGCTTTTTACATCACACAGGCACATGAAAACCTCATCTTGTGGTGTTGCTCACTTATTTATCTCCAATAAAGTCCATGTTTTCTCCTGTCTCTTTGGTCACAGCAAAAAAGACAACAGGGGAGCACTCTGAGCCCTGAACACTAACAGGTGAGCAAAATAGATTAAAATATTCCTGTCCTAAAATCCCCTGAATTTTAATTCAGCTTTTTGATTTTAGGGAACCTGTCTTCAGTGCATATTTCTAGCAACTACACACAATTTGAATGTGAAATTTATGTCCAGAAAAGACACTTTAGCCACTATCTGAAGGTTTTTCTCTTTTTAGGGGGACTTTCCCTGCATAACCCTGAATATTTGTTCAGTTGTTCTCTAGGGAATTATAAATGCCTTCTTGTGTAAATTCAAAATTAAAAGCTGGATATGATAAACTTAAAGGGAAATGGGGAATTTTCTGCCTCTCACTTTTAATTTAGTTTCATTCATTTTTTTATTTTTCTCTCCATGTTTTCTGTCCCCTTCCAACCCACCACATTCCCACTCAAATTTTATCATTATCTTGGCATTTTTCTTTGCCCTCCAGCCGGTCTTTCCTATATGCCAGGCTTCATATTCCTTAACAGTGAAGTGAAAAGAATGAATAAATAAATAAAAATCCTTCATGGGAGGAATAAACTCAAGAACCTCATGCTTATTTAAATTAAATTTGGCTCAGAGAAAAATAAAACTTCCTCAAGCCCTCCAAATTTTAACACTTTTTATTTGAAGTGTTACCGATGGAGCACATCACACGTCTGCTGGGCTCCTCTCAAAAAGGAGCAGGAAGCAACACCTGGAGTTATTTGTGCTGTCAATTTTTCTACTGTGTCCACTGAAGAATAAAAATCCTGCTGGCAGCCTTGTTCTTAACTGATTTTTACATGATCAGAGGCATCAAGGAGATGGAAGTGATTTAACTTTGCAGATGTGGACTGGAAAAAATCTAATTAAGCATTCTCGCTGGGACATTAAATAGTTTAAACTTAATCTTCCATGATGATATTCTTATAGGTCTGGCAGAGAAGAAAAAAGAGAAGGGACATAATTGAGGCATGAATTATGGAATAGTAATACTATTATAAAATAGATGGTTTTGTGATTGGCAGCAGAACCCCTCAAATTTAAATGCAGCCCTCTGGAAACCTGATATTTAGTGGAAAGTGTTTTTTAGGGCATAGTTCAGTCTGAAATTAAGACTTCTGTTTTTGGGTTCTTCTGGAAGAGCATGTCACAAGCAGGAAATAAGAGTATTGTTTGGAAAGTCATCAGGCAAAAATTGATAGCTACACCTTTCTGGGAAGCAAACAAATCAACATTGCAAAATTCCCTCCCATTTATAAAAATCTGTCTTCTGAACTCTTACAATCTTCAGTATTTCCTGCAGATGCCAAATTAATTTTGCTTCATCTTGTGGAGTGGTCTGGGGGAAGGACAGTCTCAGACAGGCAATTAGGAACTGCATCTTCTAGAGATTGTCCAAAATTGGGTATATTCAGGCAGAACTGCACAGAGCTGTCTGCTTGTGTTGCAGGCATAAAAAAAAATGTAAAATGATAAAAGCAGAACAGCAAAACTCCAGCATACAAAGGACAGAGCCCTGAATATCAACTGCATTAAATTCATTTGCTGCTCTTGCAGAGGCAACTGGCATCTTTTCACCACACATATTTCCATCTTCCCACAAGGACAGCTCTTGTTTTCTGCTTTAAAGCAGTGTTTGAAAATAAAATATGCACTTCTTGGAGGGAGCCTCAGCTTACAGAATGGTGAGGCTCATCCTGACATGATTCAAGGTTCACATCTGCAGCAGGTTTTGTCCCCAGGGTGGAGGCAGGAGTGAGGGACCCTGGTTTGGGCTCGTGTTTGTGCAATGAGGTGGCAGAAGGAACAGCTCTGCTTTCCTCTCTGAAGGCTTTGGAAGAAAGGCAGAGTGGATATGGGATATTGAGCTTCTCTCATGGAACACAGGGTCAGAACACTAAGGATGGACTGGTTCATTTCCCACCTTCTTGAGTGCAAGTGTCCCCATTACTGGGGGCTTTAAACAAGACCAGCCTTTTTCTGATAATCCCTCTCTTTCTAATATTTGGTAGTTTACCTCTTTATTTATTTTTTTGGTTCTTAACCTCTATAATTTTTTAAGATAAACATTTCATAGCAATGTTAGTATCTCGAACTCAGGCATGATAAATATTTTTTCTTCATTTTCTATCTAAATAACCTTAAAGTGTTCCCCATGATATTGTATTTGTAGGGACCCCTGATGCAGGGAGGAATGATCAATCTGACTTCATGTTCTCAGAAGGCTAATTTATTACCCTATAATGCTATTATAAAGTAATATTCTATTTTTATTAATATTATAATTTTTAAATTATATTAAAGAATACTATCCTATACTAAAGAATACAGAAAGGATACATACAGAAGGCTCAAAAGATAATAATGAAAACTCGTGACTCTTTCCAGAGTCCCGACACAGCTTGGCCCTGGTTGGCCAAACAGCGAAAACAACTCACAGCAGAATCCAATGAAACAATCACCTGTGGGTAAACAATCTCCAAACACATTCCGCATGTGAGCACAACACAGGAGAAGCAAATGAGATAAGAATTGTTTTCTTTTTCTCTGAGGCTTCTCAGCTTCCCAGGAGAAAAATCCTGGGCAGAGGGACTTTTTCAGAGAATGTGAATGCCATACCCATGACCAGCACTGTTGTTCAGAGCAATCCCTCAAGGGCAGCCTTTTAGGGAAATTGGAAGAATATTCCAATGCTGGGGCACAAATCCTCTGATCAGAACCTGGGGCTCCTCTCAGGTGTTGTCTGATCAAAGAGCTGGAATTTGGCAAAAATTTTATTGCTGAGTTTCTTCTACAGCCAGTGATAGATGTGGGTCCTTCCAAAAGGTCATTCTCTACCCAAAAAGGAGATATAAGATGGATGCTGTAAATCATACTTGTTTATCTCTCTCTCCTCCACCTTTCCTCCAATTATCAGTTTAAAGTGGGATATATCTGATTAGGGATCTGAAACATGCACTCTGATGGGGACATGGTTTAGTGGTGGACTTGGCAATGCTGGGTTTATGGTTGGATTCAATGATCTTTTCCCAACCTAAATATTTATATAATTTTACGATTTGATGAATAGCTCAGTTGGGGAAATGATGGCTCAGGTTTTGGCTTTTGTATTTTCAAATTCTGTGCTGCTTTAGTGTGTGGGTCTGAGCTTCATATCAGGGCATGGTGAGCTCTGTGCACAGAGCAGGGAGACAAAACAATTCCTGCTCCAGCTGGGCACCAAGGACAAATGATCCAAATCTCAGCCCCAAGAGCACAAACCCCGTGGGCTGGAGAGAGAAAAACAAGCAGGGTGGGACTGCAGGGGCTAAAGCTGGAATGGGACAATGAAGTGCAAGATGCAAATGGAGCAGAACTGATCCCAGGGAGAGACCCCGGGAGCGCTCGTGCATTTTGGGGCCATTTTGGTTCATCTTGGGTGCAGCCCTGGCTGGGCTCTTGTGCTGCCCAAGGTGGATCCATTGGGGCCTTTGAATAAATCCCTGCTTTATTCTTTAGCTCTGTCCAGCCTCTGCTCTAGGTCAGCTTTCACAAGGCATCAGAGGGACCTACAGTGACTATCTAGTTCAGCTTCCTGGTCATTAACCTTCCATTTTCTGAGGGAAGTGGGTAATTTTAGATGCCTGGTCTGAATTTTATGCCTAAAATTTTAATGGATTTCAGTCCATAAAGACTAATTCCTCCTCTAGAAGCCCATGTTCACATTTATCTGAATGAACATGAATCAGCTTACTTTCATTAATCTCAATTAATCTGATATCTGAACTGCTAAGGAGAAAGGAAAAGTGCTGTCAGACTTGACTAGGGGGAAATTAATTGAATTTATTCCAAGTAAAGCAGTGTGGGACAAGGAAGAATAACAACAAATTTTGGAACACCTTCCCACCACTCTTTCCTTCTTCTGATTCCCTACTTAGCCTATTGCTGTTTATATTTATTTTAAGCCACAAATCTGTTCAGAAGTTACTTTAAAGTTCACTTGCTTAGGCACTTGAGAACAGTAGTGAAATAAAGTAATTAAAAATCTAATATAACTGACAGGCCCTTGTTAAGTCAGCCCTGCCAAACCTATGCAAAAACAATTACAGTATGCAAATGATCCACCTTAATGCTATTCCCTGTTAAATGTCAAAGAATGAAAAATGCATTGGATTATCATAATTTCCTTACTCTTATGATGATGCTGTAGTGATAAATCTAAATGTCACTTTTCTGAGGTGGTTTATGGACAAAATCACATCACCACTGCAGGCAAATCAGAGTTGGTTTCTCTGGTCAGCTGTGGACAAGGAACTTAATTCAGCAACATTTTACTATGTCTTTCTGAAATTGAGTGAAATTTTGCCTTCTCTTGCATTTGCAATAAGAGGTAGACAAAAAAATTTCAAACTTTTGAAATGTGCATAAAAATTTCAAGTTTTTGAAATGTGGATAAAAATTTCAAGTTTTTGAAATCCAAGCATTTTTCCTTTGACTCTGTGTGAATATTAATGTATTGATTGGGGTTGATGGACCCAGGCTGACGCCAGTTCTCCACCAAATTCTCACTGTCACTTCCTTACTCAGCTGGACAGAGAATGTGCAACAAAAACTGATGGATAAAGGTAAGGGCAGGAAGAGATCACTCAGTAATTGCCATCATGGGCAAAAATGACCTAACTTGGGGAAATTAATTTCATTTATTCCAAATAAAGCCCAGTGGGACAATGAGAAATCAATCCAAAATTCATAACACCTTCCCACCACTCCTTCCTTCTTCCCATTTCCTCCTTCCCAAGAGCTGCAGGGAGATGGGGAATGGGCACTGTGGTCAGTTCATCACAGGTTGATGAACTCACCCTGGGCTCCACAGAATTCACACAGAATTCCCAGAATGACCAGGTTGGAAGAGACCTTCAAGATCATCGAGTCCAACTCAACTCAACCCTGGCACCCAGTGCCACATCCAGGCTTTGTTAAACACACCCAGGGATGGGGACTCCACCACCTCCCCGGGCAGCCATTCCAGAACTTTATCACTCTATTATAACTTTTTCCTTATATCCAACCTATATTTCTTCCACATGGACCCCTCCCATGGGGTCAGTCCTTCAGGAACTGGCTGCTCCAATGTGGGTTACCCATGGGGTCGCAAATCCTGCCATAAACCTGCTCCAGTGTGCAAGTTTATTTCTGCTCCCCTATGGACCTCCATGGGCTGCAGGGCACAGCTGCCTCTCCATGGGCTGCCACAGACGTGAATCCCTGCTCCAGCTCCTGAAGCAGCTCCTGCCCTTCCTTCTCCATGACCTTGGTGCCTGCAGAGCTGTTCCTCTCACATATTTTCACTCTTCTTTTCCCTGATTGCTCCTGCACAGCAAATCCTTTCCCCTTCTTTGCTCTGTTATCCCCAAGATGTTGCCAATGCCATGATGGGCTCAGCCTTGGCCAGCTCTGGGTCTGTCCTGGAGCTGGCTTGACTTGGCTCCGTTGGACATGGAGGAATCTCCTGGGAGTTTCTCACAAAAGCCACCCCCTGTAACCCCTTCACTACCAAAACCTGGCCACCAAACCCTGCAGAATTATTAGAACAAATTCCTTTCTAGGCAATGATCATGTTAAGAGTGAGACAGTGGAGCTGCAGTTGTGAGGAGGAAGACACCAGACTTCTGTCATGTGTTTATAAATAAAATGAAATATGAGAAAATAGTGCACAAATGGGTGTTCTGAGGTTCACAGGAGTGGCGAATATCAAATCTCATCCCCAAAAGATGCCTTAATACAGAATTGGCCAGAAATCCTATAGGCTTGTTTTTATGACGAGGTTAACAAACTCTAATTATAAAACAAAACAAACAAACAAACAAAAAAAAAACCACCCCAAACCAAACAAAACTGAAAGAACCACCCCAAAACTAAAACAAAGCCCAAACAAACCCAAACCAACCTGACCATTTTTCACTTCTTCAGCTTTATCTAATTTCTCAGTGTATGTCATTCCAGAGGTCTGATCTTGTCTCACATACTCCTGTTTCTCTTTAAGAAATAAACCTAAATAGATTATTTCATGCCTCTCCTAAAAGTCTAAAACCATGTCAAACAACAAACAAGAATATCTTTTGTTTTTCCACTTTCTGCCTTATTATTTGCTGTTTGACACAGATGGTTATAAACAAAGATCTAAAGAGAATTTTAACTCCTAGGGAAGAAAATAAAAATATTTCCTGATACTGCTTTTTTTTTTTAAGGATGATGGATTCTGCCTTAGTATTTCTAACTCAGTAAAATCTCTTATTATGTTACAGCAAGGATTTGGAGTTGGTGAGCTTGAGGGAGAGAAATGGACATGGAAGAAAGAATGAGGGATGAAAGAATGAGAACTACTCATGTCCCCAAATTAATTTGAGTTCCAGTCTTGGGGGTGAGTAAAAAAGTACAAGACTCATAATATCAATAGCTAAATTTGAAGTTTAATGTTCACTTTATCCAGTCTGGTTTACAGATTTGTCCATGATTCATCCAGTATTGAAGTCTTTTTTCTTTTTGCTTCAGACAAACGCAATTGGATCAGTTCTTATCCTGAGGGATTGGAAAGGAAATATTGTTTTATTACAACCATGATGTGTTCTCTACAGCCATACAGCTCTAAAATGTGGAATCACTCATGGAAAATAATAAGATATTTGTAGCTATTTATTTCTGGGGACACTTGCCCTGGTACCTCTGGTATCCAAGTGCGTGGCATGTTGTAGAACAGAGTGCTTCGGTCTCCTGTGGGGCAGGATTCACATTCCATGGAGAAATCAGTCCTACAATGGCTCTTCCTCCAAAATGGGACAGCAACCAGCCAGAGGAGAAGAATTAATTGGGAAAACTCAATGACTCTTCTGGAGCTCACACCTGGGATATGTGTTCTGACCTTCAGGGCCAGGGGATGCCACCAGGGCCAGGGGCAGCCCTGCTCTGGGTGGGCTCCCAGCCCTACACACAGAGTCACAGCTGGACCAGATGTGTAGGTCACTGTAGGAGTGACAGGGGTAGGACAGTCGGGACGGATGGAGATGAGAGATCTCTGAAGCCAGGGCTTGGATTTTGGGGTTTGTTGCAAAGGCCCTGGGTGCAGGGCCCAGCTGGGAGCTGCCAGCCACAGCTCAGAGCAGGCCCCAAAGAGGGAGAGAGGTAAAGAGAAGAAGGCAAGAGCATGGTAAAGAGGATAAGAGAGCAAGGAATAGTAAAAGAAAACGAAGTTCCCATTACAATACCATAAATCTTCTTCTGTGCTGAATATTCTAATTCTCACTATCCAATCTAGTACAAGATACAAATCCTATAGCATTTACATGCAGCCTATAAGAATCATTACATTTCCATACTGTGTTACATTTTAAACCCTATAAACTCCTTTTTGGGCCCCTTCTGCCAAGCCAGCAGGGTCTGCTCTGACCCTTGGACCTGTCTGCAAGCAGAGGGTGTTGTTTCATCAAAAGGGGATTACCTTCAGCTGGCCACGCCATTGTTTTCCAGTTGTTCAGTAACTGAGGTATCTCAAAGCTTGCTTCCATTTCAATCTCGCTTATAGTTTCCATATTCCAAAATCTTTTGCCAGGCAATCATATTTATAAGGCTTTCCTGCTTCATCTTCCCCAACATCATGTGCCAGACCTGATTAGTGGAAATGTTTGTCTCCAGGTCAATAATGTGGAAATTATTGTCATCCAGATGACAGGAGACCAAGGGAAGCCCTAATCTCAGTCTGCATCTTCCTTGGGAGGGGAAGTGGAGCTCTGATCTCCTCTCTGGTGACCAGTGACATAACCTGAGGGAAAGGCTGGAGCTGTGTTAGGGGAGCTTTAGGTTGGAGATCAGGAGAAGGTTCTTCCTCTGGAGGGTGGTGGGGCACTGGACAGGCTCCCAGGGAAGGGGTTATTGCACCAGGCCTGACAGAGTTCCAGGCGGTTTTGGACAACACTCAGGCACAGGGTGGGATTTTTGAGTTTGTCCTGTGCAGGGGTAGGAGCTGGATCTGATGGTCCTCCCATCTCAGGATATTCCATGACTCTGCAATGATTAATGCTGTTACTGAACTCAGCTGCATTTTTTTCTCAATTCCCATTTCATGTCCTTCACACTTGTGTCCATAATCCTGTTGATGCCTTAGGAGCAAATTCCGCACAATTTTAATATAAACTTCCTGGATCTCTCTGTGGGGTATGGATATGTCTGGATCACATCTGGGAACTCAAGACAAAGAAATACAGACTGCAGGGAGGAAAGCAGAGCATTTCCAAACAGCCATTTCCCACTCCTTCCTTTATTTGCCACGAGAACTGGAGATGAAGTTTTGGGGCTGTTGACATCTTTCCTTTCCTGAGTCATTTCATTTAATGAACCCTAAACACATCAGTTGGAAGGGCTGACATATGAGACCTGTCAAAGTGAGATCTGAGTCAAGGCAACTGAGAAATGGTGGCATCAGTCAAGGAAACTGGTTATTTGAACATCCTTCTCAGGGATTCTTTATTTTCCTGTTCATTTATCTGCTCCAGGGAAAGTAGATGGAGAGGAGGAGAGAGACAAATAGAACATCTTTCCCTGGATCAACAAAACCTCTGTTCTACCAACCCCTAGATGGAATGGTCTAATGAGGCGTGGAAATGAAGATTAAAAGTTATTTTTGACACAAATAATAGGTCAGAAATACAGGGAGACTGGTCAGTCTTTGCAAAGCTCTGTGGATTTATTTGTGCACTGAGGGGTGTCAGCATTCTGGGAGTGTGGAGAGCAAATCTATTCCAAAGTTTAGCATCTCAGAAAGAAATAATTTGCTGCTGATCCCGTGAACAACCAAGATTAGATTAAGTAATAATTCAGTTTTTTCCAAAAAAATACAAGGATGCAGTACCTGCCATTTTCTCTGAACTGATTTAGTGGTGAATTTTCCTTTGCTCATAGAGATAAAGTGAATTCTAGAGGAAGATTACAGTTTCCTAAGCAAGATGCCAGAGTAAATTGAAAACTACATAAAATAATCTGAGGCTTTGAAGAGAATATATTTAGTGCTTTTCTTTGCTGGGAAGAAAAAGAGAGAGAAGGGAACAGAGGCAGTGGTGACCTTTGACTGGTTTATTTGAATGCTCTTCTTTTTGGAACCCCTAGTCCAAATTTTGCTACTTTAGGTTTGCTTGTTCTACATTTATTATTATTTATTTATCACCTTTTTAGTGGCCTGGCATTTATTAGCCATAAATCCTTCTAGAATTTCAAATTCCTCTATTATTTGTGTCTCATTTGTAGCTGCAAATTTCAGAAAAATTACTGTTCCTGCACAATTGGCAAAGGGTAGATGTGAATCCAGGGGATTCCTCCCACACCCAAGGGAATTTCTGTCCTGATGTTCCTTCTCTCAGCCCCTTGCTTTGCCCAAATTTTAATCAAGCACAGGCAAGGCCAGATTTTGAACCTGGGGAGTTGAAGCATCTTCTTCAGGCTGCTGCACTTTTCTCCTGGAAGGAAGATTGCAAAAATCAATTTTTGGATGGTTAAAATTTAGTGGCACAAAGCACAGATTCAGTCACTATTCCAGAATCCCAGGAGGGGATTCTCTGCTTTTTTTTTTTAGATATAAGAGTAGCAAATTTACATTTGTTTGTCATCTACCCTCATCTTCAGAGGGTTTGAAGGAATTTTGCTGCAGAGAAAAAAGGAAGTTGCCTTTCCTTCAGACAGATACCATGTGGAAACAATTTCAGTTCCAAAAATGGCTGTTTGGGGAAATTCTGAGATTGTTAAAAATGCCAATAGGCTGCTTTGAAACCTTGATGGCAACAATTTTTCTGTGGGAAATCCTGATTGTAACTGGCTTGTCTGATCTGTGGGCACTGTTGGCTGATCTGAAACCTCTGATCTCTTTGATCAATCCATAATAATTCATCCTTCTTCAAAATAGATGCCCAGGAGGAACCACTGCCTGTCTGATCCATTTTGAATTTGGGCAGAAATTAAATGGAGATTATCACTGGGACCTTTTTAAATTTTACAAACAAAGAAATAAACCATGAATAGCTTGTTTAAAGAAAAAGGATTTTAGAAAATCCCTCTAGTCAACAGTGATTAATAATGATCAGAATTTCCTTTCAGGAAAAGATCCATTTAAGAAAAATCAAAAATTGCTAAAAAACTAATCCACAGATAAAGAAATGAAATATTTTATTGGGAGAGAAATTTCAATTTTCATGTCTTCCAGCTGCAAAATTGACATAATATTTATGGAATGTCAAGTCCAGCTGGTGAAGAATTGAATTCTTGACTGATTTCACACCCAAGAGGAGATAAATCTCTTTTACCTCTGCCTGTGTTAAACTGAGCAATGAAAACTCAAAGTTTCCCCATTTGAACACTGCCTGCCAGATTAGAGCATAATAAAGCAGCCCACTATTTGTACATTTTGCAGAGATATTAAAAGTACAATCCATAAAACCAACGAATTATCTGCAGGACACTTCTTGCTGATTAGGTTTTATCAATTTTCCTGGATATACCAACTCTCCACAGAGGCTCCTCAAAATTAAATTGTCTTTTTCTTTGGGGATTCAGAGCAAATAATTCAAGGCTGTACGTTTTCAATTAAAATGCTCAGCCAAAATCCAGAGAAGGCAGGTGGAATATTCTAACCAGACTAAACACTGTACACAGAGAGCAAACATCACCTCAGAGGGGAAACCAGCATTTCACATGTGTCCAAACCAGTCTGACAGACTGGCTTTTGGATAAACTTGTCATAGATTTTCCATCTATTTCACAAGCTGCCTTTCTGTATTACTGGCTGTGAAACTTCATTTGAAATATTTAATCAATTGCCAGAGGAAAATTATTTTTTCCCTGCTAAAGTACCTTTAAAAATAAAGTTGAAAAAAAAAAAGAAGAAAAATAAGATGAAGAAGAAACTCTAAAAAAAGCATATTATTTCTAACCTTATGCAGGTTTCTTTAGAAGCCATAATGAAAAAGAAAGACAAAGAAATAAGAAATAAAGAAAAACATCAGCCTTGTGGGGGAGGTGTCTCAGTTCAAGGTCTCTCTGTGACTAATTTCACATCCAGCTTCTGACTAATGTGGGTTTTATTATCTGATGTGATGAAACAAAGCTTTTCCCCTACATATTGATCTGACATGGAGAGCAAGGGGAATGTGGACTTTGTTAGTCCATGCAGCCACAGCAATGAATTAAAACTTGCCTTGTGCCGCATGTGAAACATTTTTGATGGTTTTTTCCTTCAGAAATCCTGAATGTCTTAATTGTTTGTTTTTTTTTTTTTTTAGGGGTGGGATTAAATGTGTTAGGTGGTATTTCTTGTTGGGACTAAGATGTTTATTAGTTCTTATTTACATTACAGTTTCACAAACTGTGAGTTTTATAGCACTTCACTCTAAGAAACTAAAAAATGGAGCTGTATCTATTTCTCTACAAGGTCTTTTAAGGATAAACTGTTTAGTTAAGAAATGACCTAAATTATTTTTACTTTTAACATAATAACTAACTACTTGTGACTCACAATGTGGACTTTTTTATCCAATTACACAAGATCCTTAAACCTGTGAAGAAGGAATCAGCCTCTGCCCTAAAACCTCCATCTTGCTTTATATCCATTACTCTATTCTAAACCCTTAAACTCTGAGTTTCCCATCCTGTGATCTCACACACTTCTATCCAAACTCCACACCCACAATCCCAGTTCTCATTCAATTTTGGAAGCTTCTCCACAGCCTCAGGTCAATGCAGTGTTCTCTTGGGGGTCAGTGCCTGGCAGCACAGAAATCTGAAATTCTCTGCAGCCAGGGTTCCAACAAAATCCAAGGGCAGCCTGGAAGGAATAACACCAGAGTTCCCCATGTGTGTCTGCCTGATTAAACTTCTCTTTGCTTTTTGGCTTTATTTTGCACTAAACTCTGACTTTTTGATTTATAGAGGAAAAGATAAATAAAATGTGAATCCATTTTTTACGGCCCAAAAATTTGTTGTCATTACACTGGGAAGCATTTGGGGCTGCATCAGTTAACTTTAGGAACTGCATTGCCTCTAAATTGCCTTCTTCCAACCAGGAAGAGAACACTTCAGAAGAGTCAATATTGTCCCTGCCCTAATGATCATATTTCTTTTAACCTTATTATATCACTGTTATCCCATTTTAAATGAACTGGATAGAAGAGGAATAAGTTTAGCCAGAGGTTGGCTCTTTATTCTGCTTGATTGATTTTATGTACCTGCTTATATTTTGCTTCAAATCAGCTCGTTGTAACTCACTGACCCAGTGAAGGAATTCTTGATTTTTCCCTTTCACCAATAAAAAGAAAATTGGTTTAAAGGCTTCAGGGCTATAACTCAATCCCCAGAATTTTTATGTCCTCACATCTGGGTTGCTCTGGTGATTGATTGAATGTCATAGCCTAATTTCAAATAAGTATCGAAAAATGCAGGGGCAAACTCAAATAATTTTTAAATGAGACTCAGAGAGCATATTCCCCATAATTTTTAGCTCTGCTTGTAAAAGACTTTATGATCATTTGGTTTTTGCAGCATTGTTTACATTGGAAAATGATGTGGATTTGATAGTAAGATACTGACACAGAAAACCATTGATGCTATTTTTAAATCCTCAAAGGCCATTTGATGCCTCTTTGTGTCCTTTTTGGACATGATTAGATTGAAAACATCCGACAGCCTTCTGAAAAGTGCCACCAGCCAAATCCAAATCCAAATCCAAATCCAAATCCAAATCCAAATCCAGCCCGCTTTTCCACATTTCAGGTTAAAATTACAGCAGTAAATCCATAGTTGAAAAAGCTCCTTTTTGCTCTGTTTTTCAAAAAGGAAGCAGGGGAACAAGCTAAATAGAATAAAAAAAATTGGCTTGATAATTTATTCTAAAATAAAACTATTAAACTATGAAAAATGCAAAAATAAAAAAAAAGAAAATTTTGAGGTTAATTTTTATCTCTTTTCTCTATTTTTAGATGCACTGTTTTGCAATATATGTATTGTACTATTATTATATAGCTGTTATATTATAACTTTATATTGATAAACGGTTCTCTCATTATGTATCAGCTATTCATAGGAGTACATAAAAATATGAGTAATTTGTTTTTCAAACAAATGTGTTCTTGGTTTCCAAATTTTTCATTCATGCCTGTGAAATAAAGGGTCACTGTAATACATAAATTAAATGCTGTTACTTTGGCCTTTTTTTTTACTATTATTATATGCATTATTATGAAATTTGCCTTATTATGAAATTATTTATCTGATGTTATTTTACTTCAGGACACATGTCTGAGAGAGGTGGTTGGGCTTTTATAATTATTTCATTTTGGTGTGAGGACTGTTTCTGATATTAGAGTAGAAAATAATGATAATAATGATAGTAATGTTAATGATCATGACAATAATCATGATGATAATAATAATGTTAAAATGATGACAATAATTATGATGATGATTCACAGTTGGCTTTTACTTATAAATTATGCACAAAAGCCATGAAAATCTCATGTGATTTGACCCTAAGTGTTTAAAATAAATGTTTTATTAGATAAAAGTCTAGAGCTGTCTCAAAGATTGAGACACCTCTGTTTTGTCCCTGGCTTTGCTTTTTTCTGGTTCAATCACCTTGAGGAAAAAAATTGAGGTCCCTGGTGGCCCTACATCTTTACATGTTTTTTTATTCAGAATATGAAAATTTCAGACAATTTGTTCTTTGGGACCAGATCTGTGCCATAATTTATGGCCACAGAGCACTTAGCACAAGTGACTCCAGCCTGGAGCCTCAAGGGCTTTCAGCAGCACAGCTGATAAATAATAATGGGATGGAGCCTCAAACAGGGAGAATGAACATTGGCTCTGAGGTGACAATATGGATGTGAGGCCTCAGGTTTTAGCTTTTATATTTTTCAGATTCTGTGCTGCTTTAGTGTGTGGGTCTTCATATCAGGGCATGGTGAGCTCTGTGCACAGAGCAGGGAGACAAAACAATTCCTGCTCCAGCTGGGCACCAAGGACAAATGATCCAAATCTCAGCCCCAAGAGCACAAACCCCGTGGGCTGGAGAGAGAAAAACAAGCAGGGTGGGACTGCAGGGGCTAAAGCTGGAATGGGACAATGAACTGCAAGGTGCAAATGGAGCAGAACTGATCCCAGGGAGAGACCCCGGGAGCGCTCGTGCATTTTGGGGCCATTTTGGTTCATCTTGGGTGCAGCCCTGGCTGGGCTCTTGTGCTGCCCAAGGTGCATCCATGGAGGAGATCCTTTTAATAACTCCCTGCTTTATTCTTTAGTTCTGTCCAGCCTCTGTTCTATCAGATGAAAAAAGATAACTGTCCCCATCTTTCTTATCTGCGAGGGGATCAGGAGACATTTTGGGTCTGTTCCTGTAAAAGGGTTCAGAATAAACACGCAGGTGTCTGCCCTTCACGTGAGGTGGAAATAAAGGCTGTTCATGTCAACCTGAGCTTTCCCCAGGAGATGGGATGAAGGATTCTCTGTCTTTGAGGCATCTGAAGTGGGAAGTCACTCTTTACTCACATTCCATCCCTGTCCCAAAGTTCTCTGAGCGCTGAAGAGATGAAGGAACTTTATTTGCCAGTTTTATTCATAAACCATCCACTGCTAAAAACCAGCTGAGAAGTTCTTGCAAATACTCAGAATTGTCAGGGTTGGAAAAGAACTCCAAGACCATTGAGTCCAACCCTTCACCCAGCACCACCCTGGCCACCACTAAATCATGTCCCTGGTGCCACATCCCATTTTTCAAATAAAATAAAATAAAACCACTCCCAAGGATGGTGATTTCACCACTTCCTTAGTCAGCCTGTTCTGATCCCACAAACCTCTCAATTTCCAACAAGTTGCTCCCTCTTAGTGGGAGCCATGAGTGGGACTCAACGCTGCAAGACATTTTCTTTTAATTAATATGGGTTCAATTAAAAAAGAAAAAAAACCCCGCATTTTGTGAATTTTATTGCTAAGAAATTAACATGTTTTCTGAACTAATCAGATGCGGTAATTTTTGATAGCCTGGTAGCACCTGAATAGCCTGGGTGAGCTTGGCCCCAGGCAAAGATTTCCACAAACACAGCAGGGCCAACGCCCCTCAGGATATTTTAGTACAGGTGGATGTAGAGCCTTAATATCTTTTTGGCAGGGTCAGGATTAAATGCACTATATGGTATTTCTTGTTGGGACTCAGATGTTTATCAGTTCTTATCTCTGTCACACTCTCACAAACCCTGAGTTCTGCAGCATTGCACTCTCACAAACTAAACATGGAGCCCCATCTCTCTCTCTACAAGGCCTTTGAAGGATCAACCGTCCAATTAAGAAATGACACCTCAATTATTTTTACTTTTAAGCCAATAATCAACCACCTGTGGCTGCAATGGGGACTTTTTATCCAATTACACAAAACCACCCAAACCCATGGAGAAGAAGGGGAAGAACAAGGACCAGCCTCCGTCCTAAAACCTCCATCTTGCTTTATATCTATTACTCAATTCTAAACCCTTAAACTCTGAGTTTCCCACCCTGTGATCTCACACACTTCTATCCAAACTCCACACCCACAATCCCAGTTCTCTCATTCCATTTTGGAAGCTTCTCCACGGCCTCAGGTCAATGCAGTGTTCTCTTGGGGGTCAGTGCCTGGCAGCATAGAAATCTGAAATTCTCAGCAACCAGGGTTCCAACACAGAAGAACAAGGGGGAACAAGGTGAGGTTGAAAGCTGAAGTGAATCAGGTTCACCTGGATTCAGTCACTTAAAGATGTGATTTTTATAAGTTCCTGTGTTTCAGCTCAGTGGCCAAGTGGCCACTATTGGCAGTCCATGAGCATCAAGGCCAGACAATCAATGAGAGAATTTAACTTCAATTTTTTGCTTTAGATTGAGCTGATATTTTTTATCTCTTGCTGATAACACCATTTAGACATCCACAATAAGTGTTCACAGACCATTTTCACCTACAGACACTTGCATTTAAATATCTGAATTCCTTCAATGGCTCCATTTCTGTAGAACCATATGAGGTTTCCCAATCTTGAAAATATTTTGCTTGATTAACTTGATTTTTATAAAGCATGATTGTTCTGATTTTATTTTTTAACCTTTGAATTAAACAACCCTATTCCTCCATCTTTGCATTACTTTACAATTCCTTGAGAGATCAAATGAAGAATTCAATTAGTCTTTTCCACCTCTCTACTTCACACCTAGGGATGGACATTCCTTGTGCCTTCTGGAATTCTCAGTCTCCAATTCCTTCCTGTTAACAGAATTTTTTAATTTCGTTTTATTTTCAGAGTAATTTCCATGGCTTCATAAACAAAATACAACAGAACTTCGGGAGATGTGTATAATAGTATTTACAACATGGAAATTATTTTTAGTTAAAAAAAAAATAAGATTATGAACATTGCTGGCCATAGCAGTGTTTTGAGTGAACTTTACAAAGAGTGCCACCACAAAAAAGAGGTGGCAAGGCAGGAATAAATTCCTAGCACTGACACTTTCTTCTGTGCAATGCTGCTTTGGATTTAAGCCCATCAAACCCTCATGTATTTTGACAGGCCTGACATGGTTAATCACAAGCATGATTTGAGGAATTTCAGACTCAAAAGAAGTGTAATTAGAAGCTACTACAGGGTAAGAATGCTTTCCCATGGTGAATCAAGGTAGTAAAGGCTGCTGACAAGTTGACATGGAAAGATCTCACTTCTATTTTAAAAATAAATGTGCTAACTCCTAAATATTAGTTAATCATTTAAACCACACAGCCCTTTGTGTGCTTAATAGGATGAAAAATGCAATAAAAATGCCACCCTGAGAAAGCAGCTGCCTCTCAGCATCACTAATGACAGCATCAGCTGCTTGTGGGCCTTGACTCTTCTGGGGGGAAGTAGGGAGAGATTATTTCTTTCAAATTCATAAAAAGGCTCAATTATATCTTAATTAAGCCTATTAGTTTCTCCCTTTGGGGGACAGCCTCACATTTCCACTGGAGGCAAAGCACAGCTATCATGCCTGGCATTGTTCCCCACCCCCTTTGCTAAATTACACCCAATAAAAAACGGCAGCAATGCCACACCTGGTGCTTTTATTCCGTCAGCATCTCTTGCCCGTGACCTTCTGGGCCACAGTCATTTTCAAACCTGGCAACAACCATGGAATGTTTGAGTTTGCCTCAGAAATACCTTTTTTGTTGTCATTGTGATATACCTCAGAGCATTTGGGTTTGAATAGTTTCATCAGGCTTCAAGAAAACTCAGGAAAAATGAGACACTTGTTTGTCTTGGGTCAGCATTGAGTTGCAAGTTAAGTCAAGGATTTATAACCTTCCCTTCCCTTCCCTTCCCTTCCCTTCCCTTCCCCTCTGGCTACATCTTGAACAATTCTAGATATTCCTGATCATCTCTCTAGGAAATAAAAATAATCCCTTGTATTTACTTCCAAAATGCCTGGCAAGGTGGAATTTCTCTCTTCTTTTTCTTTCACAGCATTTGTGGTCCTATAAAAGATTCCATCATCTCCCTGGATAGTGTTTGGAACTCAAAGAAACCTCTTGAAGGGGTGCTCATGTCTAAAAGGAGCTTCTATTCTAATGGTGGGCAGATGAAGTATTGGAAAAAGGGCAAAGAAAGGAAATATTTTGTGCTAAATACAGTGATCTGAGCTGGAGTTCTTCAGAAAAAATCTTGCAAATTAGAATATTTATGTTTCTTTCTCTTTTTTCAGGTGTCAGAATCATGGGTTTATATCAGAACAGAAAAAAAAATTTGAAATATTTTGGAAAATGGAAACATTAGAAATAAAAGGTAAATCCAGGCAAAAGGGAAAAAGGATTTTATTTAGAGACCAGTTACAGCCCAATTCTTTCCTTTCCTTCCTCTCACTTTTTCTCATTTTAGCAGCTTTAAAATGCACTCTCCAAATTCAGACAATTTCTGAGGTTTTGTTTGGGATTTCCTGGCTCTGGTTTAGATATGTAAAGGTTGGGTGAGATGAATCCCCCCTTCCAGCTCAGACACAGCTCTGCTCCTCCAGCCTTTGCCTTCCTCTGGAGATTTTAGGCAGGACCAAGATCCATTTAGGATGGTTCAGCTCCCAAAATCAGACAAGAACAGGTTCTTTGCGCCTGATGTAACTGAGGGATTGTGGTCAGAGGAAAACCAGAGTGATTATAAAGGAAAAAAAAAAAAAAAAGTAGTACTGCAGTGTATTATGTTTAATTTTATGATTTTAAATATGTCCAGTGCCTGGAATGGCCATTCCATGGCTACACCTCTGAGCAGCCATCCTGTACACAGAGGGAAGCAGGAATTGCACATTTATTTAAAGGATTTGTTGATGTTAAGGCCCAAAAAGATCATCACAAGCCTCAGGTTTGATCCAGAGCAGAGAGCACTCACTCTCACAGGGCTGGAGTTTATGTTTTCAAAGAGTTACCTGAACCTATTTGAAACATGGCAAGCAGTGCAGGAATCCTCAGTTTTACTCCTTCCTTTCTATTTCTGCCTCTGAGTTTATGTGTGGAGTGTTCTTTCAAACACTGGGAAGTGCAAGCTCTGCACTTTTGCTTTTCCTTGGAATGAAATCCAGCACCATTCTGGTTCTGCTGGGAATTCTGCTCTTCCTCAAACCTTCAGCTGCTGTGGCTCAGCCCTTGGGTGTGTAAACCAGAATGTGCCTGCAAAGCATTTGTCAAAAAGTTTATTTGAATTTTTAGATTTTTCTTTTCTGATTAAAAAAAAAAAAATCAAGAATTCTCCAAATGATATATTAATGCATCCAAACACCTGGAAAATATAATATTTTTCCCATGTATTCAGTAATAGAATTTTGTTATTCTATTGCAAGAAATGTCTTTTCATAGAGTTATTTCTATATTGGCAACTTCAACAGAGGCAAGGAATATTGCAGGGTGTAAATCGGTTTATTTGTAAAGTTTTAAGACTTTAAAAGCTTTAAGATTAAAATTTTAAAATCTTTTTAATTAAAATATTAAAATTTAAGATTTAAAGTTTTAGGAACAGCCCTTCTGGGCCAGCAGACTCCAGCAACATCCCCAAAAACTCTGGGCATGGTTCAGAACTGCCAGTGCTGCAGGAGCCATTCCCAACAAGCAGTTTGTGTTTGGGATTGTTGGTTTTAGTGCTTTTTGAAATGGTTTTATTCTTTAGCTTTAAAGATGAGAGTCTCTGCATGTATTTGCCCTAAAAACCAGAAAATCACTTGATTTACCTGGACATTTGTAGCTATAAAATATCTAAGAGGTGTAAGCAGATAGCTCTGCTCCCTGGGGTTTGGGGTAATTATGAAATTATGAAATATGAAATGAAAAAAGTGCATTTAAGCCACAAATTCCCTGCCAAGGGTCTCAAACATGGGTGTTGGTAAAGAATCCTCGATGTTAAATTTATTTAAATTTATTTAACATACATTATTAGTGTGTTATTGATGCTAAATGATAAAGCAGATTATTATTTGCATTCCTGGCACAAAGTTTAAGAAATCAGTGAGGCAAATGGAATGAATCTGCCCCATCTAGAGATGTGCAGTCCATATTTGCAGGGCTACCACCTCCAAAAATAACATTATTAGTCTTGTTTCTTTATGTTTACTACAGCAGCAGTTTGAACACTTTCCTGTCAGGTGCCACATCCTGTTCTGTTCCCTGAAAACTGACCATTCAGAGAAATTAGAAGCAAAATATAATGTCAAAACCAGCTTTTCTATTTCCATTTTAAAGAGGAGAAATGAGGCCAATAGGGACTAATTACTTATCTAGTGGAGCCTGGAACAATAGTTGTTAGTTTGATTAATTATTGACAATTAGAAAGTAATTTTAATGTAATTTTTTTGCTTCTTGCTGTCAAGGCACAATCCCTG
>NW_005054474.1:219708-222351 GCF_000277835.1 Geospiza fortis | reverse complement strand
GTAGGGAAACAGACAAGAATCTGCAAAGTGGGTTAATGATTCGTCCAGGGTCTTGTAGAAATTAAGATTTTTTATTGGGTTTTTATTGCTATTTTCACAACAGCTGCTCAGTGCAGGCCTGTGGAATGAAGCAGTGCCCTTCCTTATTTTAAATATTTTAAAATATTTTAAAATTCTATATTTTAAATTTCTATGACAGGGAGATCATCTCCCCTCCTCTGGAGAAGCCACCTGTCCATGCTGGCTGTACCTGGACTTCCATCTCACACAAACCCACTCATTTTACATGGCTCCTGTTGGGTACTGAATCCCATCCAGTGCCCACAGATTTGCAGTTTGTATTCCATCCTCCTTCATGCCCTCAGGGCTTCCTGATTTTTTATTTTTCTGATGCAATAATCTTAATTTTCCTGTGGAGTGGCAGCTGGGAAGATTCATCCCAGCTTATATTGGCAGCCCAGGGCAGGTGGTAAAACTGCCTGGAAAAAGAGAAGCTCCCTCTGAATCAAATGAGATGAGACACATCTGACTCTGGCTCCCCTGGAGGAATTTCTGTTTCTCTTCACTAAAGAGATCAGCAAAAAAAACCCCAAAAAACCTATGCTTAACCCTGATGTTTCAGATTGTGAGAAGTTATGGAAATGAGTATAAATTTTGCTGTATTAGAAAACTGAATAAATGCCCTTGAATTATTTAATCCAACATCCCAAATTACCACAAGGCCATGCTATTTTTTCCTACATGAGAAGGTGTATAAAAATTTAAGCATGTTCTGATTTTTTTTTCTCTTTCGTTTTTGGCATTATGTTCTTTTGAATTTCATATCAAACAGCATCAAAATACTACTTGTCATCCATATGTATCACTACAATAATAGAATTAGCAGAACTTCTCCAAAGAACTTTGAGAAATAGGAAAGCAGATGCTTTGTTTCCAATAACATATGTAACAACCCTGCCATAAACTTTCAGCTTGAGATATAATAAGAATAGAACTGTGAAAAATAATTTTTTCCGGAAAAGTCCAAATGTTTTGGGTTTTTTTTTTGTTTTTTGTTTGTTTGTTTGGTGTTTTTTTTTGTTTTTGTTTTTTGTTTTGTGTTTATTTTTTGTGGTTTTTTTATTTTTATTTTTGTTTTGTTTTTTTATTCGGTTTTTATTGCCATATATTTTATTGCCTATAATAAGATAGGGAAATCTTGTTTTGTTTGTTTTTTTTTTCTGGCAGGGAACAATGGTAAAACTTTTCTCTTTAACCTGCAGTAAAATCCTCTTGAGCTGCAGCAAGTGAACTCTGCCTCTGAGATATTTTCCAGGTAGTTCAGTGTCAGATGGACTCCTGCCCAAAAACTGAGAGGAAAACTTGTTCTGCTTCCAAAACAAACTCATTCTCACTCGGAGAAGTCGCACAAAAGAAGAGTTTTCAGCTTTCATGAACTCACCCCAGTGAGGTCAGGAACTGGCAGTGAAAAGGGAGCGCACCTGTGTTGGAAAAGGGAGTGCACAATGTGCTGCTCAAAGGATTTAGAAACAGCAGGACAAAAGGGGATTGTCTGCAGCATTCCTGTGTGGAAAAGCACATTCCAACACCCTGCCCTGAGCACGGGGCTGATCCACCCCGGGGCTGTGCTGGAGGGCAGCTGGAGGATGTTCTAATTGTTCCTGATGCCTTGTGCAGGCTGACCTAGAACAGAGGTTGGACAGAGCTAAAGAATAAAGCAGGGATTTATTAAAAGGCCTCCATGGATGCACCTTGGGCAGCACAAGAGCCCAGCCAGGGCTGCACCCAAGATGAACCAAAATGGCCCCAAAATGCACGAGCGCTCCCGGGGTCTCTCCCTTGGATCAGTTCTGCTCCATTTGCATCTTGCAGTTCATTGTCCCATTCCAGCTTTAGCCCCTGCAGTCCCACCCTGCTTGTTTTTCTCTCTCCAGCCCACGGGGTTTGTGCTCTTGGGGCTGAGATTTGGATCATTTGTCCTTGGTGCCCAGCTGGAGCAGGAATTGTTTTGTCTCCCTGCTCTGTGCACAGAGCTCACCATGCCCTGATGCGACGCTCAGACCCACACACTAAAGCAGCACAGAATCTGAAAATATAAAAGCTCAAACCTGCGGCGTCATTCTGCTTTGGACAACCAACCCATAGGGATATCTCATTAATTAAAAGGCATTACAGGCCCATCCAGAAGAGAACTCCTGGTATTTGAGGGTTTCTTTTGTCCTAAATCAGTGTCACAAGGTGTTTGCTCCTTCCACATCCAGTGCAGGAATCCAGGCTTGTGCCCTAAATCCAGGGTGATCATGACCTCATCCTGTGTCTCTCAGGACCCTTTGGTCTCTTCTTCAAGGCATCCAGTTCCATTCCTGACCCTAAAGACACCCCAAAAATCCCACCCTGTGCCTGGGAGCATTGCACAAGCATTTCTGGAATTTTGGCACCCTTGGGGCTGTGACCATCCCCTGGGGAACTTGTCCAGTGCCTGACCATCCCTGGGGGAAGAACTTTTTCCTGATCTCCAACACAAAACTCCTCTGACACAGCTTTGTGCCATTTCCACTCCTGACATTTCCACTTCAGACCCTCGATCTGCTTGTGGAAAATCAACTCTGCTCAACAGGGCTGGGCCGTGCTCTTACCCAGCTC
>NW_005054474.1:213227-219687 GCF_000277835.1 Geospiza fortis | reverse complement strand
TTTCCCTGAATTCTGCGCCTTGGATGTCCATTGGAACCCCAAATACCACGGCTGGCCTCTTCTTGAGGGCACAAAAAGAAGAAAAACTTGAGACAAATGAAAATTGCTTCTTCCTTTGGTGTCTGGAATGGATGCTAAATCCATTTGGGTGATCACTCACTGCCCTGTCCCTCTGGATTTAGGGTCCTGCAATGCTTTGCTGTAGAGTTTGAGGCATCCAAGGAGATTTCAGAGTTGCTTCTTCTGTCTGTGTGCAGTTGGTGATACTTCAGAGGTTTTTGTCTTTCTCAAACCAGGCTCTTCTTCAGAAGTGACAAATAAGCCACATCTGACAGAAAAGTTGGTGGTTCTGCCCTTGGGGTTTCAACACCATCTTTTCCACCAGCAGCACAAGAGAAAAAAAGGTGAAAGTCATCAATTTTTTTTTTAGCATGAACAAGGCAACATTTTTTCTCTTACTGTTGTTCTCAGAGACAGATTTATTTTTAGTTTTTAAAAATTAATTTTAAAAGAAGAAATCATCATGAGGCAGAAATGGGAACTGGACCATTTCAGCCCACACTTGTTAATTTTGCAAAGCTATAAGCTCTGAAATGTGGGCTTATATAAATAAATATATTGGGCAGTTGTAACCATGAACATTGTGACTGTCCCTACCTGTGATAATAATGCAAAAGTGAAGTAAAATTCTCCTCATCAGCTCCACCAAGAGTTAATGTTCAAGACGGTCAAATATTTCAAAACACTGAACTAAAAATAGCAGTGTTCCTGTAAGTTGTTTAAACTGCTGGAAAAGCTCAGGCTGTAAGAACAGGGTAAAGCCTCTCACACGTGCACAAATTCAAACATTTACAGTCATTTCTTTGAATTAAACTCTTTAGACAAAAGGAAAAAAAAAAAAAAAGAAAACCGGAGCTACAATGCTGTTTGGTCAGCTGGGCTCATGTTGCCAGTGAATGTTTGGCTTGAGCACTATGGGTGCCAAGCTGAACAAATGAAATGTTTACCACACTGTTAATAAAAATCTTAATAAAAGGGCTAATTTTTTGGATGTTTCACTTAAAAAAAATAATTTTGGGGTCCTAGCTAAGGAATTCTACCTGCAGGTACTATGTTGTCTCTTTTCCTAAAAGTTATCTCCTTCCATTTGAGGAATAATAGAAGGGATGCACAAACTGTTGAAGACCTGGGCTTTGAAGTTAGCATTTTCTTATTTTTTTCCCAGCAATTACTCTCCGTGTAAGAAAAAAATCTAATATTTTCCTTGCAGAAAGCATAAAAGCAAGCAAATAAGGAGAAATTCAATTAAAAACCCAGAAAGACAAACAGAACAAACACTGAACAAATTCGTGGAATTATAAAGCAAAAAAGAACTGAGATCTTTATCACACAAGAAGTTACACTCAGAGCAAACAGTCTGCAATGGGCAAGGATGAAGTCATAAAGGTGAAATTCTACATATTTAACTTAATATTCTATATATTTAACTATTATTTAAATTCTATATATTTAACTTAAACTGTTCAGATTTTAGCATCAGCCACGACAATCTGTGCATTTTCAGCATCAGCCTTTGTTGGAATAATTCCCTTTTAGGAAAAGCTTCTATTTCCACAGCATAAATACTTGAGCTATTTCCACATCTTAAATACTCTTTTTAATAGAATTAAAAAACCCTAATTATTAGATGGCTGTGGTGAATTTTGGCTTGGATAAAACCACATGAATCACATTTGGCATCTTTTGCCATTCTTTCCATAAATAGATAAGTGGGTCCTGAGATCCATGGGGTGTTACCAGATGGTTTGCATGGGATATTTTGCACATTCCTGAAGAAGGAATTTGCCTCACCTTATCTTGGTTGGTCTTTCAAGACCAGCCCCTTGTGCTGGCCTAAATATGAACCCTGCTTTCTCCATCTGCGCCTCTCCTGCCTCACATCAGTTCACCAGCTGCTCCAGGGGAGCCAATGCCAAGGCTCCCTCCAGCTTTTCCTCCAACAGCTCCAGTGCTGGCCAAGGTTTGTCCAACATCTCTGTCCTCTGAGAGATCCAGCCCAGAGCAGCACCAGGAGCTCTCTTGGGATGGGGAAGTGTTCTCCAGACCCTGCCTTGGGTACTGATTGCTCCTCACTTGGAAAAGAGACTAGTCAAAGTTAAAGAATAAAGCAGGGATTTATTAAAAGGCCTCCATGGATGCACCTTGGGCAGCACCAGAGCCCAGCCAGGGCTGCACCCAAGATGAACCAAAATGGCCCCAAAATGCACGAGCGCTCCCGGGGTCTCTCCCTGGGATCAGTTCTGCTCCATTTGCATCTTGCACTTCATTGTCCCATTCCAGCTTTAGCCCCTGCAGTCCCACCCTGCTTGTTTTTCTCTCTCCAGCCCACGGGGTTTGTGCTCTTGGGGCTGAGATTTGGATCATTTGTCCTTGGTGCCCAGCTGGAGCAGGAATTGTTTTGTCTCCCCGCTCTGTGCACAGAGCTCACCATGCCCTGATGTGAAGCTCAGACCCACACACTAAAGCAGCACAGAGTCTGAAAATATAAAAGCTAAAATCTAAGGCAACACTCCATTTCCTAACTAACACAGGAACACTGGTGTCAATGTGCTTCCAACGCCTTTGGCCATCCTCCTCCTCTCAGGAACTGTTGTTGGTGCATTTCTGCTCCTCAGCCTGGTCCATGCTTGGCTTGGGACCTCTGCAAATCATCCCTGACCCAGCCATGGGTGGGATGGGAGGTTACTCAAAGCCATATGATTTCCTCTTCTTGCCCACATCATTTAAAGCACATTTAATCCCTTCCAGAGGCCTCACTCATGGTCTTGCTCTTGGCTGGGGTGGGATGTCCAAGGAGCAGGCTGTGAACTATTTTTTCATCTTTCTTGGTTTTTTTAACCGGATGCTGCACCTTGATCCGTCAGGAGAGATATTATCTGTGTGTCAGCAGAGTTCTGACCATGTTAAAATATTTGTAAGTATTTTAAATGATGTTTTGCACCACTTACATGACCAGCCAGATGTCACAGTTTGTAACTACATTCTCAAAATTTTCTTGGTTAAAAATACTAAATCCCTAGCAATTATATCTTAAATAAGTGGTTATAGGATTTGAACTCTCATCCAAATCCAAGAATTATGATTGCAATTCCTGTCCTTGAGACCAAACAAACCAAAACAGCCAAAGGTGATTGCATGAACAGATCTCAGTATCATGATAAGCCTGCAACACAAGGCAATAATCTGAAATATCAAAGCTAAAATAGTAAATATAAGAATTCTGGGAGAAAATAATCTACTTTTCCAACTCCTGTCCAAGAAGGTAGATTGTGGCAGAGAACTGAAAAGTGTTCCTAGAAATGTCTTTCTCTGAGAAAGCACAGATCTACTCTGAAGCCAGGGAGCAGCATAATAAATATGATTTCAGAATCTGTAATGCAGATCCAGCTCAGGCACAAAGATCAATCCTATTGACTTTGGTGCATGTGGGAAAAGCAGGGCTGGAAGTGGAGATCAATGACGTTGGGGTGGATCTCTCAGAGTCAAGGTTCACTCTTTAACCTCAGGTTGTCTTGCAGCGGAAACATTGAAAAATTATTTTGTCCCACTCAATGCCCCTTAAGGAGATATCTCTTATCTTTTGGATTCCTCAGGCCATCCCTCTCCCCCAGAACACTTTTAATCTGTCCTGGGTTTATCCTCCTATGTGGCCATTCAAACAGAGGAGTTTTCATTCAGGAATTTTCATTCATTCATTCCTCTCTGCCTTGTGGAGTCACCACAGGAGAAATGAGAGAAAGCCACCGAAATGTCTTGTTTAGTCCTTTTCATAACTCAAACAAGGAAACTCCAGCAATTTCTCTTCTCTTTGCCCAGCTGACACAAAAGCAGCTACAACATAATTTCCACAGCCATAAAATTCTAAGTGAAGGCATAAATCCACCATGCAATAATTCATTTAAGTGACTAAGCACTCTTAATAACCACTCTCTCATTTTAAAGTTTAATTATTTAAGAGTTTGTCTGTCAGAATAAAATTCCAAGTAAAATAATAACTAGAGCATCCAGTAACAATTGTTCAGTATTTTATAAACTGTTGAAGTTTTTAACAGTTATTGTATAAACTGTGGATGGGTGACACAGCATGTCAGGAGGTTTAGAGAATGTTGCAAAAGAGATCTATTATAATCTATTAAGAGAACACTGGAAATGTTCTGAATTTCATATTTGCAAAGAGTTTTGTAGGAATTTATGAGCCCAGGAAAAGAAAGTCATGTAGAAGCCAGGTGGTTCATAAAAATCATCTGTGTTAGGTTTTCTGCATAGATAAGAGAGGGAGGCATCTCCAAAAGGTGATTTTTTTGGCAGTTTTGAATGTTAAATTTCTGTCTGAAAATATTAGCAATGCTCTATTGATTACACGGGGAATTTTAAAAAACAGATCTGAATAAATGCTTAACTTTGACATATTTGAGCCTTTGGGTCTGAGAACAAAATTGCTGATGTGTGTCTGTAATTTATGACATTTGGAGAATTCTGAGACTCGGTATCTCACTCTGACAAAGTGTTGCATTTATTCCTGTTGAGATCAACTTTATTTTTTAATTCTCAAAGAAGAGAATGCAGATAGTTATGCAGATAGTTCCTTTTTTCTGATAACACTTTTATCTACAGATGCCACATGCAATGGTAAAACACTTCTGCTTATTTTTATTTGCTGTGATTGGAAGGAAGATCAGGAGAATGACTTCAGAGCTGGAGGTGTCCAACTGTTGCTGGATAAAAGACATTCAAAATGCACAAACAGAAAACAAACATTCTGGCGCTCCAAAAAAAATGGCAGATTTCTTTTCTGGAAGGCATTTCAGAATCTCAAAAATAGTAAAAATGCTTTTGAATACATAGAATTCTAGAAAAAAAGGTGATCCAGTTCATTTTATGGGATTATTCAAATCAAAGCAGGTATTTTCTTGGAAAAAATGAAGCTTTGCTAACCCATACAACACTCAGACCTCTTGGTGCTATTCCTGTAAATGTGGATGTACAAGCTCAACTTGATTAATTGCCCAGTAGAAATCCAAGGGGATTTCTTGTGAAATAGCATTACCCGAAAAAGAGGTATATACGGATTAGATCTAAAAAAGAAAATAAAAGGAATTATTATACATATACAGAGACATAAAAGAAGGAGAATAGCAGATTTAGGGTTAACTATGTGAGTGTTCTATTAAAAGTGAGGTGACATCAGCTGCAAAAATCCAGGAAGTAAATACATTTTATAACTTTAACATACATATGCATAGTGTCCAATTATGTGCACAATGCTCAGAAACAGGATGGAATTAATATTTAATTTTTAGAACTTGCTATCAATTATTAAACATTTCCCCACTGGAGATGTTTAAGGGCCAACTTACAATAGAAATTAAAAAATAACCAAATAGTTCTGAGTCACTGTCTGCCCAAACTAATATCTTCAGAGTGACTCATTCTGATGTATTTAGCCCATAAAATACCAGCATTTAAACTGTTCCTGAAAATACATTTATATCCCCTGGAATCAAGGTTTTGTCTTTAAACTCACTGTGAACTATAACACTTGTCTTATAAAAACCCATCAGTTGACCATTCCAGACTCTTGCACAAGAGAAGATGGAAGATTTCTTGTAAAATTTATTTCCCCATTAATTACAGAGATTTGTCTTTTCCTGAATGAATCATTTCTACCTCATGGAGCCAGGTTCCCATAACATTTTTCAAGGCAGTTGAGGCAATCAGACAGCAAAGCACTTAAAAAGCAAAATCTTTTTCTCAGAATTGCTTTTGTGTTTCCAGTGAGTTTCCTTCCTTCTTACTGCGCAGTGCCCAAGGCAGAGTTTCACAGGATGGTGGAATGGTTTGGGTTGGAAGGGTGTTCAAAATAATTTTATTCTGCCCCTGCCATGGCAGGGACATTTTCCGCTGTCCCAGGTTGCTCCAAGCCCTGTCCAACCTGGCCTTGGACACTTCCAGGGATCCAGGGGCAGGCGCAGCTTCTCTGGGTACCCTGTGCCAGGGCCTGCCCACCCTCACAGGGAAGAATTTCTTCTCAATATCCCATCTAACCCTGTCCTCCTTCAGTTTGAAGCCATTCCCCCTTGTCCTATCTCTCCATCCCTTGTCCCAAGACCCTTTCCAGCTCTCCTGGAGCCTCTTTAGGCCCTGGAAGGGGCTCTGAGGTCTCCCTGTCTCATTTTCTTTCCCTTTTCCCTTCCCTTCCCTTTTTTCCGTCTTCCTTTTTCTATTTTCCCTTTCCTTTTTTCTTTCCTTCCCTTTTTTTTCCTTTCTTTTTTCCCCATTTTCCTTTTTCCATTTTCCATTTTCCTTTTCCTTTCCTTCCTTTTTTCTTTCCCTTTTCCTTTCTTTTTCCTTTTTCCTTTCCCCCTCTCTCCTCTCCTCTCCTCTTCTCTCAACCACCAGC
>NW_005054474.1:178881-213091 GCF_000277835.1 Geospiza fortis | reverse complement strand
CTCTCCTCTCCTCTCCTCTCCTCTCCTCTCCCAGCCTGTTTATTAACTCACATCTTCTTTTGCTCCTTATTTCTTCTATCCTAAAAAGCAACAACACCACAGATGCCACCTGCGGTTTCATTGGAAATTCCTCTCTTTTATTTGTCCCTGCTTGTTTGGCAGCTGGAAGGAATTGTGGAAGCAACATCCCACCTTCACATTCGGGTAATAAACCCTTCTCCAGCCTCAGAATTCTTCTCAGTTCCCTTTGCACTCACTGAGGGGGAAATGGGAGAAGATGTTCAATGATGCTGTGAGAGACGTCCAGCTCTGTAACACATTTTTATTTATAATGATTTGACCCCTGCTGGCTGCAAAGGCAGAGCAGGGTGACTGTTTCAGCAAACACCCCCACTGGAGATGTTATAAATAGGCAGGCACCTCTCAGTTTGTCCAGTTCATTGCTCCAGCTCCTAAAGCTCTTCCAAATTTTTGCAGTATTTTTTTTCCCCCAGTCATTAATCTGTCCTGTCTGCAGAGCAAAGAAGGAACAGCCTTGATTTATGTTTTGTTGTGAAACAAACAAAATAAAAATAAAGCCCTGGAATAGCAGCTGGAGTTAATCCAGAATGAAGCACACAGCTTCAAATGGAATGTTTAAAAGGCAGCATTTAACCCCTTTTTCATTAACAATATGTTTCTAAATAAATAAAGGCTTTAAAACCAAAGAGCATCGTTTTGCTCTCAAAAAGTTAATATTTGACTTTTAATAAGTATTTCACACTTCCTTCACTTTTTTTTAGACAATTAAGGAAACTGTCTGAGTGTCACCCCTCTTCCAAATATATTTTCCTGTCATTTTACTCTCTGCCAAAGAAAATCTTGCCCATCTCTAACTGTATAAGATGGAAGAGAATGTCTGGAACCCATCAGTCTGACACAGACAATAATCAGTAACAAGGAACGGCCCATTAATCTTTCCTAGAATCTTTCCTAGAATCTTTAGTAAATCTGAAAAATCCTCTGTCTATTTTGTGCCAACAAATCAGTAGTAGTTTGAGGTTGGTTCAGTCTGTGTTGCTTTCCTTCTCCACTTGCCAAATGTCCTTATTTATTTTCTGGGAATAATGAACTGGTCAGCTGCTAAAAGAGTTCATCCTTCTCTGCATTGCCCAATAAGTTTACAAATTACAGAAAACAGCTGAATTTAAATTGTTCATTAAAGAATCAAAGCCATCTGACAGAAATGGCAGTGCAGGTGCAGATTTTGATTTTTGGGAGAGCAAAAGATGAATGTACTCTAAATAAACCTGATGGGGTGAGGTGGATGATTAACATGACTGATACTGGCAAATATAAATACCTAATTATGTTCTCAATCAGAAGCTGCAGAGTGCAGAGGCAAAAGTAAGTGGTATTTTAAGAAAATGAGATTTTAATGCAACTTTTCTAGGAAATTTTCACAAAGAAAATAGTGGAAGCACTCTAAATACATCTACTGCAGCTGCTCTCTATTTAATCACCTTTTTAATTATCCAAAAATCTGTGTAGTGAAATCCTCACTGCCTGGTTTTAGAGGCTGCCTAAAGGTAAAAAAAAAAAAGAAAAAAATGTTGGCTATAAAAGCTGTGTCATGCACACCAGCAATTCCAGGGACTACAATCAATGCACTGAAAGTAATTATAAGCCAAGAGACACAAAATGCTGGGAATTGCAGCAGTGTTTGGTATTTTTCTCCAGAACAAATATTCTGGGACCTTTCTGGCTAAAAGGATGAAGGAACTGGAAAACAGAACGAAGCTCAAGACTTGGAAGAGAGTAAAGGAAGGAAATGCACTTTGAATTTCAGAATTCCCATGAATAATTTATATATAAAATCATGTGAGAATAGATGTGTTTGGAAAGACAGAATTGATGTAAATGCCAGGGATTGGTGGGGTTTTCTCCACATGCAATTTTCACAGTTGGATTGGGGTTCCCATGATCCCTTTATCAGCAGGGATGTCAGGTATGGCTTCTGGAGATTTTCCTACCCCCAGCTCTTTTTCTGGTTCTCTGAGTGCTCCTTAACCTGTTTCAACCAAGAAAAGATGATTCAGGACAGAACAGAATTTTGCCCTACTGGATCAGGGAACAGGCAGAATTCCAGGCAGACTTGAGGGAAGAGCAGAATTACATAGGGGCACACTGGGGTCAGCCTGGCTGCTTGGGAACTCCAAATATTTAGTTCATAGCTAGAGAAACTTGTTCAGGTTACCCTGCCCTTTGATTTCAATACAAAAAAAAAAAAACAGAGAACAACTGGAGATTTATATGTCTTAAACACCAGACTCAGAGTGCTTGAGCAGGACAGACCTGCAGCATTGACACAGGAAAAAAAAAAGGAAAAAATTCCCTTAGGAAAAAAAAAAGCTCTAATATTAATATCCTGTTAGAACTACTCCTTCTGCACAAGGATCAGCATCCTTTTGAATTAATGGAGAATGACAAAGTATTATTGTTCTGAGAAATCATGCTAATGTCCCATTCTCAACGTCTAGAGCCCTGGGAGAATAAGGTTCAGGACTGAAAAATGTCTTTCACTAAGAAAATAATTTTAAAAGTTCATTTAACCATTTAATAGTTCCAGGAATATGTCTCTTAAAAGTCTTAAAGTTGTCAGGAAAGTCCTTCACTTTCCCAAACACATGCTTATCCATTGGTTACACAGTCCACAGGATTCCAAGAAGATCTGGAATATTTTAGAAGCTACTTGGAAAAAAAAAAAAAGAAAAAAAATAACCCCCCACTACTTTTATAAGTTGATAAGTCCAGTAGTCTTAGAATTTATAGTCTTTTTTTTTTAACTGCTACACTGCCATGTGCCTTTTTTGCTTTATTTCACTTATTCTTTCCTTCATGCAGAGACTTACCAGTGAACACAGGGATACCTTGGTGGCTCTTTTAATATTCCTTGCCTGACTGAAGTTCCCATGAATTTTAAAAGGATCTTTGCACATAGGCAGTGCCCTGGTTGGGCAGTCAGGATGGTGACTTATCCCTAAACTCCAAGTGGATCCAAACCATTCCATGCAGGGCTCTGTGGCTAACGAGATATAAGCAGAAAGGATTTGATGAACGGGAATGGGATGAGCGGAATCTCTGCTGTTAAACCTTTGCTTAGGTTGGTCTTTTGATGCAGCTTAAAAACCCAGTCCTTGTGTCTCCCTGTTCACCTAAAATTCTTCTAAGCCTTCTGATGTTTACATTTTTGCACTGGAGTTTCTCGCGCACTTTTCATGTAAATAATGATTGTTTTGCATTCCTTTCTGGAGGAGGAGAGAATTGACGGACTGTTGGTTTGACCAGTGTGATTGGAGAGGTGGCAATTTCATCCTCCAATCCATGGTCACTTTTGGAATTCTATAAATATCGAGGTCTGGAAATAAACACACCTTTTTTTGCCTTGGACATCTCAGCGCGTGAGTGTCGTTCATTTCGTGTCGTATTGTGACATCCTTGTATAAACGCCTGCTTCTCTTCACCACTGCAGTTCTCCCTGCCTGTGGAGACAGTTTATATTCCAGAGTGGGTTTAAAAGGAAGGTTGTGATATTCCGGGGTGGATGGATGGCCTAAGTGCAAGCAGCAACTATTCCTTTAATGCTACTTCTGTTAGGAAAATATGAACTCCTGGCTCTTGCTTAGACTAAACACTGATCAAAATTATCTTCTTTTGGTGGTTGAGCGCGTCCAGTTTTCCATTTCATATCCTCATTTTCATAACTTGCAGTGTCAAAATAAGTTCAACCTGAAGAAGTTTCCCAAGACTCTGGCTGGGTTCTTCTAACAATAAAGAAACCACTGTGGAGATTTTAGGGTGCTGGGTGCCCCAGCCTTGTGTTTCATCCAGAGGTTTCCCCTTCAGCAGCCTGATCCTTTCCCACCAGAGCAAAGTCAAATCCACGTGTAACACTGGAGTTACTCTTCACCCAATCTCAATTACACTCCAAAACAGCCATCTTGAGGTAAGCTGAGCTTTGTCCTCAAGCTGGAGTCCCCACAGGCTGTCCAGGGATTTCAGGGGTCTCTGCTGTTAAACCTTTATTTAGGTGATGTTTTGATGCCGCTTAAAAACCCAGTCCTTGTATAGACGACTGCTTCTCTTCACCATTGCAGTTCTCCCTGCCTTTGGACGCAGTTTATATTCCAGAGTGGGTTTAAAAGGAAGGTTGTGATATTCCAGGGTGGATGAATGGCCTAAGTGCCAGCAGCAACTATTCCTTTAATGTTTAGACTAAACACTGTTCAAAATTATCTTCTTTTGGTGGTTGAGTGCGTCCAGTTTTCCATTTCATATCCTCATTTTCATAACTTGCAGTGTCAAAATAAGTTCAACCTAAAGAAGTTTCCCAAGACTCTGGCTGGGTTCTTCTAACAATAAAGAAACCACTGTGGAGATTTTAGGGTGCTGGGTGCCCCAGCCTTGTGTTTCATCCAGAGGTTTCCCCTTCAGCAGTCAAATCCTTTCCCACCAGAGCAAAGTCAAATCCACGTGTAGCATGGGAGTTACTCTTCACCCAATCCCAATTATCCCCCATAACAGGGGGTAACCTGAGGTAAGCTGAGCTTTGTCCTCAAGCTGGAGTCCCCACAGGCTGTCCAGGGATTTCAGGGAGTGTCCCTCTCTGCAGACACCCCAAACCCACCTTGATGCATTCCTGTGTCACCTGCCTTGGTAGGGGGTTGGACTGGGTGATCTTCATAGGAAATTCCAACCCCAAGGATTCTGTGATCAGGAGGAAATGAGAAATTTGCATGCTGAAGATGCTCAATCTATTGAGCAAAGGGCAGTGAAGAGTCCTCAATGTGCTCCTTTGCCACCATGTTCTCCCACAGCTCCGCAGTGGGGTCCTGCAGGGATGTTCCCACCCCTCTGTGGTTCTGAGGTTTCTGTACCTGGTGTTGATGCCTTAAGTTTTAGCTTTTATGTTTTCCAGATTCTGTACTGCACTGGTATATAACTCTGAACTTCATATAAAGTGTTAGCAAGTTCTCCTCACAGTTCAGTCACACAAAACAATCCTTCTCCAGCCCCAGAACCCAGGACACCGTTGCAGGTTCAGGCCCAAAAAATAAACAACAGGGAATTGAGGAGAGCAAACTGGAGGATGGAACTGCATAACCTGGAGCTCTAATTGGACAATTAACCCCAATATGGAAATGGACCAAATGGACCACATTTTTTTCATATAAAAATGTGAAAACTCAAGACTTGCCATCCATCTTGGGTAGAGCCTTCTACTGCCCAAGGTGAATCCTTTGAAGGCCTTTTAATAAATCCCTACTTTATTCCTTTAACTCTGTCTAGCCTCTGTTCTAGGTCAGCCTCTTTAGGCACCAGTTCAACCCATCCCCTCCACATTTCAGCTCTGACCAGCACTGCAGAATCTGTAACATTTGCAACAAGCTGGATGAAAATCAGTATAAAATATCTCGTGTCTCTGTGGTGTGATGTGAGCAGAGGGCAGAGAGCAGAACTTCAACATCACAAGTGCAAGGGAACTTAAACACATCCAGAGGTGCTGTTTGTTACTTAAAGCATAGAGGGATAGTGTTGAGTTTTTATCTTCTTTTTTGCCTTGGTCAGGATTAAATGTGTGAGATGATATATCTTGTTGGGACTCAGATGTTTATCAGTTCTTATCTCTGTCACACTCTCACAAACCCTGAGTTCTGCAGCACTTCACTCTCACAAACTAAACATGGAGCCCCATCTCTCTCTCTACAAGGCCTTTGAAGGATCAGCTGTCCAATTAAGAAATGACACCTCAATTATTTTCACTTTTAACCCAATAACCAACCGCCCATGGCTGCAATGGGGACTTTTTATCCAATTACACAAAACCACCCAAACCCATGGAGAAGGTGAAGAAGAAGGTGGAGAAGAAGGTGAAGAAGAAGGACCAGCCTCTGCCCTAAAACCTCCATCTTGTATTCTAAACCCTTAAACTCTGAGTTTCCCACCCTGTGATCTCACACACTTCTATCCAAACTCCACACCCACAATCCCAGTTCTCTCATTTCATTTTGGAAGCTTCTCCACGGCCTCAGGTCAATGCAGTGTTCTCTGGGGGGTCAGAGTCTGTCAGCACAGAAAATCTGAAATTCTCTGCAGCCAGGGTTTGAAAAGGACAGAATGATGGAGTGGGTGAAGAATTGCTGGAGCAGAACTCAGGAGGGAGCATTTCTAGCCAATAGCCCAGAGGATGGACTTCTAAAATTCATCTCACCCCTATATTCTGTTGTAAACATCCTGATAAAACGAGTATTTAGGGATGTTATATTATTATCATTGTCCCCTTGTAAGTCTGTCCGGGCTAAGCATGTTTTGTAGGTCAGCAAGCAAAATTGAATGAACCATGTTTTTCCCAGCTTTCATCCTTGTCAAGCTACTTCAATTGCCAACAGTTAGAAACAAGCAATACAATGGTTACTCCTGGAATCAATATTCAACACAAAGAGCATGAAAAGAACATCTATAAATATATATATATATATATATTAAAAAATCACTGCTTGTCCAGATTTACTGGAGCTGCTAGTGCATTTCAAGAGGGAGAAAGAGGATCTGTGTTACAGCAGATCTGTCATTTACCCTCCCTTTACTACAAGCAGTTGCATTTAATTAAATTTTAATGCTGCAATCATCTTCACTCAGCCGAGAGGATAATGTGTTACCTCATGCACTTACATTATCTGTGTAGTTATTTAAAAGCAGCACACTGCCTTTGTGTATCACCATTCCCACACCTCTCATTTTTCTCCTGCTACACACAAGGAAGAAGTAGAAAAAGGGAAGAGAAAACTGAATCATATCTTGGAGGGAACATTCTGTGTGTAGGAGGCACCTCCTGCCTGCCTGAGCTACACCTGAGCTTGTTAATATTAATTTATCTTTCCTCAATTTCTACTTCATACATTCAAGAGTCCAGGATTAAAATCCTCTCATCCTAAAGTAGAAAAAGGGAGATGAGTCACATTTTGAGGGATCTGTATCTCTGCAATGACTGGAAAAACTGCATCAGGTTATTTGCTCTAAACCATTAACATCTGAATTTGGGGGAAAATAGGTGTACAGGGAAAAAGGGGGTTGTTGAGGGTCCCTCTGAAACTGGGAAACTCCTTCTGAAACTGGGAAATTCCCTCTGAAACCCTCTGACCTCCTCCCTATGCCAAGGGCAGATCAGTGTAGAGGTGAAATGCGTTTCTGATACATTAAATAAATAAGTTGGGGCACATAATTTGTATCTCGTGTCTTTATTTCATTAGAAATGCACATTATTGCTGGTTTTCCAATCTTAGTATCTTGCTTTGGGAGAAATCTGAAGGCTGTCCAACTCTTCTGGTTTCCTGAGCATCCTGCAGCCCTGTCCTGAGCAAATTGTAGGATGCTCAGAAATTCTGCTTGGGTTCATCCAGCACATGATGATCTACAAATATATTTTATTTTTGGTAGTAATGGAAAACACTTGCCAATTTAAACGCGGAAAGTCTATGGTTGTGTTCTGTGTGCTAGAAGGGGGAATTAGAAGCACAACACATGACACAGGTGTCATGCACAGATTTGTGCACTTAAATACAGGTGTAACCAGCAGCAGGATCAGGATTTTGCCTACAACAAGGTGCAGAAAATTTTTCTCATTTGTCGCAATGTATACAAATTAAAAAAAAAAAGGGAAGATAAAAATATAAGAAAAACGAAAATTAAAATGAAAATAAAAATAATAAAATAATTAAAAATAAAAATAAAAATAAAAATAAAAATAAAAATAAAAATAAAAATAAAAATAAAAATAAAATACAATGTTCTCAACATTCAGTTACACAGAAATGTGACAAACCTTGATGGTTTCTCCAGAAGGTGGTAGTTCATGCAACATTTATGGTAAAATACTTTATACACTCAGAGCTTCATTTTCTTCATTTCCTGGGGTCAAAATACCAGAAGGAACAACTGAAAGGGAAATGTCTGTGACTTTTAAATTCATATAAAAGAATAAGCAGTTAAGAGAAAGATGTGGCATGATAGAAAAAATAATAGTGGACAGAATAATCAATTAATTGTGATTGTATTTATCAAACCTCACTTGGTGAGGTGTAATTTAAAGATACAGGAAAAAGGTTCATCTGACCAAACAGAGAATTCTGCGAAGCTTCCCAGGATAGCGATGTGACAGCTCCTGTGAGATTATTACCTGGATCACCTCTGTGTGAGCAGAGAGCAGAAGGAGCTTGGAAAGCAGAGCTCACCTCACAGAAATGTAGGTGCCAAATGTACATGAGGTGATTTGCATCTCCATAAGTCCATGAGAGGAACTCAGTGTGACAAGGTCAGCTGTAAATGTCATCACTGAAGATTCCTGAAGTCAGTGATAATTTGCAATTTTTCCAAAGCCAAAGAGCAAAAATATCTGAGAACTAGAAGAGCTGCACTGAAATGTTTAAGTGGAATCTGGTCCCATTTCTTCAAATTTTAACTTTAAACCACTTGAATAATTAAGCACAGAAGTTAAATCTCCTTTTGAAGCCTGTCCCTCTGCCCTTATTTCACTCTGATGGCTGTCCTTGATCTGGCTGGGTTATTGATGCTCTGGGTGAATAACCAAACACCATGAGATCTGTGTGGAGGCATTGGTCTGGCATTAATTCTATTAAACACCACATTTAATGATCATCTGTGCAGAAGCTCTGTGAGATGTGGGAGGAATGAGCAAACAACTTCCTGACTGCTAATCAATAAAGTGTAACATCTGAAATCATGATGTAGCAACTTTTAAAGAGTATCTTCAAATCCCTTTTTTCACTGAGATTATCTATCAGCTTTTCTTTGTCCAGCCTTTGTCATATAAACTGCTCTGGACGGGGCTGTGTGGGACTGGAGTGATTTTGCCTAGCTGGGGGAGCTCTGAGTGTTTTTCTCTGTTCATAAATGAAATAAATTATTTCTCTGCTGCCCTGATCTGATTATGGTACCTGTGGAACCTGGAAAGCAATTTTGAAATACACCTCCCTTTACCATCGTGGTCATGATGAAGCACATCTCCAGTCCTCCCCAAATCACCTGGCAAGGGATGCTGGTGGTGGTGGCAGCTGCAAGGGCCTCTGTGCCAGGAGAAATTCAGTTTTCAGGACTGCTTATCCTTCCCTGAAAGTTGCTTCCCATGTTCTACAGAATGGATTGGGTGTATGGCATGGAAATGGAAGATGGAATTTCTGTCAGCCTTCCCATTACCTCTAGCAGCATCTAAAATTGCACTCTGATGTAATTTCAATTCCTTACAGAGAAACACTAGCCATTATCCTTTAGTTGAAACACTACTTTAAAAAAATCACTAAATCCATAAAGCAATGCAATAGTGTATATATAAAATACAATTAAAATGACATACATGCACACACAATGATTTTGATTTTTTGCAATCAAAAATTGTTATCTCTTAGTTCACTCAGTCCCAAAATAAATTTTGTGGAAAAGGAACAGCTCCAGCCAGCAACAGGATCAAATTTTATCTTACCATGCCTCAGCTGCCAAGGAAACTTTGCTCCACAGAGTTTGCACAAGTCGTAAGTGCTGTTACAGAAAATCAACACAATAAATACTCCTTTGTTGAACTATTGGAAAATGATGGAGTTGCAGTCTATAGAGGTCTCCTTGTCTACATTACAAAGAAATCAGGAATGCTTTGACATCCAGAGAGCAGCTGGAGTGTAAAGAACCCCCAGCAAGTACCTGGGAGAAGTGGAGATGGCTGTGATTGGAACCCTGGCTGCTGAGAATTTCAGATTTCTGTGCTGCCAGGCACTGACCCCCAAGAGAACACTGCATTGACCTGAGGCCGTGGAGAACCTTCCAAAATGGAATGATAGAACTGGGATTGTGGGTGTGGAGTTTGGATAGAAGTGTGTGAGATCACAGGGTGGGAAACTCAGAGTTTAAGGGTTTAGAATACAACAGTAAATATAAAGCAAGATGCAGATTTTAGGGTGGAGACTGGTCCTTCTTCTTCACCTTCTTCTCCTTCTTTACCTTCTTCTCCTTCTTCACCTTCTTCTTCACTTACTTCTTCACCCTCTTCCCCATGGGTTTGGGTGGTTTTGTGTAATTGCATAAAAAAGTCCCCATTGCAGCCATGGGTGGTTGGTTATTGGGTTAAAAGTAAAAATAATTGAGGTGTCATTTCTGAATTGGTCAGTTGATCCTTCCAAGGCCTTGTAGAGAGAGAGATGGGGCTCCATGTTTAGTTTGTGAGAGTGAAGTGCTGCAGAGCTCAGGGTTTGTGAGACTGACAGAGATAAGAACTGATAAACATCTGAGTCCCAACAAGAAATACCTTCTCACACAGTTAATCCTGACCTCGGCAAAAAGAAGATAAGACTCAACAGCTGTGACAAAATGCTGGGAGGAAACCACAAAGTTATGAAGAGTTAAACTGCCTCTTTTAAACCAAAATTATAAATTGCAATATGATGATTGCAAAATTATAACATGCAATGTGTGGTCTGGAGTATGGAAAAACCAGGCTGGTAAAAATGTTCAATTTCCAAAGAATTCCACCAGGAAATGGCAGGTACAATGTGATGCTCGGAGCAAGCAGAGACAGATGTTTATTTGTTTATTTTCTTACGTGCATGTAAGGGGTAAATACATTATGCAGAGCTATATCCACCCATGTTTATGCAGAGGGAGGCCATGAAAGGGGGCAGCTACTATGAAATAGGAGGCAGGACATAATTCAGAACAGAAGAACCCTGGTAGTTCTTGGCTTCTTTTTCTTCTGTCATGATTGGGATTGAAGAGTTCGAGACAATGTTTCCTGTTCAGACTCAGGTGTTTATTACTTCTTATCTATGTCACAGTCTCACAAGCAGCGAGTTCTGTAGTGTTTCATTAATAAGGCACAAAATTGCTATCTTTCTTTACAAGGCCTTTGAAGGATCAACTGTCCAATTAAGAAATGACACCTCAATTATTTTTACTTTTAACCCAATAACCAACCACCCATGCCCTGCAATGGGGACTTTTTTATCCAATTACACAAACCACCCAAACCCGTGGAAACGAAGGTGAAGAAGTAAGTGAAGAAGGTGAAGAAGGAGAAGAAGGTAAAGAAGAAGAAGAAGAAGAAGAAGGTGAAGAAGGACCAACCTCCACCCTAAAACCTCAATCCTGCTTTATATCCATTACTGTATTCTAAACCCTTAAGCTCCGAGTTTCCCATCCTGTGATCTCACACACTTCTATACAAACTCCACACCCACAATCCCAGTTCTCTCATTCCATTTTGGAAGCTTCTCCACGGCCTCAGGTCAATGCAGTGTTCTCTTGGGGGTCAGTGCCTGGCAGCACAGAAAGTCTGAAATTCTCAGCATGTCCCCAGGTGCTTGAAAGGTTTTAAAAGGTCTGTATTTTCACCACATGGAAAATCCCTTTTTCTTCTCTTCACTCAGGTTTCTCAAAGGGTCTCCAGGGTAACTCTTAGCGTCCACTTGGGTTGCTCAAGCAGCTTGTTGAGGTCTCCAATCCCTGTTTCCACATGTGTAACTCCTGGGTATAGGGACTATTTGAACACCTGATTTTATTGTCCTTTCACACTTAATTTAGGAGGATAATCCCCCTTGTCCCTGTCTCCCCAATTGGCAGTTTGTGATCACTTCCATGGAGATGGTCATTTCTCAGTCTTGATTGCAGAAAACACTTATAAAGTTCTGTTTCACCTCTTCCAGTGCTGTTCCCCACCCAAAAACCATAAAATAACCATGAATTTAAATCATTCCTATCTACAACTTGCAGCATGACTATTCTCTATGGCATGTGAATTTATTGTCATGATAATGGCAAACTCTGCAAAACATGCAATAGATATTTGTTATTCATATCTTTAAAATATTAGCTGGCACATACACAGTTTAGTAACTATGGCAACACTGATAAATTTGAAAATAATGGCTCTTATTTGCTTTGTACAAAAAGGTCAAGGACTGAACACTTGGAGCACAAACAGGAAGAGGCAATTTTGAGGACTAACTGCTGGAACTGGTGGTGTTAGCATTCCCCATCCTGGTAACATTCATCCCTGGGCACCAGGGACCCATCAGGGATTGAAAAGGGAAAATACCTCTCTTGAGAAGCAACCAGGAGAGATGAAATTTCCAGTTTCTATGAAACGTTCGATTTCCTCTTATTTTTCCCCCGACCTTTGAGTGATTACGTTTTTCTTAAAATCACCCTAATGACCTTAAAACTTTCCCAGAACTGGGATAACAGGGTATAGTATGACTCCACACATGGACAAATATTGACAGAGAACATTCACATAGGAACTTGCTGCGAGCCCTGCTAGGCCTCCACCCTAATTGTTATTGCCAATACCTGTGGCAGGCTTTTTATCACAGAATTAAATACCCTGGCATTGCCTCATGCTGAGCAAACAGGGGCTGGAAACCCAGGAAAATAGATCTGGATGGCCTCAGTTTGGACATAACCTGGCTGTGCCAAAGTCTGGCATTTTATATGATTTAAAACCAATATCTAAACAGGTTTTAATTTAAAAACTGGATTTAAATCAAGAGTGCTAAGGAGGAGTGACTTCAGGGCCTGGAGCAGCTTAAATAAGAAATATTGCAGCTATCCATGGGTTTTCCTACTTATAGCAGCAACAATTTTCCATCAGTAGGATTTGTGTGTGGATGAGAGTGTTCTAGGTGCTGAGCTGTTGGAACCCTGGCTGCTGAGAATTTCAGATTTCTGTGCTGCCAGGCACTGACCCCCAAGAGAACACTGCATTGACCTGAGGCCGTGGAGAACCTTCCAAAATGGAATGAGAGAACTGGGATTGTGGGTGTGGAGTTTGAATAGAAGGGTGTAGTAATTGTGGTGTCTGTGAGGGTCCCCAGGATGAGGTGAGAGACGAGAATCTGACTCCATGATCTCAGAAGGCTGATTTATTATTTTATTATATTTTATTAAAAGAATGGTATACTAAAATTATATTAAAGAAAGAGAAAGGATACATCAGAAGGCATAACAAGAATGAAGAGTAAAAATCTGTGACTCCTTCCAAAGTCCCAACACAGCTGACTGTGATTGGCCATTAAGTTAAAACAATTCACATGGAACCAATCAAACATTCACGTGTTGGTAAACAATCTCCAAACACATTCCAAAGCAGCAAAACAGGGAGAAGCGAATCAGAAAATTATTGTTTACATTTCTCTCGGAGGCTTCTCAGCTTCCCAGGAGAAAATCCTGGGCAAAGAGGGTTTTTCAGAAATATCATGGTGACATGTAATATCACAGGGTGGGAAACTTAGGGTTTAAGGGTTTAGAATTCAGTAATAGATATAAAGCAAGATGGAGGTTTTGAGGTGAAGGCTGGTCCTTTTTCTTCACCTTCTTCTCCATGGGTTTGGGTGGTTTTGTGTAATTGGATAAAAAAGTCCCCATTGCAGCCATGGGTGGTTGGTTATTGGGTTAAAAGTAAAAATAATTGAGGTGTAATTTCCTAATTGGACAGTTTATCATTAAAAGGCCTTGTAAAGACAGATGGGGCTCCATGTTTAGTTTGTTAGAGTGAAGTGCTGCAGAACTCAGGGTTTGTGAGACTGTGACATAGAAAAAAACTGATAAACATCTCAGTACCAGCATGAAATACCATCTCACACATTTAATCCTGACCTTGGCAAAAAGAAGTTAAAACTCCACACTGAGTGGAAGAAGAGCTCTGAGTTTTGAGAGAGCTTCAGCAGATGCAGCAGAACAAAGGGACAAAGCCCTGGCACAGATGCCAGGATCTGGCATAATTATAAACCAAGAGGAACAAGGCACAGCCACTTGGCAAACAAAGGTAGGATGGGAATGCAACTAGGGTTCCCCCTGTACTCAGTCCCAGAAGAAAAGGTAGGAGAGAAATTCAGACTGGGCACCAGGAATTTCCCCATCACTTTTCACAGAAATCACAGAATTCCAGAATGGTTTGGGTTGGAAGGGACCTAAAAGATTATTTTGTTCCAAAGCCCTGCCATGGGCAGGGACACCTTCCTCTGGAGGGAAGGTTCTGATGGATGATTAAACAGGATGGGCAAGGTCAGCATCTTCTATGCTCTGGACACTCTGGGGCAGAATTCCAGATGGATTTCACAGGATATTTTGGTAGCACATGTAGGTACTGTGAAAATGTAAAGATCCTCTTTTCTGAAGTTTTAAAATCAGGTGAGACTGTGCACAGCTGCTGTCTAGAGAAGGCATAATTCATCCAACCAAGATTTTTATAATTATTTTTGGGTTTGATTGCATGGTCTGCAGGGTGAGTCTATTCTTAATATTCCTCTTAGCGTCAGTCTGGGCAGATCTGGGCAATAATTTAATTTCCCACTGTCTTCCCAGTGCTTTGAATCACCAGGGATGCAGTTGGGGAAGAGGAGCAGCTTGTAAATCTGTCACAGCAGAATTTCTCCTCTGCTCCCAAGCACACACGTGCTGGATCCTGTGCTGGGTGTAGGAATCTGACACGCCAGAAGTGTGACAGATAACATATGTTAGTCTGAGCTCTCATTCCCCAGCCTCAGGAAGCGCTGGAAAAAGCGCTGTTTTTCTGAATTGAATTGCAGTTATTTCATGTGCTTGGCAATTTCAAACACTCTGTGTGTGTGTAGCAAAATCTTTTTACAGATTATTAAATTAAAAAAAAAAGGCATCTCATCTAATTTTCTGCATAGCAAAAGTTATTGGTGCTTCCTAAATTAACTCCTGTTGAATTAGTAATTTTTTATGTGGGGAAAAAAAAACACCAAAAAAACCCTAAATTAATGCAAAAAACCCTGGAAGTATTTTCTTTTTTGCATGCCTGAAGTCCCTCATATCCCAAAAATAGCTGTTCCAATTGGTAGCTAGATTCACATTGTTCAAAAAAGGCATTTTCATCCAAGAATGTGGATTACAAAAGTTATTTTAAATTCATATTCTGTTTCTGCTTTATCCTTGATATTCTTTTGGTTATAACCTTCACTTTTATTCTCATTAAATAACTGCTAATCAAGGCAATTTTTGCATGATCAAGAGAGAAAGATTGTTGATTTGTCACAATTTTTCTTTTAAATAAACACATTAAAGAACACACCAGTCATTTAAAATGTCTTCTATTTTCTGAATGCTTTTTGGTCAATTTTTTGCTATGTGACTTTTGAATATTATTATAAATATTTGATCAAGTTTTGTTTTGTTGGTTATTATGCTGATTGTATCTTAATGGCAGGGCCACTCTGGATTACATTGTGATATCACAGACTATTGTTAACTGAGAATTGCTTGTTGAAAGCACAAATTACTCCTTTCATGACCAAATTTATTTATTTAGTTTCATTTATTTATTGCCATTAATCATGACACAGATCACAGGTTTCCAGAGGAATAGGATAGGTTTTTTGACACAATTTGTAAACCCATAAAAGTTTACAATACAGAAACTGATGAGGTGAAAATAAGATCTCTTATTTCTTACAACCTAAACCCAAGAGTGAAGAGTATAATTCCTGCTCACCCATCAGTAAGAATTAGTATGAGGGAACTCCAGACAAAAAATATACATGTGGTGTTTCCTGTAAATGCCTGTATTCCTAAAATGAGGAATAAAATGAAGCACCTTGAGAAGAAAGTATTTTCCTTGTGGAAACTCCAGCCTGGGGCAGAACTGATCTGAGACAAATTAGAAAGGGCGAGAGTTCTGCCATGGTGAAAGAACTACACCTGCCGAGTCTGGTTCTTTAATCTGCCTTTCTAATCAGCTCCTGGAGAAGGAATAGCCAGGCATGCATGAAATCAGGGCTGCCAAAATTCCCTATGGAGAAGCTGGCTTTTGGTTAGGCTGGAAGGTGCAGCACCTGAGTGATGCAGGCTGAGGTGCATAAGGGCAGAAGGGACAAAGGGTTTCTCTTTTATGTTTTCCTGAGGTGGTGGATAAGGAGTTCCTGCTTGGGCAACTCCCTCAGCCTCATCAGAGTGGTGCTGCAGCCTCATTCCCTCAGCTTGGGAAGGACCTTGGGACACTGAGCACATCCAGAGGGGACAACGAGGCTGGAGAGGGGCTGGGAACACAAACCCTGTCAGGAACCCCGGAGGGAGCTGGGGGTGCTCAGCGTGGAGAAAAGGAGACTCAGGGCTGCCCCCATCCCTCTCTGCAGCTCCTGAAAGGTGCCTGTGCTCAGCTGGGGCTGGGCTCTTTCTCCAGCAGCACTGACACAACCAGAGCACACAGCCTCAAGCTGCACCAAGGGAAGTTTAGGCTGGTGTGGAAACTCAGGGCACTGGGAATATTTCTCTGTCTGCTCTGGGGAGCACTGACTCTGACCCTCATTCATGGAGAAAGTTTCCCAGACTTCAAGACAGACTGGAATCCACAAAAGTGTGAAATAGATTATAGAGAGCAGTGTAGGTGTGTCACTGGGTGAGAAATTGAGGTTTTGGGATTTTTAGTGTGTTGTGGATGGAAGCAAGATGGAGGGCACAGGGTGTCATCCTGGGTTTCTTCTTCATGCTTCTTCTTCCTCCTTCTCCATGGGTTTGGGTGGCATTTTGTAATTGGGCAGAAAAGTCCCCATTGCAGCTCTGTGGGATCAGTTATTGGGTTAAAAGGGAAAATAATCCAAGTGTCAGTTCTTAATGGGATAGTTTAGTCTGAAAAGCCCTTGGAACAAGAGATTGTTGGTCATTTTGTGCCTTCTAATGAAAAGCTGCTGAACTCCCAGCAGTGAGACTGTTTTACTGATAAGAAATAATAAACACCTGAGTGTGAACATGAAATAACATCTCCAGTGCCTTCAATCCAGACCCAGAGAAACCCACAGCTGGAACCACCACAGGTTGGATATCACGAAAAAGTTTTTATAGAAAGAGCGATAAAGTTCTGGAATGGCTGCTCAGGGAGGTGGTGGAGTCCCCATCCCTGGGTGTGTTTAACAAAGCCTGGATGTGGCACTGGGTGCCAGGGTTGAGTTGAGCTGTTGGGGCTGGGTTGGACTCAATGACCTTGAAGGTCTCTTCCAACCTGGTCATTCTGGGAATTCTGTGAATTCCCAGCCCCATTCCCTTCCCTGGACATCCTCTCCCTTCCCTTCCCAGCCCCTCAATGTCCTTCTTATATCAGGGGGCCCTAAAATGACCCCAGGATTGGAGGTGTGGCCCCACCAGGGACAATCACTTCCCTGCTCCTGCTGGCCGCACTATTTTTGATTAAAAGCTGACAACATTTAATTGATTTTGGTGGACTTTCAATGAAACTCATTCTCATTGTCTTAAATAAATTCTGTGAATCCCTTGGGATCTCAGTGCCAGCACTGAAAAGTTGTCTTAAAAGTACACAAAGAAATTATTAATCTTAGCAGTGAAGAAAATGTCATTGCTTTTGTTACTGTTGGAAGAGTTTATTTATTTAAGGTATTTTTAAATAAAGGTTTAAGTTCTATTTTTTAACAGCAGTCTCTGAGCTTACACAAGTATGTGTTTTCATCCAAAATAAAATGTCACCTTCTGTTCCTGAGGAGTTTGATAGATGTTGGGAGAAAGAAGTGACTGCATTTTGTTTGGACAGACATGATCATCATCTAGCAAAAGAAAAACAAATAAAATCAACCACAGAATGGTTTGGTGAGAGTTCCATTTATCTTTAGTTTACAAACCTGTTAAATTTCAGATATTTGGGTCAAAATATTTGCCACATACCCAAAGACATCCAGATGCAGCCTGTGAAGAGACAGCTCGAGTTTTTGAGGTTTCAGATCCAACCATCCCACTTAAATTGCCACAGTGGAGTCTCATGTCTCCCCTGCAGTCTGGTCTTCATCATGATGCTGATATCCAAGCCTTGGAGAAATTTAATGATTCCCCAATCCCTGCTGGGCTGAAAGGTCTGAGATTAAAGTCCCAGGGCCAAGGAGGAGTGAGGTTTGCAGCCCTGGAGAAGGGTTCTAAGGCACAAAGTGTTTTGTGATGACACTGACCAAAGAGACCCTAAATTTGGTGTGGGAGAAATTCACGTTTCCTCAGGGTCACTCCAAGAGAGGTATTGAGTGGTGTCCCTTCAAATGAAATATGAAATTGCCTGCAGGCTTTTTATTTATTCATTTATTTGTCTACTTATTTATTTATCTCCTTTGAAGGGGAGAGACATCTCGGTGTAGCCTGCTCCTTGCCACTCATGCTGTGCAATTCAACCTCAGAGGCACAATTTGTCTCTTTCCATCAGTGTCAGGAAGGATTAAAACGTTTTCAAGCTGATAAAGACTGGAGAAAGTGATCTCACAGTGCAATCCTCAATTCTTGCTGATATAACACCTACAGTAAATTCTGAGTTTTTGGAATGGGGGTTTTGAGGATTTTTTCCTTCGGAACATTCATCCTGCTTAACAGTTGCCACATCAGATTATAACTGACACTATAACTTGTACATTAACACTTCAGGGCCTTCTGATTTTGAATATTCCTTTAATAAGTTCTTTTTCCTCCAATTTCTCCAAAGAACTCCTGGTGAGGAATGGCAGGAACAGCAGGAAAACCCTGAATATGCATCCCCCTGCTAAGAGGTGGCATCAATTTCCCATTTGCAGATAGGAACTCTGCAAAAAGATGTGCAGGAGGAAAAGGCAACTTCCTACACTTGCCCTGCCACCTTTGCTGCAGAAGGACTTTTTGGATTGCAGCAGAACATTTTGGGTTGCTACAGATGAAAGTTTTGGATTGCTGGAGAACATTTTGGATTGCTGGAGAATATTTTGCATTGCAGCAGAAGGACATTTTGCATTGCTGTAGAACATTTTGGATTGCAGCAAAAGGATATTTTGGTTTGCTGGAGAAGAACATTTTGGATTGCAGCAGAAGAACATTTTGGATTGCTGCAGAAGAACATTTTGGTTTTCTGGAGAACATTTTGGATTGCTGCGAAGGACATTTTTGGATTTCAGGAGAAGAACATTCTGGATTGCTGCAGGAAGGAGAAATGGCACCTGGGACCCTGTCAGTGCCTCCCATGTAGCAAATACATCCTGGCTCATTCCTTGTGCAAGCCAAGCAGCTCCTGCGGGATGCTGTACCCCTTGCATGAGATCTTTTGGAGAGCTCCACAAACAGGACTTCCTGAGGCCTCTGCAGAAGTCTGAGCCTTGAAATGTGCAGTTTATTATTATTATTATTAAATTCTTTGTTGTTAATACTGTGGTGGGTTGACACTGGCTGGATGAGCAGCCAAGCCGCTCTGAGCCTCCCCTCTCTTAGTGGGCTGGGGAGATAAAAGGTTCATGAGCTGGGATAAGGACAGAGACACATCAGTCACCAAATGCAGTCCTAGGCAAAGCAGACTCAAAGTCAGGGATGTTAATGGAATTTATTATCAAAAAACTCAGAGTGGAATAGTGAGAAGTAAAATAAATCATAAAAATATCTTCCTCCCATCCCTCTCTCCTTCCCAGCTCTGCCTCCTCACCACCAGAGGTGCAAGGAGATGGAAATGGGAGTTATGGACACTCACATGTTGTTCCTGTCACTTTTTAGGGAGAGGAGCCAGAGTCCTTCCTCTGCCCCATTGTGAGGTCCCTCCCACAGGAGACAGCTGATCTCCACATGAGATTTATTATCAGCCTTATAATGATGGGAAAAAAAATATTCCTGCCTTTCATAATCGCATGGGAGGTGAGGCAGGAATGGCTGAACTGTCTGGCCATGCCAGAGGGAGCTGAATCACTGATTTATCACAAAGGCTGCTTTGGTCACCCAGGCCTAGAGGGGATCCTTGCTCATGGGGCAAAGGGGCTGAGGGTAACTGGAGCTGCCTCTCTCCCCGAGAGCCCTGCTGGCTGCTGGAACTGGCCTGCTCTTCAAAACACTGCTGAGGAGGAGTTCTGACCTTTTCATCTGCTGTTTTGTCTCCCACATAACATTACTGGAGGCCGTGCTTATGTCTGTTCATTTTTTTCTTCTTGACAGATGGTCTCATACAGCCCTTAATTCTTGACAGCAAAGGAGCAATAAATATTGCTCTGACTTTCCTCTATTTCTTAATTTATTTTACAGTACTTCAGAGTCCCAGAAGTATTATTGTAAAACTTGTTTTAATGGTACTCCTGAAATCCCAAGAATTAAAGCCAGTTGATGGAGAATATATGCGATATTTTATTATGATGTTAAAGAGTCTCTCCCAGGTTAAGCAATCTGTTTCACTAATATGCTCCTTCTGCATTTTCATTCTTTTCTGACTCTGCTGCAGCTCAACAAGATGTTTCAGTCTGTCAGTTAATTCTTCCAAGATCCTCTCCTTCTTTTGCTTTTGACATGTAAATTTAAATTATCTTGCTGGTGGGATTTGAATAACTTCTAGTTCAAATTTTAGAATTACGATTTAAAAGCTTAAATGCAGTGATAGGACAAGGGAAAATGGCTTTAAACTTAAAGAAAGGAGGTTTAGACTGAAGTTAGGGGGAGAAATTCTTCCCTTTGAGGGCGGTGAGACCCTGGAACTGCTTCCCAGAAAAGCTGTGGCTACCCCTGGATCCCTGGAAGTGTCTAAGGCCAGGCTGAACTTGGAGCTCCCTGGGATAGTGGAAGGTGTCCCTGCCCATGAAAGGGATGGAAAAAGAGTTTTAATGTCCCTTCCAACCCAAACTATTCTATGATTTCATGCTCCTTGTCCCTGAGTTTTTCCAAGGGTCATTTCCACCACACAGTTCCCCTTCGAGGGCTTTGTGGCTTTGTTAACTCACAGAATTCCCAGAATGACCAGGCTGGAAGAGACCTTCAAGATCATCGAGTCCAACCCAGCCCCAACAGATCAACTCAACCCTGGCACCCAGTGCCACATCCAGGCTTTGTTAAACACACCCAGGGATGGGGACTCCACCACCTCCCTGGGCAGCCATTCCAGAACTTTATCACTCTTTCTGTAAAACTTTTTCCTGCTATCCAACCTGTATTTCCCTTGGTGCAGCTGGAGGCTGTGTGCTCTGGTTGTGTCAGTGCTGCTGGAGAAAGAGCCCAGCCCCAGGTGAGCACAGGCACCTTTCAGGGGCTGCAGAGAGTGATGGGGGCAGCCCTGAGTCTCCTTTTCCCCAGCTAAACAAGAGGTTTAACTCCGTGGTTTTAAACCCCTCAGAACATGCTACAAACTCCACACACTCTGCTAAAACACCAATGAGCCCAGTATTGATTGCACAGGATGGTTATTCAAGCATCACCTCAGGTAGAGTTCTTGCCTGGTGCTAGAACACACTGTACTGTCAATTAGTGCAGCTGGAAACACTTGCCAGTGTTGGCTCGTCCCCTTGAGTAGGAAAGCAGCTGCGTCAATAAATTTGACATATTTTCCATTACCACAGTGAGGTCAGAGTCATTGTTCACCCCTGTGAATTCCTGTGCTGCCAGGTTGACACAGCAGCACAATGTGGGGAATGGACATGGGAGGTCTTCAGCTGAGCAAAATTATCTCATCAAGAGTGGCTAAAAATGAGCTGAAATGGGAAAAAAATCCCCATAACCCCAGCTTTGAGTGATGTCCACAGAAATTCAGTTTCCAATTTATGTCATGTTTTCACTTCAGTGTTTCCATCACATTTGAATGCTTCTGAAGCTGAGATTGTTTGGCTGGAGAAACCTTAAATATACATCAGCTCTTTTCCTTTTTCATGGTAGGGGGTAGAAAACTGTCCCATTCACATTTTCTGATAAATCCCTTCACTCAGGATTCTTCTCCTGGGAAGCTGAGAAACCTGAGAGAAAAGGAAAACAATTCTTATCTCATTTGCTTCTCCTGTGTTTTGCTAATGTGGGATGTGTTTAGAGATTGTTTACCCACAGGTGATTGCTTCATTGGATTCTGCTGTGAGTTGTTTTCACTCTTTGGCCAATCAGGGCCAAGCTGTGTTGAGACTCTGGAAAGAGTTATGAGTCTTCATTATTATCTTTTTAACCTTCTGTAATTATCCTTTCTGTATTCTCTAGTATAGTTTAGTCCAGCATTCTTTAATATAATATAGTATAATAAAATAATAAATTAGCCTTCTGAGAACATGGAGTCAGATTCATCATTCCTCCCTGCCACAAGGGTCCCCAAAAATACAATAGAAAACCAATAATATTTAGGCTAAGGAGCCTAATTCATATCAATTTGCTTCAACTCTTGCTCTCAAGTATCTCTTGGTGCAGTTTTCAATTCTCTCGTGTCATGAAGGGCCCAAAACTGAGCCCAGGATTTGAGGTGTGGCCTCAGCAGTGCCCAGCACAGAGGGACAATCCCTGCCCTGGTCCTGCTGGCCTCACTGCTGCTGGCAGAGCCTGGTGCCATTGGCCTTCTTGGACAGCTGGGCACTCCTGGGTATTGCATTTGCTATCTGTGTCCTGACCAAGGCAGGAATGATGAATCTGACTCCATGTTCTCAGACGGCTAATTTATTACTTTATAATACTATATTATATTAAAGAATACTATACTATACTAAAGAATACGGAAAGGATACTTATTGAATGCTAAAAAGATAATAATGAAAACTCCTGACTCCTTCCAGAGTCCTGGCACAGCTTGGCCCTGATTGGCCAATGAGTCAAAACAATTCACAGGAAACCAATGAAACAATCACCTGTGGGTAAACAATCTCTAAACACATTCCACATGAGCACAACACAGGAGAAGCAAATGAGATAAGAATTGTTTTCCTTTTCTCTGAGGCTTCTCAGCTTCCCAGGAGAAAAATCCTGTGTGAAGGGGTTTTCCAGAGAATGTGAATGCCACACCTGGGTTCATGTTCAGCCTCATATCCTGTAAAGGATGGAGATTCTCCTCAGCCCTCCTCTGGTTGTTGATGTATTCACAGAAAACTCACCTTTATTCCTGAGTTCCACACAAAACTCTATGTTGGGCCAGGCTTATCTTCTTATTTTTTAAATTTTCTATCTTCTCCTTGCTTTGAATCTTGTGAGCCACAGGCACTGACCTTGTTTTTGTGCTATTTCTCTGACACTCTGGGACCACTGGAAAGACTTTAAGAACAATTTGCCCACATAAGTTTCTCCTCTCCAGCAGCTGTGCAGAAATGAAGCCTTAAATTTGCTTTTTTCAAAGACAACATGGATTCTGCAGCCCTGTAACCAAACCCCATTTTTGTGGGATGTGTTTGGGAGGGTTTTCTCATGGGTCTTACACAGCTGAGGCAGAGGAGAGTGAGGAATCTGGGATCTCAGACTGAATGAGAGTGTTTGCAGCTGAGAGGGGAAATGCAGCTCTCTTTTCTTTTGAGATATTATGAAATATCCTGCTGTGATTGCTGTGTCTTTTATCTCAAACCACCTCAGCCTAGCCCTTAAAGATGAGAGGTTTTCATAGCACACTGATCATGAGCATGAGTTTGTGATGATGCCCAAAATACAATAAGAGTGAGGAGAGTGCAATAAAGGATAGCATAAATAAAAATAAAGGTGAGTATAAAGTTCTTTAAGTGGTAAATTCTCAGTGAAGGGAAAAGGGGGTCACTTTCCTGTAGAAATCTTGGTTAATATTACTGAACTTAGTAAATTGTGGAATTGCTGGGTGTGATGCTCCTGCTGGGTATTCCCTGTGCAGATATCCTGGGCTTGTATTGCAGATCGGACCCAGTCAGGGCAAATTTTTATTAGACCTTCACTAGGTTTAATCATCTTCAGCTTTTTATGAGCAGAATAACTGTGATTTTTTTAGTGGCAATTATACCCCTGCAAGGACATTCAGTAAACCTACACTCAGCACTACAGTCTAACACCTCTGAGACATGTCCTGTCTCCTTAAAATTGTCCACAGAATGAACACAAATCACTGCTCTTGGCAAGAGAGCAAAAACAGCTTCCTCTGAAAGACTTCAGAGAGGATGGCTTGGATTGCTTTGTTCATGCACTCACCTACTTGTCCTAATTTTGGAAAGGAATTGAGGCAAAATGAAGCGGATTGAACACGGTGAATAAATAATGCCTTGTTTTTATACAGCTTTACAGAAAAAGCTTTTATATAGCTTTTTCTATAGCCCAGTCTCACAGAGTCCTCGTGGCAGTGCTATTCCAGGCATTCTGCACCTTATGTAACAGAGCTGTCCTACTGCTGACTTTGAAATGGATTTGCTCTTGGCCTTCAAATCATCTCCTGACAGAGCACGCCACAGATCCTCAGCTGCTTCTTCCAGCAATTTCAGGGCTTGCTTGTGGTTTAGTTTTAAACTAAAAGGGAAATGTGGAGTTCTGCTTTTTCCAGGTGAGTTTGAGCTGCCAGGTGCATCTCAACAGCAGAAAAATGTTGGAATGAGACAATTTCTCCCCACACACATATTATTTCCCTACTACATCATCAATAATATCTTGCACATAATGAGGGAAGATGATAAAATTCACAACCCTGTGTAGTTTGCCACTTCTTACTTTGTTAGATTGATAACACAGATGGTTGAAATGAGCTTTTCATGTCGCCTCAGCCATCCTGTTTTGTTTAAGGAGAGGATAAAGCACTTCCAAGGAGCAATTTATAGCACCCAAAAAAGGGGTACCCAAGACTGAAAAACTCTCTGCATGCCTGGTTCTACAGGTGATGTGCTGTGTCTTGTTACATCTATAAAATGAAATATTCTTAAGTTTAATTCTAAGGAAAACAGCTTTTCTTTTGAATAATAGTTGTAAGTTTTAGATACAAAGACTTTTCTCAAAACAAGTCTGATGCAAAAAGTGGCATTTTCCAAGTTCTTGTTTGTAGAATCTCAGGGGAAAAAAAAGTGTTCCTATTAAATAACTATATTTATTTGATAATTTTAGTTTTGTACTTAAATTATTTTTAATAAAGTAGCTCAGTTTAGTTCTTAATATAACACAGACCACAACTCATCCAGAAATCTTGAAAGTGAGAGGTTTTCTTTTAGCACGTTATTTTTCACACACCACAGGAAAGAACACAGTGTTCATCTGAAAGCAGGAGAGCTTGTGCCTGATTATACCCAGCTATTTAAATACTGGTCCTTATTATACTGCAAAATATTGCATGCATTTATTAATTTTTTTCTCCTTATTCTTCCAAGCAGAGGTAATCTATTTATTGATGTGCCATAAATCATTCTGTTCCACATCCTAATGCAGCAAAAGAAAACATATTGGGTGACAAGAATCAAGTGTCTATTTAACTCAAGGACATATTCACTGGTGTTATTCCCAAATACCATACTATAAATATAGAATTATAAAAGAAATTTATCCTGAAAACCATAGAAGTCTGCAAGGTCATTTCAAGAATTTTTTTTTTCTGCTGTTACCATGAGGGACCATGTTATGGTCTAAACACTCAGCCCAAAGTGAAATATTTCGTGTAGAAACTCTTGAGGGGAGCACAATTAGTCTCCTCTTTCATGTGAAAACAAATATCAGTGAGAAGTGCAGCACAAAAACACTTGTGAGCTGATATAGGCTAATCAGAGAATCATTTTTAAGTAAGCTGACTGATGGAAGCAAAGCAGAAACATCTGTGCGACACACTGGGAAAGATTGGGCTGATCATATTTACTCATGGGCAGAGGGGAAATTCAGATATTTATTTGTTTTACTCGTGCTAAACCTGAAAATAACAGAATAAACTGAAAACCTGGATAAGGTGACATTTAGAATTTGGTTCCAAGGTTGGCTTAAGCAAAGCCAGTGATAACCCAAGGAATTAATGTCTCATCCCTTTTCCTGGGATGGCTCTGTCCCACCCAAAACTCCTCAGTCCCAAGGAATATCCACTCATGAGCTGAAAGGATGAAGTGACCATATTCATTTGGGAGGAAGAACTGAATTCAGTCCTCTGTAGGTTAGCAGTGATATTTTGTTTTAGAGCCCAGGTAAAGCTCTCTGGCCTATTTTATCATTTCCTGTTGTGGTTGCAGTCTGTGGATCCTTCTCTCACGTCCTGGGGTGATTTGTTATTGCAAGGTCAGTGCTGTGGTGCTGCTACCTAACCTAAACCTCACGACATTTTAGTTGCCTTTCCTCTAAATTTATTAACCTCAATTCAAGCTTGGCAATTAGAACTTTTCAGGTGTTCTGGGTATTTCCTGTATATGACCAAGAAACCTGGCTCTGCTGTGACACATGGAGCAAAGAGTGGATTTGTGTGACAAGAAGTGGTGGAACAACTCATTTGCCTCAGACTTTTGAAACCACAAACAGAAGCCAATGAAATTACATTGTCCCACACCGTCCAGTGTCCTGGTCTGTGGCTTTTGCCAGCACCATGAAGAACATGCCATTTAATCCACAGAATAAATGTGGCAGAGGGAAATTGTTGTCAACAAGAGTAGGAGCAGTTGTATTTGTGATTTTGAGTTTCTCACTGAAAACAACCCTTCCTCAACAGTTATCCCAATATAGTGACTGCCACAAGAGAAATATTTCTATTCATCTGTTTAGGGAGATGTTCCCTCTGCATTATGCCCTAAAAAAACCTAAAAATGTGTTCACCATGCCTCAGAAAGTTTTCCCCAGAGCAGCAACTGCTCTGATTATCCCCATTACTGCACTCCTGACTCCTGGCTTCCATTCAGAGAAGAAAAATCATATTTGCTTGCACACTTTGGAGTTCTGAAAAACTTTTACTGCTGTGGGAGACATCCAAGAGGCAGAACATTCAACTTGTCTGACCTGTTTGCCATGGACCACATCAGTCCAATTCCTTTGGTATTTGTCATGTCTGTGGGGCTAAATTACTACACTGAATTTTTTTTTTCTGAATGCTTTATCAGTTCCTTTCAGCCAGGATTTAAACTTCCTCTCTCTGCCTTCCTTTGCTGTGTGTAAAACTCCATTTCCTTTCCCTTTCTGGGCAGAGAAGATAAAGAGATCCAGAACTGAGCAGTGTTTGTTTGGGGTCAGCTAAAGCCCCACAGAGAGGCTGGCTGATAAACACCAAGAAATAATGGATTTGATTGGGGATTTTTGTCTATTGGTTGTGGGTTTAATGAGGAAAATGGAGTTACCTGGGAAAAAAATCATAGTCCAAACTGAAAGTGGGGAAATTTAAGTTACACATGAGGAAGAAATTGTTCCCTGGGACTCGGTGAGACCCTGGCACAGGGTGCCCAGAGAAGCTGTGGCTGCCCCTGGATCCCTGGAATTGTCCAAAGCCAGGCTGGATGGGGCTTGGAGCAACCTGGGATAGTGGAAGGTGTCCCTGCCATGACAGGGGTGGGATTGGGTGATCTTTAATGGCCCTTCCAACCCAACTCCAGGATTCTGTGATTCTGTGGTTCATTATTCCCATGGTGGATTTAAGGGAATTGCCATTATTAGTGTGCAGCACACTCATACCTGGAGTTGTAGCTGATTGCTCAACCCCTTTCCTCACCACTTCTCTCTCCCCTCCCAGACCCCTTTAATTCCAGGACATGAGAAGCCTGTAGGAAGAGAGAGGGAGAAAAAGGAGAAATTCGTGGGAATGGAGTCAGAGAAAAGCTGTGGGGTGAGCAGGTTCAAGTGGTGTGATATGAATTCCAAACCAAAGGTGAAAGAAGGAAGCTTGAATAAAATCAAACCCAGCACAGTGAGGTCTGGATCAGCTCTGGATTGTCAAACCAGACAGGGAGAAATGATGCTGCAATGTTTTATCAGAAGAAAAGTTCTCTGAAAGGGCTCTGAGAGCTGAGGAAATTGAAAATTATTAAGGTTGGAACCAGGAGTGATGAGGGACAGCAAACATCTACATCTGGGCTTAGTGGAGCTGTACAGTTGGATAGAACTTAGAGATTTTTGAGGTGTGGGAATGATGCCTCAGGTTTTAGCTTTTATATTTTTCAGATTCTGTGCTGCTTTAGTGTGTGGGTCTGAGCTTCACATCAGGGCATGGTGAGCTCTGTGCACAGAGCAGGGAGACAAAACAATTCCTGCTCCAGCTGGGCACCAAGGACAAATGACCCAATCTCAGCCCCAAGAGCACAAACCCCGTGGGCTGGAGAGAGAAAAACAAGCAGGGTGGGACTGCAGGGGCTAAAGCTGGGATGGGACAATGAACTGCAAGATGCAAATGGAGCAGAACTGATCCCAGGGAGAGACCCCGTGCCCGGCCGTGCATTTTGGGGTCATTTTGGTTCATCTTGGGTGCAGCCCTGGCTGGGCTCTGGTGCTGCCCAAGGTGCATCCATGGAGGAGATCCTTTGAATAAATCCCTGCTTTATTCTTTAGCTCTGTCCAGTCTCTGCTCTAGATCAGCCTTCACAAGGCATCAGGAAAGCAACAGGATTTGGCAAAAAGCATCCCTGTGAAATGGAAGATTAATGGGGGAGAGATTGATCTTCACAGAGTCCGTGTGACAAGGCTGAGGACAAAATCAGGAGAGCTTAGACAAGATTATATTTGACTGTGACAGTCATCCTAAACCACCAAGGAGTTCAGCCTGTCTCCCTCATATGAACTGTGAATCCTGATAAACCCATGTGCATACTGCAAACAGATTGAAACCCAGTGTAACTAAATCCATATTGAATTACAAACTGCTGCAAGGTTATTCCAGTTAAAATACAGCATTCAGAGGGGAAACATTATAAAGCACTGAAAAAATGAGCCCCAAAAATTGTATTTAACAAACCCTTGTATATGGGCTAAATCAGACTCGTAAAACCATCTCCAGGAGGCTGAAGACTGATTTCTCTGCTGTTGAGACCGAAGAGCCAGAGCACAGAGGAGTGAAATAATTCCTAAGAAAGCACTGGTAGAAATCAGGAAGCCTTGCTGAACTATTTGTTCTCTCCACTACACACATTTCTTCTTATTCTCAAGAATGACCTGAGATTGTAAAATATCCCAGGTCTTACTTGCACTTGGTTCATTGTGTGTGAATGTAAAATACCTTTTTTTAATTGTGTGTGAGTTGAAAGGGAAAATAAATATTTCATGACCGGTTCTTCAGACCATTTAAACACCTGCTTTTTCTCTCTCCAAATTATTATCCTTACTTCTTTCCCTTTTCAATGAGTTTAATGATATGGCACATATTACATTTTATTCTGATGCATTATTTCTCTTTCACTGCCTTGAGTAGGTAAAGGTGTAAATAGGGAACAAAATCTAACTCACGAGGACAGGAAATGGAGAACATTCCCCCTGTTTCTTCCCCCCTAAAAGTTGTGCAGAACTACTTTCCTTAAATGGGAACAGAGACTGAAAACCCTGCCAAAAGCCCCAGCTCAAAGGTAAATATTAGTGTCAGAGCACAAGTAAGGAAAACACTTCTAATTTTATAGTGCCTTTCATCCAAGTGTTTCAAAACATCCCCCAGATATCGATCAAGACTTTCTGAGGGATTTTTTATAGGTACGAATTTCCCATCACAATGTTAGAGGCGAAGAGCCACTAAAATGGAAAAACTGCTTTCTGTGGTTTGTTTCTAACAGCTGAGAAAGAGAAATCAAAATAAAAGAGTTCAATTTTTTTTTTGTAATTGTAATAACGGAGATTTTTATATGTGTGTTGAAAGGGGTGTTTGGTGAGAAATCCATAAAGACAAAGTTCCTGGATTCAGAATTAACCTTTTTATGTCATCCCTTTGAAATAAAATTGGTGGGGTTTAAATAAATAAACTTTATTTAAAGTTTATTCCATTGACCCTTGGAATAGCAGATTAAATGATACAGAAATCAGATATGATGAAATTTGTTCATGTTCTTTCCCCATCCTGATTCCAGCAGTTACTCAGACCCTGTGGCCAAAGTTTTTTGCCCTTTCCATTGCTTGTGCAGATTTTTCCTTAACCACTTTTATTCCAGCTGTTGCCACAATATCTCATTTTCCATGAGATGCCATTTCCAACCAGATTCCTTTTGGCTGTAGAGAGTTGAACATAAGGTTACAAATACTTTACACTGCTGGTATGGAGGTACTCTCCAGAGTAACCTAGGAGTAGAATGTAGAATACTATCAAAATTCACTCAATCAAAATCAACCCAAAATTTGGGTGACCTCATGACTGGTGTACTTTCTAAATTAGCTTTTCATTTATATTCTGTGAGCTCAGTATCCAAAGGGATTTTCCCACCTTTTTAAAAACAGATTTAGGGGCAGCAGTGTAAAAGCTAAGGGAGCTTGAAGGCAGAAAAATTTCTTTCCACTGCAAAACTGAAAAGGCAGGAAGGCTGGAAAAAATCTTTAGTATTCAGCAATGTATAACACTGTAGATGGAGTTATTACTCTGACAATTGGAAGGAGAGTTCCAATAAAACTTTGCAATTTAAGGCATTTTCTTGTATTCCAATTGAATTCTTGGGGAACAAGTTTAGGGGAACTATGTGCAAATGAGACATTAAAAGTTGTCTTTTTACTTTTATTTTTTTTTCAAAACCCAGTTTCTATGAAGCCTTAACAGTGACACAGGTGTTGTTAAAAAAAAAAACTAAGATGCAATTATCTAGGATTTGGAGAGTTACTAATGATTCTCAGAGAGAATGAGAAGCAATTTGGTTGTGCTCTGTTAATGTGTGAAGTGATTTATAAAGGGAGCAGTAATGAATGTTGTCACTTCTAAACAAAACAAAGCACTTGTAAAGAACATTGATCTGTCCTTTTTTTTCCCTCAGAACTTAGATGGATGAAGATTGCAACATCAGCAAGTTTAACAAAGTTAACTCTGCCAGCTACAAACCATTCTTCAAAGCTATTTCTCTCATTCTACAGAAACCAGACTTTTTTCTTTTTGCTTCATAATATATTTCAATTTTGATGCACCTAAAGGCAAGTGCATATTCAAATAAAGCAAAATAAACTGGGAATTAACATTATCAATTTTTTATATTTATATCCTCTTGCTCAAGATGACAACCAGACTCTAATTTTGTTTTATTCCTTTTTTTAATAAAGAACACCACCCCCGTGATTAGAGGAAAATTAAGAAGTTTATAACCACAAGCCCTGCAATTTCAGCCAAATTATTTTGCAGGCACCTCTTGATTACCTGTGGATTCATTATCCCATTTAATGTGGCAAAAAATTTCTCATAGGATCATAAAATATCCTGCAGGACTTCTCTCAGTGTAACCCCCTATTTATTTGTTGTTGATATCTCTCTGCCATCCAAAAATGTTTGAATAATGGGAGTAAGAGTTTTTTTAGTAAATGATGTATTTTTGGTTAAAAAAGGTAGAACAAATTGGAGGTATTGCAAAGATAATCAATGAACAAATACGCTCATGAGACACAGAAATTAATTAAAAAAATTAAATGTGTTAAATATGTGCTAAATATATCGACTACTTTGCCTCTTATGAAAGATCAAACTTAATGACATTTGTTTACTAATCTTTCATTTTTCAATTAAACACTGGCAGAATATATTGGACCAATATCCTATTCCCAATCTCTTGATCTCAGGGACAAAATAAATTCTTTGGTTTCTACAAGGGGACATTCCAGATGCACTTGCCAAGGAAAAGGGTTCAGGTGTCTGAGATGTCTGGGAGGATAAAAGAACAAAGAATTTGGAAGTTCCAGCTCTTTTTGGTTTTTTCCTATTATATATTCCCCTCCCCTCTCTCTCCCTGGGAGCAGGACTGTGATATCCAACTCTCTTTTGCTGTGAGACATTGGTGGGCACAGCAGATAAATCATTCCAAGGAGTATAAAACCAAGTAAATTATTTGGATCATCACACCTGAGTCTTGATCCTGTGCCATGGCCAATCATGAAGAGGTAAGAACTACTCCATATCCAAACAAATTGAGAATTTTATCCAAATAAAGAGCACACCACTTTCATAGAGAGCTGAAAATCATCCAGAGAAAAAGCAAACAAACTGCAGTAATTTCTCCAGCTGTCAAAAGGCTCTTGACAGAATTAACCAAAATTAGTGTGGATATCTCCAGTTTCTGAGTAAATGTGGCTTTAGTTCTCATTTTGCTTTCATAATTGGAACAAGACGCGGTGAAATTGTCTGGACGCCTCCGTGCTGGAAATAAATTAGTTCCCCTTCATAGTCTCTTAAGAAGAGGGACTGAGCAAAGCCTTCTTCTTTCTGCTTATTTACTGAGGCTCTGCAATTACAACGAGGCAAATATGACTTGCTAAGTAGCGAGAATACAAATGGAAAATTTAATCTCTGAGGGGCTGCCTTTGGGCACAGACAATAATTCAGCTGCACACACCTATTTGCATTTATTTCATCAGGTTGGAACATAAGCAACATAAGCAAATGTGGTTTGGAAAGAAGTGCCATGAGGGGAGGGTTTCAGATTCTCAGGTGGCTGGGATGATCGTCTGAGATGACCTAATTCTGCTCAGGGTCCTCCTCCAGGGGATCACAAGCCCCAGTTTGACTGAAATGCCCAGGGATTTTCCTCCAAAAAGAGGCATCAGGCTTGCTGAAGATGGATTGGTGCAAAGGAATGATGGAAGCATGGATTGGGTGTTGGGATAAGTTGGTCAGTGCTCAAATCCAGACTGACCATGAGGTCTCCAGGAGCAAACACGAGATAAGGGAATTTTAACCAAATCTACCTCCATGTGCTTTTCCCCACTTCAGAATCCAAGTTTTCCATGTCAGATGGGAATGATCTTTATGGGAACATTCCTCATCAGGCCTCCAACCCTTCTTCCTTTTATTTTTTTTTTTATATTTGTATCCTCATTTCCCTCACCTCAAAATCTTAAGGATAATGGATTATCTTCTAGTAACTCCAATAACCCCACTGACCTCTCCGTTCATTTCACTGAGCCTGTTGGGGCTGATCTCCCTGCAAACCCTTTTCTCCCTCTGCATCCCCTCCTACCTTTTAGCTTTCCTGGGGTTCCCATCCCATAAACATCAAAAAGCCTTTCAAATTCCCATCAGCATATTCAACAGCACTATCATCTCCCCTGAACTCAAAATAAGGAATAGTTATTATCCATCCAAAGGCATAAAATAGACTTTGCACTTAGGAGCTTTAATTTTGAAGCTCATTAGATTCAGTTTGTTCCCCTAAAATTCATCTTGATTTATGAACACAAGGTGTATCCACCATGGTGAAAAAGGTATCTCACACATCACTTCTCATACACGTAACTGTGGGGTTTTTTTTTTGTTCCAAAAGACAACAAATTTGTTTATTTACTTCTTTGTTTTCTTTATTCATTTGTCTTTAGGGAAAGCAACAAATAATACTCTGCTCTGGGAAGGTAATAACTTCAGGGCAGTCTCTCGAGTATTCATATTCTTCAGAAAGTAAAATAATTTTTCACATAGTTAATAAAAAAAGGAAGTTAGAGGTCAAGAGTCAAGCATCCATTAATGTTCTAATATTCTATCTCTTTATTGCCTTTGTTTGCAGTGAGAGAACAAAATTATAGTGACTGCAATTTTTTAAAATAAAATTGGAATCTAGTGTTGGTAGATTGATGATTCTCAGCACTCAAAGTCCTTGAAAACACCCTCAAATAGAAAATGCTGAAAGGAGACCCTCTTCTATTAAAGTCAAAATAAATCCTAGTGATGGCTTCCCAAGTCCAGAATTTCAGCGTATTCTAAGTGTTCTTCAAACAGATTTGATGATGCTCTTCAAACCTTGACTTTGATAGAAAGAAAAGTCATGTCTTGAGCTGGAGAAAAAGAAAAGTCTTGTCCATCTTCTCTCCATAACTTGGCACTCAAAATCGTTGAAGAAGCCCTCAAATAAAAAATGCTGAAAGGGCACCCTCTTCTATTAAAGTCAAACTAAATTTCAGTGATGGTTTCCCAAGTCCAGAATTTCAGTGTATTCTAAATTCAAACAGATTTGATGATGCTCTTCAAACCTTGACTTGGACAGAAAGTCTCGCCTCTTGTTCATGTTCCCTTCATGACTCCAGAGTTTCTTTTGGTGACTTTTTGCCTTCTCACTGGTCTTCCCTCAAAATATGAAGAATCCAGTCCTAAAAACTCCAGCAGTTTTTTTTTCTCTTCTTTCTCACTTCTTTCCACCATCCCTTTCAATGAATTCTTGTGCTGGTGACTTCTGAAGTGCTGCTGACAGAGTGGGGGACTTTACCTAGTAATGCCCTGCACAGCTGAGGTGTTGGCTCCCTTGTTCACTCCTAAATTTACTTTATTTTTACCTCAAGAAGTATCTTGAGCATTTGTGCTTGGAATTCTGATTCGTTGAGAGGGCTTTCAGTTCACTGGAATTTTCTAGATCTGGCCATACAGGAGTGTTGTGGTTTAAACCCAGCTTGGAGCTCAACA
>NW_005054474.1:164387-178847 GCF_000277835.1 Geospiza fortis | reverse complement strand
AAATAAATGGGAGGGTAAAAGTGAGAAAACTCACAGGTTGATATAAGAACAGTTTACTAGTTCAAATAAAATAATAATTGTGATTTTAAAAAAACCAACAATAACAACAACGATAACCATAGCAACAATAACCATAATCATACCCTTAATACAATATAATGAAAAGGGGAATAATTTTTAAAGCAGAGCAAGCACAATAAACCTGCAGAAAAACAAATGATGCAAATGCAAAACAATTTTTCATGACCAACCAAGCAATGCCCAACCAGTCCCCAAGCAGCCATCCCTGGCCAAATTTCCCATTAATTTATATGCTGAGCATGATGCCACAGGGCCTGGAATACCCCTTGGGACAGCTGGAATCAGAAGAAAAAAAACCTTGACTCTGTGCAAGCGCTGCTTAGAAATAACTAAGATGTCACTGAATTATCAATCCTGTTTTCAGCACATTTCCAAAATTTAAGCTTATATTAGCAACCATGAAAAAAATTAATGCTGCTCCAAAAAAAAAAAAAAAAAAAAAAATCAGCGCAAGGGGTTTTTACTGTGAAGGGGACAGGAAGGGTATCTTGTTCCCTAGAAGTCTTAATTCCTTGGAAGTCTTAATTCCTTAACACCTCCATTGGGACAGACAAGAACAGAAGTTGGCTACCATCATAATGGGGTCAAATTAACAGGGATTTGTGGCTTTTGTATGTTTTTCTCCCTTGTGTCATTGCAAAAATCCCTCACGACTTCATGGAATCTTTTCACAGAATTCACCACAATAAATACTGGCTACAGAAATACATAATTCACAGCATCAGGCTAGATTTGATTTACTTCCTGGAACCAAATTCCTTACCAGTTCCCAGGGAGCTGCAGTCATTCAGAGGAACATTCCTTTTCCATAAAAAAACCTACCAAGACTTTCAAAAATCCAGCCTCTCCAGTACAGTCCCAAAGGTATTTCTGGGGCTGTTCAGTGTCCTGAATTTCCAGGAAGGTCATTAAGCTGGAACATTGTAAATTGCTAATAAATTTTAAGTTCTATGCCCTGTAAATAGAATACAAGAGAAATTAGGATCCTCTTACAGTGACTTATATAGACACTGTCCCACTGCAGTAAATCTTCTCTATGTGCAGTGATTAGAGCAGTGATTTAGGATCATTTCAGACACCTACAGTAAATAACAAGGCTTTTCAGTGGTTGTTACATCGTCATATATCCTGCAGCCTTCCCACTCAATTCTTTTATGGGGATTGATTTTAGGGGATGTACAGGAGATTTTCTGGAATGGTTGACACTCTCCCTTTCCTGGATCTGTGTCACAGACACATCTACAAAGGCTGCCAGGCTTCCTGCCCAAAAAAAGCAGCAAGTCCCCTTCAGGAAAGCATCCAGAAGCTGCTGGCAAGATAAACTCAGCTCCAGACAACTGGCTCCAAGCAGTTATGGATGTGAACCGTGTCTAATTCTGGTGCCCTTCATCCAAAGCAATCCCTCAGTGCCATCCCGGAAAGATTTTGCATTCCAACACTTTTATTTCCAACCTATAAACATGTGAATCAAGGAATGAAATGTGCCCTCGTTGTCATCCTGTAGAGACGGAGCTCTGGAGTGCTACCATGTGGGATTCACATTCTCTGAACCTGAGAAGCAGAGAAAAGAATGATCAAAACAATTCTTATCTCATTTGCTGTGCCTGTGTCGTGCCAAAGTGGAATGCATTGTGGAAGATTGTTTACCTGAAGGGAATTGGTAAATGGATTCTGGTGTGAGTGTTTTGATTCATTGGCCAATGGAATCCAGGTCTGTGTGTTGGGACTGTCACTGACAAGATTCTGGGGAGTTGAGTTGACTGCTTGTGTAAATTCAGTTTAGATGTAGCGTAATATAGTATAAAATAATATGGTATAATAAAGTAATTACTTAGCCTTCTGATAAGATGGGGTCCTCCTCATCATTTCTCCCTGCCACGGGGGTCACTTTGATCTCCGATATTACAACTCGGTGCCCTCACATGAACAAAGAAACCTCCAGTAATTCCATTTCTGACTCTCCAAACCATCTCCGCCTCTCCCCACCTTCATTCCTCACTCAAATGTGGAATCACAGAATCACTGAGGTTGGGAAAACCCTCCAAGACCATCGAGTCCAAGCTGTACCAAATCCCCCATTTGTTCTCAGCCCAGAGCACTCAGTGCCACCTCCAGGTGACACCTCCAGGGATGGGCACTCCAAACCTCCCTGGGCAGGCCCTTCCAACGCCTGAGCGCCCTTTCCATGGGATAATTCCTCCTGGTGTCCAACCTGATCCTCCCCTGGAGCTAATTGAGGTCATTCCCTCTCCTCCTGTCCCTGTCCCCGGGAGCAGAACTTGACCCCAACCCTGGCTGTCCCCTCCTGTCAGGTTCTGTGGAAACCCAGGGCACTGGGAATATTTCTCTGCTCAGGGGAGCACCGACTTTGACCCTTATTCATAGAGATAGTTTCCTGGACTTCAAGATAGACTGGAATCCACAAAAGTGTGCAATAGATTATAGAGAGCAGTGCAGGTGTGTCACTGGGGAAGAAATTGAGGTTTTGGGATTTTTAGTGTGTTGTGGATGGAAGCAAGATGGAGGGCACAGGTGTCATCCTGGGTTTCTTCTTCTTCTTCTTCTTCCTTCTTCTCCGTGGGTTTGGGTGGCATTTTGTAATTGGGCAGAAAAGTCCCCATTGCAGCTCTGTGGGATCAGTTATTGGGTTAAAAGGGAAAATAATCCAGGTGTCAGTTCTTAATTGGATAGTTTAGTCTTAAAAGCCCTTGGAACAAGAGATAGTTGGCCATTTTGTGCCTTCTGATGAAAAACTCCCAGTAGTGAGACTGTTTTACTGATAAGAAATAATAAACACCTGAGTCCAAACATGAACCACTGTCTCAGGTGCCTTCAATCCAGACCCAGAGAAACCAATGACTGGTACCCCCACAAGGTTCTGCACAAAACCGAACTCAGAATCAACAAATTCCTTCCTGTGCTGCCAAAAACTTCCAAATTTTTGTGTAGAAAACCAACACTGAGAAGAACAATTTATCTGAGATTGATTCCCTGCTTTGTGGCAGCAATGCTAATAAAGCAAATTTTGTGTGTTTACCCTGGAAGATGCAATAATGGAATTAAGAGGGCCATGTCTAAATGCAAGCTGTGTTTTTTGGAAATATTTTTCTCCTTGTTCTCCATCAACTGCTGAAAAAGTGCAGTTGAAACTTGTTTGTTTGGGTTTTTTTTTGATTGCTGCATTCCAGAATAGAAAGTATTTAAAAATTTATATTGAATAGGAGAGTTAGAACTGCCAAATTTAAAAATAAAGTGATATGTGGGTGTTGAAATAATATCACAGCAAATATTGTAGGTATTTTGTTTCTTTAAAAAATTGATTTAAATTCTAATTAGAAAGCAAAAATAATGGCTCTTGGATGTCCTTTTTCAAAAAGAAGTTTCTACACTTCTTTTTCAGCTTTGTAAGTCACTACTTCTTTAGGAATTAAAAGAAAGAGATTCTTAGAGAAACAAAGGTAAAACTGTGAGGCAGCTACACATAATTTCAGGTTAAATTGCCTTCAGCCTGTCTTCTATCACAGCTGCTTTTAGTGCTTATTGGGATGTGGAAATGTCTCTGTAGTGGCTAAAAATAAAGCACACTCCAGCAGGGATGGAATGAAAAGCCATTTTTGTCTGTGTTTAAAGTGCTCTGCACTTCACACACATTTAAGTCATAGCTGAGATTTTATTAGGTGGAAAGAGAAACCTCTTTCTATGTTTTTTTTTTTAACTTCTAGGAGCAAAATTATTTTTGAGCAAGAAAAAGAATGCAATTTTAGGTTTTAAATACAACAAAAACTACGACCTTTTCAATTATTGCAATGCTCAAAATATTATTTATTTAATGTCAGCTGTAAAATAATAAACAATGTGTATAGAATATATACAGTATATACCTTTTAAAAGAGGACCAAAAGGTAACAGTTAGAATAAAACATAAATATTTTGACACTGGAGGAACTCTTGATCCAAAATTTACCTTGCCTTTACATTTTCTTCTTGCCTTTCACTTCTCAAGTCTGTGTAGCTCCATGAAATGTTTGGCCTTGAGTCAAGTTTTTTGTTGGTTTTTTTTCAGGAAAAGTATTTTACTGGATTATTTCCATGGATGTCAGCACCTGGTTTTGATGGAAAAAGTAAAGATTGTCCTCTGGTTGAGTATTTATTTATTCAGGTGTGTGTCTGGAGAAAGTTCTAACTTGTTCCTTCCCTTCTTTAGATGGCCTGTACAACATATCACAGTTTTTCAGACTAAGTCAGAAAAATGTACATTCAGAGCTTTTTTTTTATGTATTTACTCAAATTCCATGAAGCCAAACTCTGTGACACATTGATTAGAAAATTTTAATAACAAACAAAATGGCTAAAAATGTAATAGAAATTATTTCATCCCTCAAAATGGACAGCCTTGGCTTTTGAAGGGGTATTTATTCCTTTTCTCTGACTACACACAACAGTTATTTAAAATGGCCAGAGCATATAATTTTTCAGTTCACTGAATTAAGGTAAAATCAGTTTAAGTCAATTTTCTAAGCATTCTGTCTGCTGCTAATTTCAACATTGGTTGTGGGTTGGGTTTCCTTCTGGGGGGAGGGATTTAAAAAAAAATTCTTTTCTTAGCGTTTAGAGGGCTTTTTAAATATTTCCTTTTTTTTCCCTTTTTGAAGGTGTGAAATTCTTTTTCTTCACTTATTAGGGTTATTTTTTTCACAATGGTTAAACATCATAACCCATATAATGCATGGAAAATGGTGTGGTGATGTTGTCAGCCATCCAAAGGGAATGCAGAGAACAGCACCTCAGTTTTCAAACTTCCCACTTTTATTTTGGATTTCTGAAGTTCCCAGTATGATTTATTTCACTATTTCCTGTGTCTTTCCTATGCCAAAAGTGTCTATTAACGGGAGAGCAAAAAGTGAGTGGCTTTCATCCTTTATCAAATGGCAAAATCCATTTTGCAGGGATAGGACAACGAACAATGGGTAGAAACTAAAAGAAATTTAGGGGAATTTAGGTCAGATATTGGGAAAAAATTGTTTCCTGTGAGGGTGGGCAGGCCCTGGCACAGGGTGCCCAGAAAAGCTGTGGCTGCCCCTGGATCCCTGGAAGTGTCCAAGGCCAGGCTGGATGGGGCTTGGAGCAACCTGGCTGTAAAATTTTAAAATAAATTTATGTTAAAGGAACTTCATCCTTTCATGTTTTGACTTGGGTGGAAACTGATCAAAATCACATCCAGAGCTTGAATTTTTAATAATCACATACAGATCTACAAAATCAGAACAGACACTTAAAGAAGTCAACAGTGTCAACAAGAATCATCTTTACTGGAAGTCAAACTCAATATTTTTTTCAATATATTTTGTTTCACTTAAGCTTTTCTCAGACATTATGTTTTTCTTTTGATTACATTATTGGCTGAGAATATTAAAGTGAATAATCAAACATATTTTGAACCTTTTTCCACAGGGACATGACAATGCAAGTTTGCTGTAATATACTGAAAACAGATATCTGCTTATACTTTTTTGTTTGCTTTAAAGAATGCTGATAATCATTGCTGGAAAACAGTCACAGAGGACTGAAAAAATACTTAAAATAGTTGAAAATTTGATATGCGATAATTGGCGATAACACTGCTTCCCAAACTGGACATTTCTCATTATTAATTTTCTTTTTAGTGTCAGACTGCATTTTTTACTCTTTGTTTGGAAAAAAAAACTGTTGAAGGGTTTTTCTCTCATTATTGATTGGGATTCATCTCAGCTACAGAGACCTGAAAGCCCATGGGTGTTGGAAAGTTTGGCTTTTCCAGAGTGGTGATTCCAGGTATAATTTCCAATGGAATCAGACAGAATTGCTGAGCCTGGCAGGGATTTCTGGTGAACATTTATTCCTGGCCAATTGCCCTGCATTGATCAGAGCCTCAACTAAAGCAGGACTGTGGCATTCACTTTTTCTGAAAAATCCCTTCACCCAGGGTTTTCTCCTGGGAAGCTGAGAAGCCTCAGAGAAAAAGGAAAACAATAATTATCTCATTTGCTTCTCCTGGGTTATGCTCATGTGGAATGTGTTTGGAGATTGTTTACCCACAGGTGATTGTTTCATTGGATTCTGCTGTGAGTTGTTTTGGCTCATTGGCCAATCAGGGCCAAGCTGGGTCAGGACTCTGGAAAGAGTCACGAGTTTTAATTATTATTATCTTTTTAGCCTTCTGTAAGTATCTTTTCTGTATTCTTTAGTAGAGTTTAGTATAGCATTCTTTAATATAATATAATATTATAAAATAATAAATTAGCCATCTGAGAATACGGAGTCAGATTCATCATTCCTGTCTTTGTCTGGGGGGCAAAGCAAATACAGTACAGGACCTTGTCCGAACTGCTTCTGAACCTCTCCAAGGATGGGGACTCCACAACACCCTGGGGCAGCCTGCTCCTGTTCAGCCACCCTCTCACTAAAGACAAGTTTTCTTATGATTAAACTTAATTTCTGCCTTATTTGTGGTATTATGGTATGTGGTCTTTTCAGGGTCCCAAGGATGAAGGAGGAATTGATGAATCTGACTCCACGTTCTTAGAAAGCTAATTTATTATTTTATGATATCATGTTATATTATATTAAAGAATGCTATACTAAAACTATACTAAGGAATAGAGAAAGGATACAGACAGAAGGTTTAACAAGATACTAACTAAAAACTCGCGACTGACTCCTCAGAGTCCGATACAGCCTGATGATGATTGGTCCTTAAATAAAAACAATTCACATGAAATCAATCAAACAACCACCTGTTGGATAAACAATGTCCAAACCACATTCCAAAGCACCAACAGGGAGAACAATGAGATAATTAGTGTTTTCATTTTTCTCTGAGGCTTCTCAGCTTCCCAGGAGAAAAAATCCTGGTGAAGGGATTTTTCAGAAAATATGACAGTGACAATGGTATTTATAGTATTTTAGTTTCTGCCTTATTGCTGTGTACTTGTCCCTGAGAAGACATTTGCTCTGTCTTTACCCCCAATCAGATGTCTGCACCCACTGGGAGCTCCCCTGAGCCTTCTCTTTCCAGGCTGAGCTGTTCCAGTTTCAGCCTGTCCATGTGGGTCAGGTCCTTTACCACCTTTATGGTCCTTCCCTGCCTCACTCCAGGATCTCCCAGTTTCTCCTGTACAGGACCCAGCACCCAATTGTCTCACCAGAGCTGTGCTGAGGGGAGATTGCCCAGAAAAATTATGGATAACTCATCCCTAAAAGTGTCCAAGGCCAGGCTCTGTTAGAACCCTGGTTACTGAGATTTTCAATTTTCTGTGCTAACAAACACTGACCCCCCAAGAGAACGCTGTATTTAATCTAAAGACATAGAAAAAAACTTCCAAAATTAAATAATAGAACTAAGATTATAAATATCACATAATAAAAAACTTAATTGTATTTAAAAAATGTATTTATTATTTATTATTGTATTTAAAATACAATAATATATAACAAAATGAAAGTTTTAAAACAGAAACTAATCCTTCTTCTTCATAAGTTTTACTATTATATAATTAAATTTAAAAGAAGTTTTAGTATTATATAATTAAACAAAAAATCCACTAACCACAAGAAGTTAGTTATTAAATTAAAAGTAAAAATAATTTGAGTATCATTTCTTAATTAAATAATTTATCCTTAAAAAGCCTTATAAAATACAGGACCATTTTTAATTCATTAAAATAAAATTTATTAAAATAAAATACTGTAAAGCTCACAATTTATGAAACTATATATGAATATAAACGAATAAATATTGAAGTCCAAAGAAAAAATACTATCTCACACATTTAATCCCAACCCTAACAAAAAAACAAAAAACCCACTTAAAAATTAGAACTCCACAAGGCTGGATGGGGCTTGGAGCAGCCTGGGATAGTGGAAGGTGTCCCATGGCAGGGGCTGGAATGGGATGAGTTTTCAGGTCCCTTCCAACCCAAACCATCATCCCTAAGGACTCCAAGGGAATTTTCTGCCAAGTTACTTTCCAACCTGTTGGCCCCTGGTGCATCCTTCTGTGTGGAGTAATTCCTCTTCAAGGACTAAAATGAAATATAAAACTCACTTAGATTCAACACTGAAATATTAAGATGCTGCTGCATGAATCACTCTCGTGGCAATGTACCTGCTTCTAATTCCTCTGGGCTTTAATGCATTCCAACAGGAAGCAAGTGCTTATACACCTTTCAAGGGCTGGAACTAATCACTCTGCTAAAAATCATAGAGAATATGTATGAAGGTAAAAAAACCCCAGTCATTAATCCTTTTTCTGTTTCTCAGAATTACCAGAGTCTTCAGAGCTTCCAGATCCGGTCCATTTAAAATAACCTCAGCCTGACTTTTGATGCTGCTGTTGGTTTCCAGCTCCTTTAATCTTTGAGGAAAACTGTTCCAGTCAGAAAACTGAATGGATCATCACTGAATTAAAATCTAAGGAGGGACATGAAGCTCTGCTGGTCTGACTCTCCCTCCCACTGCCTTCATTATTTAATGCAACACTTGAGAAGTCGCTTAAACTCATAGGAAATTACAAATCCCCTCACTGCATTGAGCAGAAGGAACAATTCTACTTCCATGGCAGTTTTTTGATCAGAACCCTTTGTTCCATACGAACAGGTGTGTGCTTAAGTTATTTTGCTTTTCAGAGTGCAGAAAGTCACCCTTTTAGTTTATTCTTCACACCTGAATGAGTCCCACCTCCAGCAGGAACTTTGAGGCCTTCTCAGTGAAAAGGAGAGCTTTGTTCCTAACAGCACATCACACACAAAGCTGCTCAGAAGGAGAAAGTGTTGCACAAGACTGGGATGGAGAACAGCAGGTAAAGGTTCTCCCTCTTTTCAGCGGTTTTATTTGTGGCGTCTGAGCCAACATTTGACACCTGTGGCAAACTGAGTGAAACTTTCTCCTTGAGCTACCCCACAGAAACCACTGGAACTGTCTGTGGAAGGTGTTCTGCTCCCAGAGAGCAGAGATATTTTGATGTGAGAAAGATCTCAATTTTGATCTGGCTAAGAGCATATCCTACTGGACAGGATTTGGGCAGACAGGTGGATTAAAAGGCTTGTGGTAAACTGAGGGACAGATCCTTTATCTGGCACCCTTTGGGACTCATTCTCCCCTTTGACAGAGCCTGCGTTTTCCATTCTCTGGCCTTCAGCTGCCATCAAATGTTGTATCTGATGGTGTTCACCCTTGTGTGGGGTGATGTGATGCCACTCCACTGTCCCATCTAGGAGCGTGCAAAGCAGGTTTCTTCTCATATTTGAGGCTAGATTGTTCCTTTATCTAGTAGGTCAATTTATTACCCCTGTTTTCTCCTTCTTTTTGTAGGCAACCTTCATCCAGGGCCCTGGAAGGGATTGCACTGGGATGTGACTGTGTTTTGAGTGTGGTTTTGTACCAAATGATCTTCAGAGGTCTTTTTAAATATAAATCAGTCTCTGTTTAGGGCCTGAAGCCAAGCCAGGAATATAAAAGCTGTAAATCCAGGCAGTAATTCTTAGCAGACATTTCTGGGATGGCGCTATGTGGGTGACAAGGTTCCACAGTTTAGATCAAAATGAGTAATGGGTCTGTCCCCAGCATGCAGGACATCCCTGCACTTAATGGGACACAGACAATGGGAGGGGAAGGGGAAAAGAGGACAGAGCTACAGGCTCCAGGTGGAAATTTTCTTGCATTTCCTAGTACAGCTTCCCTCAGATAAGTGAATTCTGTGAGCCTGGGGCCTAAAGCTCATCCTATTCGTCGAACACCCGAGTGCTTTGTCATGGTTCTCATCTCCACAATGCAACACAGACGGTTCAGACACATTTCTCTGTTGGCACCTGCAGTCTGTGATTCCAGCAAGGCTTTTGGTATTATCCCAGATCCCAGAATGGTTTGGATTAGGAGGGACCTTAAAGATCATCTTGTTCTACAGCTTCCACTCTCCCAGGCTGCTCCAAGCCCTGTCCAACCTGGTCTTGGACACTTCCAGGGACCCAGGGGCAACCACAGCCTCCCTGGGCACCCTGTTCTGGTGCCTTATCACCCTCACAGCCAAGAATTTCTTCCTCATATCTAAGTTAAATATCTCAGTTTTTACTTTCATTGACACCTACCTGTTGGAACCCTGGTTGCTGAGAATTTCAGATTTCTGTGCTGCCAGGCACTGACTCCTTCTCCTTCTCCTTCTCCTTCTCCTTCTCCTTCTCCTTCTCCTTCTCCTTCTCCTTCTCCTTCTCCTTCTCCTTCTCCTTCTCCTTCTCCTTCTCCTTCTCCTTCTCCTTCTCCTTCTCCTTCTCCTTCTCCTTCTCCTTCTCCTTCTCCTTCTCCTTCTCCTTCTCCTTCTCCTTCTCCTTCTCCTTCTCCTTCTCCTTCTCCTTCTCCTTCTCCTTCTCCTTCTCCTTCTCCTTCTCCTTCTCCTTCTCCTTCTCCTTCTCCTTCTCCTTCTCCTTCTCCTTCTCCTTCTCCTTCTCCTTCTCCTTCTCCTTCTCCTTCTCCTTCTCCTTCTCCTTCTCCTTCTCCTTCTCCTTCTCCTTCTCCTTCTCCTTCTCCTTCTCCTTCTCCTTCTCCTTCTCCTTCTCCTTCTCCTTCTCCTTCTCCTTCTCCTTCTCCTTCTCCTTCTCCTTCTCCTTCTCCTTCTCCTTCTCCTTCTCCTTCTCCTTCTCCTTCTCCTTCTCCTTCTCCTTCTCCTTCTCCTTCTCCTTCTCCTTCTCCTTCTCCTTCTCCTTCTTCTCCTTCTCCTTCTCCTCCTTCTCCTTTTTCTCCTCCTTCTCATCCTTCTCCTTTTTCTCCTTCTTCTCCTTCTTCTCCTTCTCCTCCTCTTCCTCCTTCTCCTCCTTCTCCTTCTTCTCCTCCTTCTCCTTCTTCTCCTCCTTCTTCTCCTTTTTCTCCTTCTCCTCCTCCTTCTCCTTCTGCACCTTCACTTTCACCTTCTTCTCCATGGGTTTGGGTGGTTTTGTGTAATTGGATAAAAAAGCCCCCATTGCAGCCATGGGTGGTTGGGTATTGGGTTAAAAGTAAAAATAATTGAGGTGTCATTTCTTAATTGGACACTTGATCCTTCAAAGGCCTTGTAGAGAGAGAGATGGGGCTCCATGTTTAGTTTGTGAGAGTGAAGTGCTGCAGAACTCAGGGTTTGTGAGACTGTGACAGAGATAAGAACTGATGAACATCTGAGTCCCAACAAGAAACACCATCTCACACATTTAACCCCAACCCTGGCAGAAGAAAAAAGAAGAATCAACACCTACCCATGTAAAAAGTCACCCTCCCTCCTTTTCCACAGCCCCATTCAGGTACTGGAAGGGACTCCAAGGCGTCCCCAGAGCCTTCTCCTCTCTCTGAATAACCCCAGCTCCCTCAGCCTGGCCATTGAAATGGGCTTTATTAAAACCCCAGCCTGGTGTTAAAACCAGCCTGATTTCTTCTCACGTAGGATCCAAGCTAAACCAGATTCTTTATGATGACGCCACATCTACCTGGAACAAATGAAATCAAAATGGTGGTTAAAATCAAAACAGACACAGTTTGTAAGGCCTTGTTAGAAATTACCAATAAAATACCCACCTAAATATATTCTTGAAAATATCAGAATATATTCTACACTCCTGTCTGCTGTCCTCAGTGCTATGAAATGCATCCCCTGGCACCAGTGGCTCTATGTCAGCATCTCTGCCTGTACAGACAATGAAGTACAGGACAGAAAAATGAAAAATTTTCTTTCTGCAGGAGATGATGTAAACAAATGTAGGAGAGAAACCCCCTTTTTGCTTTCCTTCTCAATTTATTTTGATCCAAGCTGTCCTACTTAATCTATTAAGCATCAGTTCCTGATCTCTGTCAGAACAGGATCTTGCTTTAGGCAGACTCTCAGTTCTTGTGCACAGAAGGGAATAACTTGATTTGCTTTGCCAGAGTTCTTAGAAGTTCCTGACCCCCTTAAACTAAAGTTACTCACATTTCTGTCCAGGGCAAAATATGTAAAAAGATGTCAAATTTGTAATATTTGGGTCTCAGGTAGGAATCAAAAATTCTGCAACCACAAATTGGATTTTTTCTCTGCACAATTCCTGGTATGAAAGGAAGAGAATGTAGGGATAAAGTGTGAAATAAAAAGAGAAAACCTCCAGGAAATGGAATTACTCATCTGGCATCATGATTCTTGCATCCCATGATTTTCTGCTGGTCTTTGTATCTATTTTACCTTTTTATGAGAAGGGAGAGGGACTGGAGGTGATGAGGTGATGAGCACCTGGATTGGAAGGATGTAGCCATGGGAGGTGCATAAACCCAAGGGAGGGAGGAAGCATTTTTAAGTTCCTCAGATTTTCCTGAGAAAAAAAAAAAAAAGGACAAATTGTCTAATCTGGCTCTGCCTCATTTTATCCACAGGCAAAATAGGGACTGCAATATTAATTTCTCAGCTGTGTATGAAGCACTATGTCAAATTGGGAAAAAAATCATAGAGTAACAAATAGCTCTGCACAACAAGATAAAGTTTTTGATAATAAAAGGGACAGTTCCAAAATCCTCTGTTTTATCTCTCTGATAAACTCACTTGAATAACAACCTTTATTTGCAAAGTGGCCACAAAAATATGAGAGCAAGAGGGTGACGAGCCTCTGGACAAAAAATCTGTCTTGGTTTGAAAAGACAGGTGTCTGCTAAGGAAGGCAGAAGCCTCCCGTGAAGTGGAAAATGTAAACCCCCTCCCTCTGAATTATTATAATTTTGAATTTAAGGGGCTCTCAGGCAAAGATATAGGAATAGGGGTAACAGTACTTTAAAAGGGAAGGAAATAAAAATAAAATAAAGATGCAATAGTACAAAACAAACCATGGCCAGAGTCAGACCATGCCCTGCCCCCTGTGTGTCAGGGGGTGGCACAGCCCCATCCCATGGGGGCTCAGCCCTCCTGCAGTGCCAGCTGTGCTGCTGCTGGAGCAGGGATCCTGCACAAGGGGGGAGTTTTCCTCTGCAGCTCCAGGGCTGCTGCAGATGGGCCTGGGCTCCCTCTGGCAATGCAGGGCAGCAGAAAGCTGCTCCTCTGGCAATGCAGGGGGCAAAGGCTGCTGTGCTGCTCCAGGCTCAGATTGGATCCAGGTAGGAATGCTTGGCTCCTCCCCGGGGCGCAGCATCTCCCCATGGGATGCTGGAATTGGATCAGCCCTGCAGGGACACTCAGTGGCCATGGACAGCAGAGATCTCCTGGAGGGAGGGTTGGCTGTGGGAGAGATAAAGAAAACTGCCCCATGACCAGGAGAGAACTGCCCCACCTCTGACAGATGGCAATAGAATACACACAGTCCTTTGCCATCTAGGACAAAACCCTGTCTCTGAATGGCCTTGCTTTGACACAGTGGGACAGAGGAAGTTGTATTTTAAATTTTAAATGGGATATTTAAGGCTGAAGAGGGGAATGGAAGCAAAACCCAAAAGCTCAGGTGTCTGCAGGTGCCTTTTGTACCACCAGGCTGCTGCAGCCTCTCAGGAAAATGTCACCTCCCTCTCCTGGGTTCACAGTGACTTCAGAGGTTTAAGAGAGGGAAAACAAATGTTTGACAGCCTCAAACTCCATGGATCAAAGATGGAATGAATATTGTTTTATAGTGATATTTTTAGGCTAAATGAAAATAGGTGGGAGTCAGTGCTGGCAGCGGAATATTTGCTTGCAAAGGTGATTGATACTGAGTTTAATTAAAATAGATCCTCCCACGCAAGTCCCTCCTCTCCCATTAAAACCCTTCTAGAAATTACTATTTATTGTTTATATATAGCCAGAGATTTTTATAGCTCATTCTTGGCCTGATCAACAGTAAGTTTGACCTTGGCTTTGAAAGAAGTGGGGTTTAGAGTTAATAAATTTTATAATTTTCCATTTCATTCCTCTTCTCATACAAAAGTTTGTTTACTTTCTCCTTTCTAGTTCTCCTCAATCATCCATGTAGTGTCTTATTTTGTTCTACTTTATTTTCCTTCTATAGCACTCTTATTTCTTTCCATATCTTCTTCAATTTAATATATGCTCTGTCAGTGTTTGCTCCACAGCTCAGTATATTTTACATTATCTGAATTAGATTTCATTTCTACCTATAACATTGATCTTGCATTTAAATTGTTCCCGTTTTCCTTCAACTGGCTACTCCTAATTCCTGAAACTTTCATCCATTAGCTTGAAATATACATTTTTCAATACCGTAGTCATAGTTATTTATAAAAATATCCAAAAAAACTTGCAGACACAGAGCAGATCTTTCCATAAATCAGCGACCCAGATTTGCTCTGAGCTGTTTTTAGATGGAGCACATTTACTGTGACAACCCTTAATTTATATTGGGAAAGATGAAAATGTAACAAGAACTGGCACTGGAAAAA